>NC_080076.1:77298361-77616694 GCF_949987535.1 Balaenoptera acutorostrata
TATCAATAATAACCTTGAATGTAAATGGATTAAATGCCCCAACCAAAAGACACAGACTGGCTGAATGGATACAAAAACAAGACCCATATATATGCTGTCTACAAGAGACCCACTTCACACGTAGGGACACATACAGAATGAAAGTGAAGGGATGGAAAAAGATATTCCATGCAAATGTAAGTCAAAAGAAAGCTGGAGCAGCAATACTCGTATCAGATAAAATACACTTTAAAAAAAAGACTGTTACAAGAGATAAGGAGGGACACTACATAATGATCAAAGGATCAATCCAAGAAGAAGATACAACAATTATAAATGTTTATGCACCCAACATTGGAGCACCTCAATACATAAGGCAAATGCTAACAACCATGAAAGGAGAAATCGACAGTAACACAATCATAGTAGGGGACTTTAACACCCCACTTACACCAGTGGACAGATCATCCAAACAGAAAATAAATAAGGAAACACACACTTTAAATGACACAATAGATCAGATAGTTCTAACTGATATTTATAGAACATTCCACCCAAAAGTGGCAGATATACTTCCTTCTCAAGTGCACACAGAACATTCTCCAGGATAGATCACATCTTGGGTCACAAATCAAGCCTAGGAAAATTTAAGAAAATTGAAATAGTATCAAGCATCTTTTCTGACCACAACACTATGAGACTGGAAATCAATTACAGGAAAAAAACTGTAAAAAACAGAAATACATGGAGGATAAACAGTGCGATACTAAATAACCAAGAGATCACTGAAGAAATCAAAGAAGAAATTAAAAAATACATAGAAACAAATGACAACGAAAACACAACGACCCAAAACCTATGGGATGCAGCAAAAGCAGTTCAAAGAGGGAAATTTATAGCAATTCAATCTCACCTCAAGAAACAAGAAACATCTCAAATAAATAATCTAAACTTACACTTAAAACAACTAGAGAAAGAAGAACAAAGAAAACCCAAAGACAGTAGAAGGACGGAAGTCATAAAGATCAGAGCAGAAATAAATGAAATAGAAATGAAGAAAACAATAGCAAAGATCAATAAAACTAAAAGCTGGTTTTTTGAGAAGGTAAAGAAAACTGATAAAGCCTTAGCCAAACTCATCAAGAAAAAAAGGGAGAGGACGCAAATCAATAAAATTAGAAATGAAAAAGGAGAAATCACAACTGACACTGCAGAAATAAAAAGGATTACAAGAGACTACTACAAACAACAATATGCCAATAAAATGGACAACCACGAAGAAATGGACAAATTTTTGGAAAGGTACAATTTTCCAAGACTGAACGAGGAAGGATTAGAAAATATAAACAGACCTATCACAAGTAATGAAATTGAAACCGTTTAAAATTTAAAATCTTCCAAAAAACAAAAGTCCAGGACCAGATGGCTTCACAGGCGAATTCTATCACAAATTTAGAGAACAGCTAACACCAATCCTTCTCAAACTCTTCCAAAAAATTGCAGAGGGAGAAACTCTCCCAAATTCATTTGATGAAGCCACCATCACCCTGATACCAAAACCAGAAAAAGATATCACAAAAAAAGAAAATTATGGACCAGTATCACTGATGAACATAGATGCAAAAATCCTGAACAAAATACTAACAAACAGAATCCAACAGCACTTTCAAAGCATCATACACCATGATCAAGTGGGATTACCCCAGGGATGCAAGGATTCTTCAATATACGCTAATCAATCAATGTGATACACCACATTAACAAATTAAGGAATAAAACCATATGATCGTATCAATAGATGCAGAAAAAGCTTTTGACAAAATTCAGCACCCATTTATGATAAAAAAACTCTCCAGAAAACGGGCATAGAGGGAAACTATCTCAACATAATAAAGTCCATATATGACAAACCCACAGCAAGCATCACACTCAATGGTGAAAAACTGAAAGCATTTCCACTAAGATCAGGAACAAGACAAAGATGTCCACTCTCCTCTCGCCACTCTTATTCAACATAGTTTTGGAAGTCCTAGCCATGGCAATCAGAGAAGAAAAAGAAATAAAAGGTATACAAATTGGAAAAGAAGAAGTAAAACTGTCACTGCTTGCCAATGACATGATACTATACATAGGTAATCCTAAAGATGCCACCAGAAAACTACTAGAACTAATCAATGAATTTGGTAAGGTTGCACGATACAAAATTAATGCACAGAAATCTCTGGCATCCCTATACACCGACAAATGAAAAATCAGAAAGAGAAATTAAGGAAACACTCCCGTTTACCACTGCAACAAAAAGAATAAAATATCTAGGAATAAACCTGCCTAAGGAGGTGGAAGACTTGTACTCAAAAAACTATAAAACACTGATGAAAGAAATCGAAGATGACATAAACAGATGGAGGAATATACCATGTTCTTGGATTGGAAGAATCAATATTGTGCAAATGACTATACTACCCAAAGCAATCTACAGATTCAATGCAATCCCTAGCAAACTACCAATGGCATTCTTCACAGAATTAGAACAAAAAATTTTACAATTCAAATGGAAACACAAAAGACCCCGAATAGCCAAAGCAATCTTGAGAAAGGAAAACGGAGTTACAGGAATCAGGCTCCCTGACTTCAAACTATACCACAAACCTACAGTAATCAAGACAATATGGTACTGGCACAAAAACAGAAATGTAGATCAATGGTACAGGATAGAATGCCCAGAGATAAACCCACGCACAGATGGTCACCTAATTTATGACAAGGGAGGCAAGAACATACAATGGAGAAAGGACAGCCTCTTCAATAAGTGGTGCTGGGAAAACTGGACAGTTACATGTAAAAGAATGAAATTAGAACACTACCTAACACCATACACAAAAGTAAACTACAAATGGATTAAAGACCTAAATGTAAGACCAGACAATATAAAACTCTTAGAGGAAAACATAGGAAAAACACTCTTTGACATAAACCACAGCAAGATCTTTTTTGACCCACCTCCCTGAGTAAGAGAAATAAAAACAAAAATAAACAAATGGGACTTAATTAAACTTAAAAGCTTTTTCACAGCAAAGGAGACCATAAACAAGACAAAAAGACAACCCTCAGAATGGGAGAAAATATTTGCAAATGAAACAACAGACAAAGGATTAATCTCAAAACATACAAACAGCTCATGGAGCTCAATAACAAAAAAACAAACAATCCAGTTAAAAAATGGGCTGAAGACCTAAATAGATATTTCACCAAGGAAGACATACAGATGGCCAACAGGCACATGCAAAGATGCTCAACATCACTAATTATTAGAGAAATGCAAATCAAAACTACAATGAGGTATCACCTCACACCAGTCAGAATGGCCATTATCAAAAAATCTAGAAACAATAAATGCTTGAAAGGGTGTGGTGAAAAGGGAACCCTTCTGAACTGCTGGTGAGAATGTAAATTGATAGAACCACAGTGGAAAACAGTATGGAGGTTCCTTAAACAACTAAAAATAGAAGTACCATATGACCCAGCAATCCCACTACTGGACATATACCCTGAGAAAACCATAATTCAAAAAGGGACATGTACCACAATGTTCATCACAGCACTATTTACAATAGCCAGGACATGGAACTAACCTAAATGTCCATCTACAGATGAATGGATAAAGAAGATGTGGCACATATATAAAATGCAATATCACTCAGCCATGAAAAGAAACGAAATTGAGTTATTTGTAGTGAGGTGGATGGACCTAGAGTCTGTCATACAGAGTGAAGTAAGTCAGAAAGAGAAAAACAAATACCGTATTCTAATGCATATATATGGAATCTAAAAAAAAAAATGGTACTGATGAACCTAGTTGCAGGGCAGGAATAAAGATATAAACATAGAGAATGGACTTGAGGACACGGGGTGGGAGGGGGAAACTGGGGCAAAGTGAGAGTAGCATCGACATATATACACTACTGAATGTAAAACAGCTAGTGGGAAGCAGGCATTAGCACAGGGAGATCAGCTCGGTGCTTTGTGATGACCTAGAGGGGTAGGATAGGGAGGATGGGAGGGAGGCTCAAGAGGGAGGGGATATGGGGACATGTGTATGCTTATGGCTGATTCACTTTGTTGGACAACAGAAACTAACACAGTATTGTGAAGCAATTATACTCCAATAAATATCTATTAAAAAGAAAAACCTAAATGATGAAAATATTCCATTTTTAGGGAAGTATTTCTGTCTTGATATGCAGGTTTCTACAGAGTATTACGTTAGGTACCAGGATGCTCCAGTAACATAGAAAAAGAGAAAAGAGTCAAGTTTGGGTTTGCTTTTGTGACATAATAAGAAATATAAGGGTAAGCTGGGACAAAGTGAGAGAGTGGCATGGACATATATACACTACCAAATGTAAAACCGATAGCTAGTGGGAAGCAGCCGCATAGCACAGGAAGATCAGCTCGGTGCTTTGTGACCACCTAGAGGGGTGGGGTAGGGAGGGTGGGAGGGAGAGAGACACAAGAGGGAAGAGATATGGGGATATATGTATATGTATAGCTGATTCACTTTGTTATAAAGCAGAAACAGACACACCATTGTAAAGCAATTATACTCCAATAAAGATGTTAAAATATATATATTAAAAAAAAAAAGAAAGAAATATATATTTGGTCTCTGTCCCTGGTTGCTGACACAGAGCTCAAAAACCCTTGGAATTTCCTGGGTGACAGGAGTGTCTTTTGTTCTAATGAGGCGATTCGTGGTAGGCTCCTGGCTAGCTTCAGGACTGGGGCTGGTCACCAAACAGATCAAGCCATAATTAGAGGCTTGGAACTTTCAGCCCTATGTCCAATCCTCCGGGGAGGGGAGAGAGATTGGAAATTGAGTTAATAATTGATCATGCCCACATGATGAAGACTCCATAAAAATCTCTATAACAATGGAATTCGGAAAGCTTCTGGGTTGGTGAACACATCCATGTGCCAGGAGGGTGGCCCACCTCAACTCCATGGGGACAGAAGCTCCTGTGCTAAGGACCCTTTTGGACCTCGCCCTCTCTCTCTCTCTTTTTTAAAAAATTAATTTATTTATTTATTTATTATTTTTGGCTGCATTGGGTCTTCGTTGCTGCGCACAGGCTTTCTCTAGTTGCGGTGAGCAGGGGCTACCCTTCGTTGTAGTGGGCAGGCTTCTCATTGCAGTGGCTTCTCTTGTTGCGGAACACAGGCTCTAGGCGCACGGGCTTCAGTGGTTGTGGCAAGCGGGCTCAGTAGTTGTGGCTCATGGGCTCTAGAGCACAGGCTCAGTAGTTGTGGCACACAGGCTTAGTTGCTCCACAGGCATGTGGGATGTTCCTGGACCAGGGCTCAAACCCATGTTTCCTGCATTGGCAGGCGGATTCTTAACCACTGCACCACCAGGGAAGTCCCCGTATCTCTCTCTTCATCTGGCTATTCATCTGTGTCCTTCATTATGTTCTTTATAATAAACTGGTAAATGTTAAGTATTTCCCTGAGTTCTGTGAGCCATTATAATTATATTATTAATAGCAAATTACCAAACCTTAGGAGGGGGTCATGGGAACCCTGATTTGTAGCCAAGTTGGACAGAAGAGAGGGTAACCTGGGCACCCACTTCTTGCAACTGGTGTCTGAAGTGAAGACCAGTCTTATGGGACTGAGCCCTTAACCTGTGAGATCTGTGCTAACTCCAGGTAGTTAGTGTTAGACCTGAATTGTAGGATACTCATTTGGTGTCTGGAGACTTGAGGAACTGGTTGGTTGGGAACAACACATTTGGTGTCAGAAATGTTGTGAGTAGAGAAAGTTTTCCTTTAGCTTTTTAATGTAATAATAGAATAATCAATTATATCATCTAATTCCCAGCTCAAAAGTGGAGAAAATAGAAAGTATTCTTAAACAATTCTTACTAACTGAGTAGTGGTAAAGGTGAAGGTTAGGTCCTAAAGATCTACTTAAAATATTTTCATCTGAATTTGTCTAAGGAGAAATTTAGCTGTGGTACCAGACTCAAGGTGATCTCTTAACTAACTAACTAGTTATGATCTCATAAGTAGTGCTAGGAAACTTTGATTCTGTAAAACTGATGCCTGGGTGTGTTCTCAAGTTAAATAGGTAAACAGTAATGGATTATCAGAAGATCCAGACTGGCTATATAAAAAAATGACTCTGAATGGAAATTTCCACTCTATAGACAGGTGAAAAGGGAAGAAACAAGGGTCTCTCAATCCACCCTTTTCCACTGGATCCCAGTCAGGAGAGGGAAGAAAAAGGAAGTTCTCCTTTCAGGGGTGGCTGTGGCTCACTGTGGGGACAAGGACACAGGGGGCAGTAGGGAATATTCATTGGTATGAGCTCTCCTGAAGGTTGCCATTTTGATACCAAGACCTGGCCCCACCCAACAGCCTATAGGCTTCAGTGCTGGGATGTCTCAGGCCAAACAACCAACAGGGTGGGAATGCAGCCCCAGCCATCAGCAGACAGGCTGCCTAAGTCTTCCTGAACCCACAGCCACGTCTAAACACACCCCTTGAAATGGCCATGCCCACCAGAGAGACAAGACCCAGCTCCACCCACCAGTGGGCAAGCACCAGTCCCTCCCACCAGAAAGCCTGCACAAGCCTCTTAGACCAGCTTCACCCACCAGCGGGCAGACACTAAAAGCAAGAGGAACTACAATCTTGCAACCTGCAGAACAGAGGCAGCAAACACAGAAAGTCAGACAAAATGAGACAGCAGAGGAATATGTTCCAGACGAAGGAACAAGATAAAACCCCAGAAGAAAAACTAAGTGAAGTGGAGATAGGAAATTTACCCAAAAAAGAATTCAGAGCAATGACAGCAAAGATGATCCAAGATATTGGAAAAAGAATGGGGGCACAGATGGAGAAGATACAAGAAATGTTTAACAAAGAGCTACAAGATATACTGAACAGAGTTGAACAATACAATAACTGAAATGAAAAATACACTAGAAGGAATCAATAGCAGAATAAATGAGGCAAAAGAACAGGTAAGTGAGTTGGAAGACAGAATGGTGGAAACACTGACATGGAACAGACAAAAGAAAAAAGAACGAAAAGAAATGAGGACAGTTTGAGAGACCAACATTAAACACACCAACATCTGCAGTATAGGGGCCCCAGAAGGAGAAGAGAGAGAGAAAGGGCCTGAGAAAATATTGTAAGAGATAATAGCTAAAAACTTCCCTAACGTGGGAAAAGAAACACTCACTCAAGTCCAGGAAGCGCAGAGTCCCATACAGGATAAACCCAAGGAGGAACATGCTGAGACACACAGTAATCAAACTGACCAAAAATTAAAGAAAAAGAGAAAATATTAAAAGCAACAAATAACATACAAGGGAATCCCCATAAGGTTATAAGTTGATTTTTCAGCAGAAACTCTGCAGGCCAGAAGGGAGTGGCATGATATATTTAAAGTGATGAAAAGGAAAAACCTACAACCAAGAATACTCTACCCAGCAAGGCTCTCATTCAGATTCAAGGGAGAAGTCAAAAGCTTTACAGACAAGCAAAAGCTTTACAGACAAGCAAAAGCTAAGAGAATTCAGCACCACCAAAACAGCTTTACAACAAATGCTAAAGGAACTTCTCTAGGTGGAAAAGAAAAAGACACAACTAGAAATAAGAAAATTACAAATGGGAAATCTCACCAGTAAATGCAAACATACAGTAAAGTTAGGAAATCATCCATAAACAAATATGATATCAAAGCCAGCAATCCTGAGAAGAGGAAAGTAAAAATGCAGGATATTGGAAATTTATTTGAAATCAAGAGATCAGCAACTTAGAAACAATCTTTTATATACATAGACTACTATATCAAAACCTCCTAGTAAGTTCAAACCAAAAATCTACAATAGATATACACACAAAAAAGAAAGAGGGATCCAAACACAACACTAAAGATAGTCATCAAGTCACAAGAGAATAGAACAATAGAGGAAGGGAAGGAAAAAGACCTACAAAAACAAATCCAAAACAGTTAACAAAAGGGCAATAAGAACATACATATTGGTAATTACCTTAAATGTAAATGGATTAAATGCTCCAACCAAAAGATATAGACTGGCTAAATGGATACAAAAAACAAGACCCGTATACATGTTGTCTACAAGAGGCCCACTTCAGATCCAGGGGCACATAGTGACAGAAAGTGACGGGATAGAAAAAGGTATTCCATGCAAATGGAAAGCAAAAGAAAGCTGGAGTAGCAATACTCATATCAGACAAAATAGACTTTAAAATAAAGACTGCTACAAGAGACAAAGAAGGACACTACATAATGATCAAGGGATCAATCCAAGAAGAAGATATAACAATTGTAAATATATATATGCACCCACCAAATGAGCCAAAAAAGGAGAAATTGACAGTAACACAATAATAGTGAGGGACTACAGTACCCCACTTACATCAAAGAACAGATCATCCACACAGAAAATCAATAAGCTAACACAGGCCTTTAATGACACATTAGACCAGACGGACTTAAATGATATTAATAGAGCATTCCATCCGAAAGCAGCAGAATACACATTCTTTTCAACTGCACATGGAACATTCTCCAGGATAGATAACATGCTGGGCCATAAAGCAAGCCTCAGTAAATTTAAGAAAACTGAAATCATATCAAGCATCCTTTCCGACCACAATGTTATGAGATTAGAAATCAACTAGAAGAAAAAAAAAAACTGTAGAAAACACAAACATGTAGAGGCTAAAAATATGCTACTAAACAATCAATGGATCACTGAAGAAATCAAAGAGGAAATTAAAAAGTACCTAGAGATAAATGAAAATGAAAGCATGACGATCCAAAACCACGACGGAGCCAGCCCTTCTCTGGCTGGAAGCAGCATTTCTCTGGGTGCCAAGGTGAGAGTGGAAGTGGTGTTGTGCAGGGAATGGGGGGCGAGGCACCACGGGTCGGCAGGCAAGACGCGAGGTTCATGGTGCTGGGCTGGAGGTCAAGGATGCATTCCAAGACAGTTCTAAAAATATGTCACCAGCTCCAACCTTATAGTTGACCTAGCCATGGAAAACCTCATTGGAACCTCACGAGATCAGACCATACTGGCACTCTTAAAAACCATTCCCATCAAAAAGTATCAGGAATGAAAATCAGGAATGATATATACCTACGACTTCAAGAAAGTTCCTGTATCAGCTAACAGTTTAGCAGATCAGCTAGTTTCTTTGATCATCAAGCAGGCGTAGTCAACCCACTCACACAAAAGAGGAAAACGTCTCTATATCAGTGTTTTTCACATTATGCATGTGACCCATTTAGTAGGTCATGAAATCAATTTTGTGAGTCACAAGGAACATTTTTAAAAACAAAATAAAATATAAAATATCAGAGTGCTTTGCATGAATCCTTTGTCAGAATTTTATACCTTGCAAGGAATACTAAGGTCAGTTTCAATATGTGGAAAGATATTTGATGGAGGGGATATGAGGAATAGGATGTACATTGATTGCCTAAGAAATGGTTTTTCAATCATTTGTCTGCTGATGTCTTATTTGGTTTTCATAATAACAAGGTTGATGTGCAGCCTAATTGATATATTACCATGACTTGCAACTGGATATAAAGTCTGAGATGTTCCACTGAGATTCAGCTGCAAACTGCATTTTTTGGAAAGATGTTATCTAGGCTATAAAATATATATATATATACACACACATACACACATGAATGGCAATTATAGTTAGTGGCAAATATTATAATTGCCTCTTTTCAAAATTGCTTTTAAAATGGATCATTTCTTTTTTAAAAGAAAGAGGAATAATGAAGTGAAATATGCAGAAACATGTTCAAGTTCTACTGCTGGATCTCGAAGTATGAATAGTGACAATATTGAGAAAAATGTTCACTCTAATCTGCAAACATCAACTTCGTTTGAGCCACATTTCAAAAAGAAAAAAGTAACTGCAAGACGTTATAATGAAGATTATTTAAAATACGGTTTTATCAAATGTGAAAAACCCTTTGAAAATGACAGACCTCAGTCTGTTATTTGTAATAATATTCTCACAAATGAAAGCTTAAAACCTTCAAAATTAAAAAGGTACTTAGAAACACAGCATGCTGAACTTATTGATAAGCCTCTTGAATACTTTCAAAGAAAGAAAATAGATGTAAAGTCATCAACACAATTTCTTAGTTGCTCTACTACTGTTAGTGAGAAAACATTATCATCATATTTAGTTGCTTATCATGTGGCAAAAGAGAACATGGCTCACACAGATGCTGAAAAAATTATTCTTCCAGCATGTTTGGATATGGTGCATACAATTTTTTATGATAAATCTGCTGATAAATTAAAAACTATTCCTAGTGATAACACAATATCTCTTCAAATTTGTACAGTTGCCAAACATTTAGAGGCAATGCTTATTACTCGGTTACAGTCGGCAATAGACTTTGCAATCCAGCTTGATGAAATCACGGATACTGGAAGCTGCACAGCACTTTTAGTCTATGTCAGATATGCGTGGCAAGGCAATTTTATGGAAGATTTTTTGTGTTGTTTAAACTTAACCTCACACCTAAGTGGATTAGATATTTTCACAGAATTAGAAAGGTGCATTGTTGGTCAGTATAAATTAAACTGGAAAAACTGCAAAGGAATTACAAGTGATGGAACAGCAAACATAACTGGAAAACAGAGCAGAGTAATTAAAAAATTGCTACAAGCTACTAGTGCTGTGTGGAATCACTGTTTTATACATCGTGAAGCGTTAGCATTCAGAGAGATTCCACAGAAGCTCATGGAAGTATTGAAAAATGCAGTGAAAGTTGTTAACTTTATTAAAGGAAGCTCACTAAATAGCCGATTTCTTGGAACATTTTATTCGGAGATTGGAGCTAATTATACCCACTTACTGTATCATACCAAAGTTCGTTGGTTGTCTCAAGGGAAAATACTAAGCAGCGTTTACGAACTCAGGAATGAGATCCACGTTTTTCGCATTGAAAAGAAATCTCATTTGGCAACTATTTTTGAGGATGATATTTGGGTAACGAAACTGCCATATTTAACTGATATTTTTGGAATCCTTAATGAACTACATTTAAAGCTACAGGGGAAAAACAGTGATATATTCCAACATGCCAAACGTATCCAAGGATTCCAGAAGGCATTATTGTTGTGGCAAGTGAGGCTTAAAAGCATCCGTCCTAGCTACTACATGTTTCCAAGGTTTTTGCAGCACATTGAAAAGAATGTTGTTAATGAAAACATTTTGGAAGAAATAAAACTAGAGATATTGTTGCATCTCACGTCTCTATGTCAAACTTTTAACCAGTTATTCCCAGAAGAGAAATTTGAAACATTAAGACAGAATTGTTGCATAAAAGATCCGTTTGCTTTTTGAAACCCAGAATCAATAATTGAGTTAAACTTGGTGCCTGAAGAAGAAAATGAATTATTGAAGCTCAGTTCTTCATATACATTGAAGAATGATTATGAAACACTAAGTTTATCAGCATTTTGGATTAAGATAAAGGAAGACTTTCCTTTGATAAGTCAAAAGAGTATCCTGCTATTATTACCATTCACAACAACTAGTTTGTGTGAACTAGGATTTTCAGTCTTAACCCAGTTAAAAATAAAGGAAAGGAATGGATTAAATGGTGCAGCAGATATGCTAGTAGCATTATCCGCCTGTGTTCCAGACTGGAATGAACTTATGAACAGGCAAGCACGCCTACCACGTTAAATAAATCTTTTTGTTTTTAATTGGAGTATAGTTGCTTTACAATGTTGTAAATTGCTTTACAATGTTGTAAATTTACAATGTTGTAAATAAATCTTACCTGGGGCTTTTTTTTGCACAAAAAAAAAAAACCTATGTGACACATCAAAAGCAGTTCTAAGATGGAAGCTTATAGCAATACGATCTTACCTCAGTAAACAAGAAAAATCTCAAATAAACAACCTAACTTACACCTAAAGCAACTAGAGAAAGAAGAACAAAGAAAACCCAAAGTTAGTAGAAGGAAAAAATCCTAAAGAGCAGAGCAGAAATAAATGAAATAGAGATGAAGAAAACAATACAAAAGATCAATGAAACTGAAAGCTGGTTCTTTGAAAAGATAAACAAAATTGATAAACCTTTAGCCAGACTCATTAAGAAAAAAAGGGAGAGGGCTCAAATCTATAAAATTAGACATGAGAAAGGAGAAGTTACAATGGACACCACAGAAATACAAAGGATCATAAGAGACTACTACAAGCAACTATATGCCAATAAAATAGACAACCTAGAAGAAATGGACAAATTCTTAGAAAGGTACAATCTCCCAAGACTGAAAAGGAAGGTACAGAAAATATGAACAGACCAATCACAAGTACTGAAATTAAAACTGTGATTTAAATACTCCCAACAAACAAAAGTCCAGGACCAGGTGGTCTCACAGGCAATTCTATGAAACATTTAGAGAACAGTTAACACCTATCCTTCTGAAACTATTTTTTTAAATTGCAGAGGAAGGAACACCCCCAAACTCATTCTATGAGGCCACCATCACCCTGATACCAAAACCATACAAAGATACCACAAAAAAAGAAAATCGTAGACCAATATCACTGATGAACATAGATGTAAAAATAGTCAACAAAGTACTAGCAATCCGAATCCAACAATACAATAAAAGGATCATACACCATGATCAAGTGGGATTTATCCCAGGGATGCAAGGATTTTTCAGTATTCTCAAATCAATCAACGTGATACACCACATTAACAAGTTGAAGAATAAAAAACATATGATCATCTCAATAGATGCAAGAAAAGCTTTTGACAAAATTCAACATCAATTTATGATAAAAACTCTCCAGAAAGTGGGCATAGAGGGAGCATAACTCAACATAACAAAGGCCATATGTGACAAACCCAGAGCTAACATCATACACAACAGTGAAAAGCTGAAAGCATTTCCTCTAAGATCAGGAACAAGACAAGGATGTCCACTCTTGCCACTTTTATTCAACATAGTTTTGGAAGTCCTAGTGATGGCAATCAGAGAAGGAAAAGAAAGAAAAGGAATCCAAATTGGAAAAGAAGAAGTAAAACTGTCACTATTTGCAGATGACATGATACTATACATAGAAAATCCTAAAGATGCTACGAGAAAACTACTAGAGCTCATCAATGAATTCAATAAAGTTGCAGGATACAAAATTAATACACAGAAATCTGTTGCATTTCTATACACTAACAGTGAAAGGTCAGAAAGATAAATTAAGGAAATAATCCCATTTACCATTGAATCAAAAAGAATAAAATACCTAGGAATAAACCTAACTAAGGAGGCAAAAGACCTGTCTCTGAAAACTATAAGATGCTGATGAAAGAAATCGAAGATGACACAAACAGATGGAAAGATATACCATGCTCTTGGACTGGAGGAATCAATTTTGTGAAAATGACTATACTACCCAAAGCAATCTACATATTCAATGCAATCCCTATCAAATTACCAATGGCATGTTTTGCAGATCTAGAACAAAAAAATCTTAAAATGTGTATGGAAACACAAAAGACCCTGAAGAGCCAAAGCAATCTTGAGAAAGAAAAATGGAGCTGGAGGAATCAGGTTCCCTGACTTCAGACTATACTATAAATCTACAGTAACCAAAACAGTATGGTACTGGCACAAAGACAGACTTACAGATCAATGGAACAGAATAGAAAGCCCAGAAATAAACCCACACAACTATGGTCAATTAATCTATGACAAAGGAGGCAAGAATATACAATGGAGGAAAGACAGTCTCTTCAATAAGTGGTGCTGGGAAAACTGGACAGCTACTGTAAGGGAATGAAATTAGAACATTTTCTAACACCATACACAAAAATAAACTCAAAATGGTTTAAAGACCTAAAGGCAAGACCAGATACTATAAAACTCCTAGAGGAAAACATAGGCAGAACACTCTTTGACATAAATTGCAGCAAAATCTTTCAATCCGTCTCCTAGAGTAATGGAAATAAAAACAAAAATAAACAAATGAAACTTAAAATCCTTTCCACAGCAAAGGAAATCATAAAACGAAGGGAAACACACAGAATGGGAGAAAATATTTGCAAATGAAATGACCGACAAGAGATTAACCTCCAAAAGATGTATGCATCCCTATGTTCACTGCAGCACTATTTACAGTAGCCAAGACATGGAAGCAACCTAAATGTCCATTGACAGAGGAATGGATAAAGAAGATGTGGTACATATATACAATGGAATATTACTCAGCCATAAAAAAGAATGAAATAATGCCATTTGCAGCAACATGGATGGACCTAGAGATTATCATACTAAGTGAAATAAGTCAGACAGAGAAAGACAAATATCATATGATATCAGTTATATATGGAATGTAAAAATAAAAATGATACAAATGAACTTATTTGCAAAACGGAAACAGACTCACAGACTTAGAAAATAAACTTATGATTACCAAAGGGGAAAGATGGGGGGAGAGAAAAATTAGGAGGTTGGGATTAACATATACACACTACTATATATAAAGGGAACTCTACTCAATACTCCGTAATAACCTATATGGGAAAATAATTTTTTTTAATTGGGGTATAGTTGTTTTACAATGTTGTCTTAGTTTCTGCTGTACAACGAAGTGAATCAGCTATATGTATACATATATCCCCTCCCACTTGGATCTCCCTCTCACCCACCCCTATCCCACCCATCTAGGTCTCCACAAGGCACCAAGCTGAGCTCCCTGTGTTATAGAGCAGGTTCCCACTAGCTATCTATTTTACACACGGTAGTGTATATATGTCGATCCCAATCTCCCAATTCATCCCACCCCCCATTCCCCCCCCACCATGTCCACACATCCACTCTCTACATCTGTCTCTATTCCTGCCCTGCAAATAGGTTAATCTGTACCATTTTTCTAGATTCCACATATATGCATTAACATATGATATTTGTTTTTCTCTTTCTGACTTACTTCACTCTGTATGACAGACAGGAGAAGAATTTGAAAAAAAATAGATATGTGTATATGTATAACTGAATCACTTTGCTGTATACCTGAAACTAACACAACATTGTAAATCACTTATACTCCAATATAAAATTAAAATTAAAAAAAAAAAAAAGAAAACGGCTCTGCCTGTTTACCTAGGGCTGGTGGAAAACTATACTTAAGCCAGACTTGGAAAGTTTCAGGCTTCAGTGATATTGAGTTTAAAAAGAGACTTCAGAGACGAGAGGTCTCACTGGGTGGTTAGAACCTTAACTCTTTTTTTTTTTTTTTTTTTTATTTATTTATTTATTTATTTATTTATTTATTTTATTTTTGGCTGTGTTGGGTCTTCGGTTCGTGCGAGGGCTTTCTCCAGTTGCGGCAAGCGGGGGCCACTCTTCATCGCGGTGCGGGGACCGCTCTTCATCGCGGTGCGCGGGCCTTTCTCTATCGCGGCCCCTCCCGTTACGGGGCACAGGCTCCAGACGCGCAGGCTCAGCAATTGTGGCTCACGGGCCCAGCTGCTCCGTGGCATGTGGGATCTTCCCAGACCAGGGCTCGAACCCGTGTCCCCTGCATTAGCAGGCAGATTCTCAACCACTGCGCCACCAGGGAAGCCCCAGAACCTTAACTCTTAAAAGAGGTGTTGAGGGAGTTCCCTGGTGTCCTAGTGGTTAGGATTCCTGGCTTTCACTGCTGTGGCCCGGATTCAATCCCTGGTCAGGGAACTGAGATCCCGCAAGCCATGTGGCACGGCAAAAAAAAAAAAAAAAAGAGGTGTTGAACTATATACAATGCAGTTCTGGTTTGATATTGACCAAGATTTCCTAATCTCTGATTCAGTGTACTTTCTACTATTTCTTTTCTAATGGATTATACAGTTGGAGCATATTTTATCTTCTCATCAGCTCTCTTGGGCCTGTGAGCTTTTGGTAAATGATTGATTTCTTCTGTTCCAGTTCAGTGAAGTGGCATAAGGGTGCTGTGGCTGTATTGAGCTAATTCTCTCTGACCAGCTCTGGCTTTCCTGTAACTAGCCAAAAATCTAGAACAGAACATCTAGGCAATTTCTGACAAATTTTGGGAGAAGGAGGCACTAATGCCTCGACAGATCAGCACAGTCAACCTATCTTGTCAAGAGAAGTTTCTGCCTTATCAAACATATCTCTCCATAGGAAAGTATCAAAAATGAGGTTCTGAAACCCTGCCAAACAGAGAGATAAACTGAATCCACTTTCAGGACTAGGAAGAAGCAACTCTTGGTATAGGATACAAGATTAACATACAGAAATCTGTTGCATTTCTTTACACTAACAATGAAGTATCGGGAATTCCCTGGCAGTCCAGTGGTTAGGACCCTGCACTTTCACTGCTGAGGGCCTGGGTTCAATCCCTGGTCGAGGAACTAAGATGCCACAAGCAACATGTGGACATAAATAAATAAATAAATAAATAAATAAAGTGTTCATCTGTTTAAAAAAAAAAAGCAATGAAGTATCAGAAGGAGAAAGTAAGAAAACAATCCCGTTTAAAGTCACATCAAAAAAATAAAATAAAATACCTAGGAATAAACCTGACCAAGGAGGTGAAAGACCTATATACTGAGAATTATAAAACACTGATAAAGGAAATTGAAGATGATTCACAGAAATAGAAAGATATCCCATGTGCTTCGATTGGAAGAACTAATATTGTTAAAATGGCCATACTACCCAAAGCAATCTACAGATTTAATGCAATCCCTATCAAATTACCCATGACATTTTTTACAGAACTACAACAAATAATCCTAAGATTTCTATAGAACCACAGGAGACCCAGAATTGCCAAAGGAATACTGAGGAAAAAGAATGAAGCTGGAGGCATAACCCTTCCAGACTCCAGAAAATACTACAAAGCTATAGTAAACAAACAGTGTGGTACTGGTACAAAAACAGATGTATGGATCAATGGAACAGAATAGAGAGCCCAGAAATAAACCAACACACCTACAGTCAATTAATCTTCAACAAAGGAGGCAATAATATACAATGGAGTGTATAATTCAGCCAGTGGTGTTGGGAAAGCTAGACAGCCACATGTAAATCAGTGAAGTTAGAACACTCCCTTACCCCCTACACAAAAATAAACTCAAAATGTCTTAAAGACTGAAATATCAGATATGACACCATAAAATTCCTAGAAGAGAACACAGGCAAAACATTCTCTGACATAAATCGTAACAATGTTTTCTTAGGTCAGTCTCCCAAGGCAACAAAAATAAAAACAAAAAATAAACAAATGGGACCTAATCAAACTTAAAAGCTTTTGCACAGCAAAGGAAACCAAAAACATAATAAAAATACAACCCACAGAATGGGAGAAAATATTTGCAAATGATGCGACTGACAACGGATTAATCCAAAATATACAAACAGCTCATACAACTCAATAGCAAAATACCAAACAACTCGTTCAAAAAATGGGCAGACCTAAATAGACATTTCTCCAAAGAAGACACACAGATGGCCAACAGGCACATGGAAATGCGCTCAACACTGCTAATTATTAAAGAAATGCAAATCAAAACTACAATGAGGTACCACCTCACACAGATCAGAATGGTCATCATTAAACAGTCAACAAATAACAAATACTGGAGAGGGTATGGAGAAAAGTGAACCCTCCTACACTGTTGGTGGGAATATACATTGGTGCAGCCACTGTGGAAAACAGTATGGTGGTTCCTTAAAAAACTAAAAATAGAAGTACCATATGACCCAGCAATCCCAATCCTGGGCATATATCTGGACAAAACTCTAATTCAAAAATATACATGCACCCAAATGTTCACAGCAACACTATTTACAATAGCCAAGACATGGAAGCAACCTAAATGTCCATCAACAGATGAACGGATAAAGAAGATGTGGTATATATACACAATGGAATACTACTCAGTCATAAAAAAGAATAAAATAATGCCATTGGCAGCAACGTGGACAGACGTAGAGATTATCTTACAAAATGAAGTAAGTCAGAAGGAGAAAAACAAATACCATATGATATCACATTTGTGTGGAATCTAAAATGACACAAATGAACTTATTTATGAAAGAGAAATAGACTCACACACATAGAAAACAAACTTATGGCTACCAAAGGGGAAAGGGGGTAGGGGAGGGATAAATTAGGAGTTTGGGAATAGCAGATACAAACTACTGTATACAAAATAGATAAACAACAAGATCCTACTATATAGCACAGGGAAGTATATTCAATATCCTGTAATAAACCATAATGGAAAAGAATACGAAAAAGAATAGGTATATACATGTATAACTGAATCACTTTGCTGTACAGCAGAAATTAACACAACACTGTCAATCAACTATACTTCAATTTTTAAAAAAGAGAGAACATTGGACAACAACAACAAAAAAGAAAAGAGCCACGTTAAATAGTATTTTTTCCCCTCCAAACTGGCAGAATTTATCAGGAGGAAATGCAATGGGGAATATTAAAAATTTTACTTTAATTTGCAAGAATCTGGACATTTTTTTTCTTTTCTAAAGAATAATTTAGACATTTACTAAGAATTATTTATATAATATATTCTCCTGAGTCTGCCAAGTTAACCCTGAATATCAAAAGGCTGAAGTTTTTTAGCATAATCTCAGTCCCTGAGCTTTATTTATGACATTTGTACCAAGCACCTGTGATTTAAAAAACACTTGATATTACAATAATAACACAATGAATCCTGGCCTAATGATCATCACATAGGTGGTTAAAAAATACACTTTATGAACTTCACAAAAACAAACTAGGACTTCCACTTCTGGCCAAGATGGAGTGACAAGAACTGGATTTACCTTTCTGACAAACAAAAAACCCTGACAAAACACTTAAAACAATGGTTTTCAAGACACTAGGTATCAGATAACAGAGGACAGTGATCTCTGAAACATGGGAAACATAACATGAACCATACAATCTCCTCAGCTTACCTCCTAGAGAGAATTTCCATGCTGCAGTATAGGAAGAGGAAACTGAGGCAGAACATGGCAGACTCTGAGTTGAGGAGACAGACCAGAGAATCCAGGGAGACCAAGGCAGCTAGTGTTTATAGAACAGAGTGCCAGAGAGGAAAGAGATGCTCAGAGAACCCTAGAGATTTGCAGAGGGTCCTCCTGGAGTATTCAACCAACTACTGATTGGTGTGCTTGCATAAGGAAACTACCCAAAGCTGGGGAAACAACCATCTAAAAGAAATAGAGAGAATGGTATCTAGAGATCACATAAGGCTAAAAATAGTGCCTGTTTGGCCGTGTGCTCGGAAGTCCCGCAGATCTGTCTCTTGCTTCAACAGTGTTTGGACAGAACAGACCCAGGGATGCCCCTTGAGCCAGCCTATGACCACCCTCCAACTTTTTTCCAGTTGCAACCTTCAGGATCAGCCACTCAGCTATCCTCAGAACCAGCCAACACCATTTTTTGAGCTTAACTCCTTATTACCGATCAACGATGAGCTCCCAGATTCATCAGAATTATTCCACTGAGGTGGAGGCCACTGTCAACCGCCCTGTCAGCATGCATCTGCAGGCCTCCTATACCTTCCTCTCTCTGGGCTTCTATTTCAGCTGCGATGATGTGGCTTTGGAGGGTATGGGCCACCTTTTCTGAGAATTGGCCGAGGAGAAGCGGGAAGGCGCCAAGTGTCTCTTGAAAATGCAAAACGAGTGCGGCAGCTACGCCCTCTTCCAGGAAGTATAGAAGCCATCTCAAGATGAGTGGGGTAAAACCCAGGATGCTATGGAAGCCACCATTCTCATAAAGAAGAACCTGAGCCAGGCCCTTTTGGATCTGCATGCCCTGGGTTCTGCCCACACAGACCCCCACCTCTGTGACTTCCTGGAGAGCCACTTCCTAGACGAGGAGTTGAAACTCATCAAGAAGCTGGGTGACCACCTAGCCAACCTCCACAGGCTGGCTGGTCCCCAGCTGGGCTGGGCAAGTATCTCTTTGAAAGGTTCACCCTCAAGCACGACTAGGAGCCTCCAGAGTCCAGTGGACTTTGAGGACCCCCTCTGGTGTCAGGGCTTCTGCCTGAAGTCCCTCTCTGCACCCACTAGGCAGCTTTTTAACCACCCTGGAGCCCTCTCCCATGCCTTGGACCAAATGGAAACAATAAAGCTTTTTGCAGAAAAAAAAAAAAAAAAAGAATAGTGCCTGTTTCCACAACCAAGATTCAAAAAATTTAACAGAGCACAGGGCAGAGTACTCAGGAAGGTCTTGCCTCAATAGTGAGAAATAATTAGCCTGAGACTGAGCATTGCTCCAGACCCATGTAAAAAAATCATAAAAGCAAGACCTGAAAGAGTCAAACTATTTCAAAGTAACTCAACTGCATCAAAGAAAAAAATTCAAGATTTGTTATAGAAACAGAGAAATATCTCATACCCAAAAAGATAAAATTCACAATTTCTGGCATCCAATAAAAGATTGGATGCAAAGAGGGAGGAAAACATGACCCATACTAAGGAGAATAATCAATCAACTGAAACCTACCCAGAACTGAAACAGATGTTAGAATTAGCAGTAAAAGATAATAAAACAGTTATTATAACTGTATTGTATATTTTTAATAAGTTGAGACATGGAAAATATCTCTAGAAGAATTAAATTGAACTGTTAGATATAAAAACTAAAATGGATGAGATTTTTTAAATACACAGATTAGACACTGCAGAAGAAAAGATTAGTGAACTTGAAGGTATAGCAATAGAAAATATCCAAAATGAAAAACAGAGAAAAAAGAATCCAAAAACTGCACAAAAAAAGCATCAGTGAACTGTGGGAAAGTTTCAGGTAGCCCAAAATATAGATAATAGGAGGCCTGAAAGGAGTGGAAGTGGTGCAAAAGAGTGGAACAGAAAAACTATTTGAAGAAATAATGGACAAATAATTTCCAAATTTGATGATGATTATAAACTCATAGATACAAAGCTTAATTAATTCCAAAACAAAAAATATGAAGAAAATAACATCAAGGCACATCATAATCAAATTGTTCATTTTTAAGAGAAAAATCTTAAAAAACAGCCAGTTTTTAAAAAAAGGTATGTACACAGGAACAAAGATATGGATAATACCAGATATGCTGACGGAAACAGTGCAAGCAAAAAGACGTGGAGCAAATTTTGTGACTTAAATTTTATCAATCTAGAATTATATACTCAGCAAATATACTCTCAAAAACAAAGGTGAAATAATGACATTTTCAAACATCCAAAAGCAGATCCACAGTACAAGAAATGTTAAATAATGTGCTTCAGGCAGAGGAAAAATGACACCAGATGGAAATCTGGATTTACACAAAAGAATGAAAAACACCAGAAGGGTTAGTATAAAAGATTTTTTCTTATTATTTAATCTCTTAATAACAATTAACAGTTTGAGCAAAAAAAAATAACAATGTACTGTGGGCTTTCTGATATATATAAAAGAAAAATGCATGACAACAATAGCAACAAAAGTCCAGGAAGGGAGAAATGGCAGAATTCTGTTGTAAGATTCTCATCCTTCACATGTATGTGAAGAAATATGGTATCACTTGAAGTCAAACTGTGGTAAGTTAAAATGTATACTATGAACCATGCAACATAACCTCTAAAGTAACACAACAAAGAGTTTTAGCTAATAAACCAACAGAGGAGATAAAAGGTAATAATAAAATATAGTATATAAATCCAAATGAGGGCAGAAAAAAGAAGGAAACAGGAACAACGAACAGACAGAACAAATAGAAAACAAATAGCAAAATGACAGATTCAAATGCCACAATACAATCAAATTAAATGTAACTGATCTAAACACCACAATTAAAAGACAGCATTGAGAATTCCCTGGCAGTCCAGCGGATAGGACTCCACGCTTTCAATTCCAGGGCCAGGTGCAATTTCTGGTCAGGGAACTAAGATGCTGCAAGCTGCGTGGCGCAGCCAAAAAAAAAAGACAGCATTGTCAGACTGGATAAGACAGTAAGACCTAAATATATGCTACCTACAAGAAATGCACTTCATTTTTTTTTTAAAGAAACTATTAAGCTCTTGTTTTATTATTATTATTATTATTTCTTTTTATTGTCTATGCAGTATGTGGGATCTTAGTTCCCTGACCAGGGATCAAGCCATGCCCCCTGCAGTGGAAGCACGGAGTCTTAACCACTGGACCGCTAGGGAAGTATCAAGAAATGTACTTTAAATATAAATACACAATTAAGTTAAAATAAAAGGAAGTACAAAGATAAAGCATGCCAATAATAATCAAAAGAAAGTTGAAATGGCTATATAAATATGAGGAAAAATAGATTTTAGAGCAAAGAATATTACCAAGGATAAACCAGATCATTTCATAATAGTAACTGGTTCACTTAATGAAGAGGACATAAAAATCCTAAATTTTTATGCCCCTTATAATAGAATTTCAAAATACATGAAGTAAAAACTAATAGAACTATAAGGAGAAATAGAAAAATCCACAATTATTGTCAGAGATATCAATATCTCTCACTTACTAATGAATACAATAAGTAGACAGAAAATTGGCAAGAATTCAGTAGACTTGAACAACACTATCAACCAATTTGACATCATCAACATTTAGAACACATTTTTTTTCAATTGCATACAGAACACTTGTCAAGATGGATCATATTCTGGGTCATAAAATAAGTCTTAATAATTTCAAAAGCATACAAAGTATGTTTTCTGGAAATAAATCACATTATTATTGTGTAAGTATCTGACATTAAGCTTTTTGATTGCCAAGGAAGGCATTCATTACAAAAGACTTGTAATAAATATGTTTCAAACAAAGCTACTTGTAAGCTGCATTCAGTACAGTGTTATTTTAGTAAATGGAAGTGATATCCATTCAGTGTCACTTGTAATAAAGATGTTACTAACAGGGGCTTCCCTGGTGGCGCAGTGGTTGAGAATCTGCCTGCTAATGCAGGGGACATGGGTTCGCGCCCTGGTCTGGGAAGATCCCACATGCCGCGGAGCAACTAGACCCGTGAGCCACAACTACTGAGCCTGCGCGTCTGGAGCCTGTGCTCCGCAACAAGAGAGGCCACGATAGTGAGAGGCCCACGCACCGTGATGAAGAGTGGCCCCCGCTTGCCGCAACTAGAGAAAGCCCTAGCACAGAAACCCGCTTGCCGCAACTAGAGAAAGCCCTAGCACAGAAACGAAGACCCAACATAGCAATCAATCAATCAATCAATCAATAAAACTTTAAAAAAAAAAGATGTTACTAACAGAGCTACTTGAAAGCTGCATTCAGCACAGTGTTCATGCAGTGAAATGTAAAGGATATACATTCCATTAATGCATTTAGTGAAGTGGTTAAGAAGACTTGTAATAAAGATGTTTCTAACAGAGCTTACTGAGTTCAGCACAATGTTATTACAATGATTAGAAGCAATACCCATTCTGTAATGCATGTAGTAAAATGTTTAAGAAAACTATAATAAACAGGTTTATAACAGGAAAAAAAAAGACATCTATCTCAAACATATTGCCAGCTGTAAGACACAGCTACTAGAAAAACAACCAGATAAAGATTTAGGCTATCCCCACTCACAAAGGTCTCTCTTTCAGAAAGTCCTGAGTAACCTAGATTAACTGACAACTGAGTGATCCACTTCTCCCTTCCCTTACCCTAATTCCTACTCTTAGGCTGTAAATTAGCCAATAAAGAGTAAACCCTCAAAACCCTAGACACTCTAACCTCAAACACTAGCAAAAGTAGAGCCCAAAGTCCATGCTTTCTCTCTACCCATAACCTCACTGTGTGGCTCTCAGGCATCTCAGTGCACAAGGAACGTTCTCCAGGATAGATCACATGCTAGGCCACAAAACAAGTCTCAACAAATTTAAGAGTACAGAAATTAGGACTTCCCTGGTGGTCCAGTGGTTAAGAATCCGCCTTCCAATGCAGGGGATGTAGGTTCGATCCTTGGTCGGGGAACTAAGATTGAACATGCCATGGGGCAACTAAGCCCACATGCCACAACTACTGAGCCTGTGTGCTCTGGAGCCCATGCACCACACCTAGTGAGAGAAGCCCATGTGCTACAACTAGAGAAGCCCGGGCACCTCAATGAAGAGCCTGTGTGCTGCAATAAAAGATCCCACATGCTGCAACGAAGATCCCACGTGCCACAACTAAGACCCGACACAGCCAAAATAAATAAATAAATATTAAAAAGAAAAAAGAAATTATATCAAGCAGTTTTTCTGAACAGAATGATACAGAACTAGAAATCAATTATAGGAATAAAAATGGGAAAAACACAAACACATGGAGACTGAAGAACATGCTACTAAAAAACAATTGGGTCAATGAAGAAATCAAGGAAGAAAGAAAATACCTCAAGACAAATGAAAATAAAAATACAAATTCCAAAATCTACAAAAGGCAAAAAAGTAGTTCTAAGAGGGAAATTTATATGGATACGGGCCTACCTCAAGAAAGAAGAAAAATCTCAAAAAAATAACCTAAACTACCATCTAATGGCATTAGAAAAATAAGAACAAACAAAACCCAAAGTCAGCAGAAGGAAGGAAATAATAAAGATCAAAGAGGATATAATAAATGAGAGAGCAAAAAGAAAAAATAGAAAACATCAATGCAACCAAGAGCTGTTTTTTTGAAAGGATAAACAAAACCAATAGGCCTATAACCAGGCTCATTAATGAAGAGAGAGGACCCAAATAAGCAAAATAAGAAATGAAAGAGAAGAAATTACAACTCATATCACAGAAACCTAAAAAAAATAATAAAAGAATACTACAAACAGTTATATGCCAACACATTGGACAATTGAGAAGAAATGGGTAAATTCCTAGAAACATACAATCTTCCAAGACTGAATCAAGAAGAAACGGATTACCTAAATAGATTGATCAATAGTAGTGAAATTGAATCAGTAATCCAAAAACTCCCAGCAAAAGAAAGTCCAGGAACAAATGGATTCACAAGGGAATTCTACCAAATATATAAAGACATAATACCTATCACTTTCAAACTGTTGCAAACAATTGAAGGGAACACTCCCAAATTCATTCTATGAGGCCACCATTACCCTGATACCAAAACTAGACAAACTACAAAAAAAGGAAAATTATGGGCTAATATCTCTGATGAATATAGATGCAAAAATCCTAAACAAAATATTAGCAAACCAAATTCAACAATACAGAAAAAGGATCATATACCATGATCAAGTGGAATTTATTCCTGAATGCAAGAATGGTTTAAAATCCACAAATCAGTCAATGTGGTACACCACACTAAAAAATAGAAGAATAAAAATCATATGATGATCTCAATAGATGCAGAAAAAGCTTCTGACAAAATTCAACATCTATTTACGATAAAAACTCTCCACAAATTGGGTATAGAGAGAACGTACCTCAATATATGAAGTCCATATATGGCAAGCCCATAGCTAACGTCATACTCAACAGTGAAAAGCTGAAAGCATGTCCTTGAAGATCAAGAACAAGAGTAGGATGCCCACTCTCACCACTTTTATTCAACATAGTATTAGAAGTCCTAGCCACAACAATCAGACAAGAAAAAGAAATAAAAGGCTTCCAAATTAGAAGGGAAGAAGTAAAACTGTTACTATTTGCAGATGGCATGATACTACATATACAAAACCCTAAAGTCTCCACCAAAAAACTGTTAGAACTCATCAATGAATTCAGTAAAGTTGCAGGACACAAGATTGATATACAGAAATCTGTTGTTTTCTATACACTAATAAAGAACTATCAGAAAGAGAAAGCAAAAAAAAAAACCAATTCCATTTAAAATAGCATCAAAAAGATTAAAATACCTAGAAATAAACTTAAAAAAGAAGGTGAAAAACCTATATTCTTAAAACGCTGATGAAGGAAATTTTAGATGATACAAAGAAATGGAAAGACACACCATGTTCATGGACTGGAAGAATTAATATTGTTAAAATGTCCATAGTATCCAAAGCAATCTACAGATTCAATGCAATCCCTATCAAAATATTCATGACATTTTTCACAGAATGAGAACGAATAATCCTAAAATTTATATGGAACTACACATGACCCTGAATAGCTGAAGCAAACTTGATAAAAAATAACAAAGCTGGAGGTATCACATTCCCTGACTTCAGACTATACTACAAAGCTACAGTCATCAAAACAGTATGGTACTGGCACAAAAACAAGCACATAGATCAACGGAACAGAACAGTGAGCCCAGAAATTAACCCACACATTTATGGTCAATTAATCTGTCAAAAGAGGCAAAAATATACAATGGGAAAAGACACTCTTCAATAAGTGGTGCTGGGAAAACTGGACAGCTACGTGTAAAAGAATGATATTAGAACATCTCATCACACCGTATACAAAAATAAACTCAAAATGGATCAAAGACCTAAGTGTAAGACAGGAAACCATAAAACTCTTAGAAGAAAACATACACAGAACACTCTTTGACATAGCAACATTTTTGGGGATCAGTCTCCTCATGCAAAGGAAACAAAGGCAAAATTAACAAATGAGACCTAATTAAACTTGAAAGCTTTTGCATAACAAAGAAAACCACTGACAAAATGAAAAGACAACGTATGGAATAGGAGAAAATATTTGCAAATGATATGTCTGATAAGGAGTTAATATCCAAAATATATAAACAGCTCAAACAACTCAATATCAAAAAACCAAACAACCAAATTTAAAAATGGGCAGAAGACCTGAATAGACATTTTTCCAAAGAAGACATACAGATGGCCAATAGGCACACAAAAAAATGTTCAACACTGCTAATTATCAGGATAATGCAAATAAAAACCACAATGAGATACTGCCTCACACCTGTCAGAATGGCTGTCACCAAAATGACCACAAATAGCAAATGTTACGGATGTGGAGAAAAGGGAACCCTAGTACACTGTTCTTGGGAATGTAAGCTGACTCAGTCATTCTGGAAACCAGTATGGAGGTTCCTCAAAAAACTAAAAATACAACTACCATATGATCTAGCAATTTCACTCCTGAGTATATATCCAAGAAAAAGAAAACACTAATTTGAAAAGATAGGCACCCCAATCTTCATAGCAGCATTATTTAAAATAGCCAAGATATGGTAGAAACCTAATTGTCCATCAACAGATGAATGGATACAAAATACGTGGTACATATATACAATGGAATTACTCAGCCATAAAAAAGAATGAAATTTTGCCATTTGCAGCAACATGGATGGAACAGGAGAGTATTATGCTTAGTGAAATGAGTCGGAGAAAGACAAATACTGTATGTTATTACCTATATGTGGATATCTAAAAAATAAAACAAATAAATATAACAAAACAGAAACAGATTCACAGATATACCTAATAAAAAAGTGGCTGCCAGTGGGAAGAAAGATGGGGGAGGGGCAAGAAACAGGTAGAGGATTAGGAGGTACAAGCTACTATGTATAAAATAAATAAGATACAAGGATATATTATAAAGCACAGAGAATATTATAAAATATAGAATATTTTATAATAATTTTAAACAGTGTAATCTATTAAAAATTGAATCACTATGTTGTACACCTGAAACTAATATAATATTATAAATCAACACCTTAATTTAAAAAAAAATTCTGACACATGCTACAACATGGATGAACCTTGAAGACATTAAACTCAGTGAAACAAGCTAGACACAAAAGGTCAAATACCGTATTATTTTACTGATATGAGGTACCTAGAGTAGTCAAATTCATAGAGACAGAAAGTAGAATGGTGGTTACCAGAGGCTGGAAAGTAGGAGAAATGGAGAGGTATTGTTTAAAGGATACAGAGTTTTTCAGTTTGGGATAATAAAAATTTCTGAAGGTGAATAGTGAATAGTTGCACAACAATGTGAATGTATGCTGCTGAACTGTACACTTAAACATGGCTAAGACATTAAATTTTATGCTATGTATTTTTACCACAAGTTTAAAATTTTTAATGGTTAAAATGGTAAATTTTATGTTACACGTATTTTACCACAATTTTAAAAACTAAAATTAACTGACTAACTAAATAAATAAGCTACTGTGTTTAAGCACTCTACAGCCCATCCCTCCCACTGATTACAAACAAAAACTCTGGAAAAAATATAAAAATCAACTACTTGAGGACTCTGAAAAGTAAAAAAAAAGCAAGTGGATTACAGAAGGGAGTCAAATGTGGAGAAATGAACTGCAAGAAATAAGTTTCCCAAACTTTTTCTCTTTTTCTCTCTCACAGTTTTGCCTCAAGTGTGTACCCCAATCGTGATGTTGCTCAATGTAGGCACCTAAAACGCTAATAAAATCCCATCTTTTAGCCTATAGAAACTAGAGAAGGGCTTTCTTCAGGCAGGAAAGTGTGGGGGGAATCCCAGAAATGATAGAGCCAGAAAAGAAGATGCCCTAATTCTGTGTGTGATTCCATACAAGTCCCAGCCTAACCCCTGCACCATGCATGCACATGACAGTCCCAAACCAGCATAGCCAAGGCTTAGAGAATTAGACTAAGATTTGAACCACTGCCTAAAGATGATGAGACAAAAATTACATTCGATATACAAAGGACAGAAAGATGTCACTCATTCTCATGGGAGAAGACCAATTTAGAAATGAGCCAGATATTGGAAACATCCAACCAATATTTTTAAAAACAACTATTACAATGCATCCAGTCTATGAAGTAAAGGAAAAAATACTTGAAATAATTTGGGGGGGGGGGTGATAGAAATAGGAATGTTTATTATCTTGATTGTGGTGATGATTTCATACATACGTAAAAAATGTACACTTTAAATACATGTAGTTTATTGAATATATAGCTCAATAAAGTTCAAAAAAATAAAGTAACATTACTCACATCTGTGCTAAGCACAAGGTAAATATTATTAATGACTATTTTACAGATTTAGGAGACTGAAGTCCAGAAAGATTAAGTACTTGCGTACGGTTACCAAGTTAATCAGGTCCAAGATTCCAATGCAGATTTTTTTTTTTTACTTCCAAGACTATAATATTATTATTCAGATACAATATTGTTTTTTATTATTATCTGAGAAAACAATACAGCCTTAACTCTATTTAATTTATGAGGTTATTATCAGGATTGAGTAAAGTATGTCTCTAAGATATTTAAATTTATATGAGGGACTTCCCTGGTGGCACAGTGGTTAAGAATCTGCCTGCCAATGCAGGGGACACGGGTTCGAGCCCTGGTCCGGGAAGATCCCACATGCCACGGAGCAACTAAGCCCGTGTGCCACAACTACTGAGCCTGCATACCACAACTACTGAAGCCCATGCGCCTAGAGCCTGTCTCCGCAACAAGAGAAGCCATAGCAATGAGAAGCCTGCACACCGCAACGAAGAGTAGCCCCCACTCGACACAGCTAGAGAAATCTTGCACGCAGCAATGAAGACCCAATGCCAAAATAAATAAATAAATAATTTTTAAAAACCCACACACGTGTATAAAAAAATAAATACATTTATATAAGATAGGTAACATATTATTAGTACATGGACTTCATACCACTAATTACATGTTAGTATTTTCCTACTAAATTGAAACAAATTTCCCCTCTAGTAACAAATCCCAGAGGAAGCATCCAGCAGTGAGTACAGACTGCATATTAACCTCTACTTTTTTCACATCCCAAGTCTCAGAAACATTATATACTGATGGTACTATGTGGGTTAATCCATTGATAAAATCTATGAAAGATATATAACTCATATATAATCATATGTAGTATTTCCAAAAGTTAATGTTTATTAATGTAATAAAAAACATGCAATAATCTCAAAAGATGTAGAAATATATTCCATTACATGGAAATATGGTCACACTATGTTGAATAATAAAAGCAGATTACAAAAGGTATTAATGTGTTGTTTTATTTGTTCTAAAACGCATATACCTACAGAGAAGAAGATTGGAAATATATAATATACATAAAATATTAAAGAATGATTATATCTGGGTGATTTTAATTATCTTTCTGCTTCTCTGAATTTCCCAAATTTTCTGTAATAAATAAGTAGTTTTTTAATGGGGAAAAACAATAAAAGCTATTGTTTCAAAGTGTAACAATAAACAAAAGGGTCCTGCTTCCCAGGATGGATTATCTTCGCTTCTTATTTAAATCAGCGTGTGCCTTTCGTACAAGGTACTATCACAATCTAGTAGCACTCACCTGTCCAACTGCTTGCAAGTTATAGCAGACAATGTCCTTATTGGCTGCTGAAGTTCCATAGAGAAGTGCCTCAATGAGCCAGTATATCCCCAGGAGGAGGTCAGAGAAGCTCAGATAAACGAGTGGCCTTATCTGTAAAGCAATAAAATTCATAATTTCAAAAATGATATAGACAGGAGAATGTAACAATTAATTACTTTTATGTTTTACCCTTCCAGTAGAAAACTGGGCATAATTTTTCTGGGGCCTCTGCTATTGGTTGACTGGGGAATATAAAGGAATACTCCAGGTAGGAAGTAATCTGTAATCACAACTATCCCAACTGTTCTGGAACCAGAGTACTCATGGATGTATTAGCATTGGAACTTCTTCCTCAAGGAAAGAGAGAAAAGATGAGAAATTCTGTGATGGAGACATACCACAAATGGGAAATTTTAAGTGCTCTAGCTGCACAGCCAACATCTTCTAACAATAAGTAATGAGATTATCACCTGAGTGTTTTAGGATATGGTTGAGAACTCAAAGAAAATGAAAACAGGCTTTTTTTCATCTTCACAGAGTTTAATTTGCATTTTTCTTTTTTTCTTTATTGAAGTATAATTGACAAATAAAGCTGCAAGGTAAAGTATATGTGATGATTTGATGTACATATACATTGTGAAAGGATTTCCCTCAAGTTAATGAGCACATCCATCACCTCACATATTTACCTTTTTGCATATGTGTGTGAGAACATGTACGTTCTATTCTCTGAGCAAATTTCAATTGTACAATAGTGTTATCAACTATTATCACATTATGTACTAGATCCTAAGACCTTATTCATTTTACAGGTTTTCATATCAATGAAAGTCAAGGTGGAGAAAAATATCAGCATGAATTGTATATGTTGTCTTTCAATTTCTATCTACATTGCTTAAGTCTGTCTTTCTCATTTTCTAGTATCCTTCTCCTTTTGGCCTCCCCACTCCCACTTTCCTGAAAATAGTTTTGGCCCTTCTGTAGAGAAGATTATAATACGTTTATTGAAAGACACCAAAGATCTAAGGTGAAGAAATATACCATGCTCATGGACTGTAAGATCCAATGTTATGAAAATGTCAGTTCTCCTTAAATTGGTACACAGATTAAATGCAATCTCAATTATGTATCAACATATCTTCTGGTGGAATTTGACAAAGTTGGCTCTAAATCTGATATTGAAATACAAAATATCAAGTTAACTATGACACTCGAAGAAAAAGGAGAAGGAGGACATGTCCTACACATACCAAAACAATATAAAGCTGGACACAATATAAAGCAGATGCAGTGGTACTAGCCCAGAGATGGACAAATAGACCAATGGAACAGAATAGAGAGCCCAAAACAAGCCTAAGAATATATATATAAACGTTTTTAAAAAAAATAAGTTTATTTATTTATTTATTTATTTATTTTTGGCTGCATTGGGTCTTCATTGCTGCACGTGGGCTTTCTCTAGTTGCAGCAAGTAGGGGCTACTCTTCATCGCAGTGCGCATGCTTCTCATTGTCGTGGCTTTTCTTGTTGCGGAGCATGGGCTCTAGGCAGGTGGGCTTCAGTGGTTGTGGCACGTGGGCTCAGTAGTTGTGGCTCACAAGCTCTAGAGCGCAGGCTCAGTAGTTGTGGCGAACAGGCTTAGTTGCTCCGTGGCACGTGGGATCTTCCCGGACCAGGGCTCGAACCCATGTCCCCTGCATTGGCCGGTGGATTCTTAACCACTGCGCCACCAGGGAAGCCCCTATAAACTTTTTTTTTTTAACTTATTTATTTTTGGCTGTGTTGGGTCTTCGTTTCTGTGCGAGGGCTTTCTCTAGTTGCGGCAAGCGGGGGCCATTCTTCATTGCGGTGCGCGGGCCTCTCACTATCGTGGCCTCTCTTGTTGCGGAGCATAGGCTCCAGATGTGCAGGCTCAGTAGTTGTGGCTCACGGGCCCAGTTGCTCCGCGGCATGTGGGATCTTCCCAGACCAGGGCTCGAACCCGTTTACCCCTGCATTGGCAGGCAGATTCTCAACCACTGCACCACCAGGGAAGCCCTAAACTTTTGATATATGATAGAGGTGGCTTTTTAGATGAATGGAGAAAGAACAGTCTTTTCAAAATGTGATACTAGAACAACCGGATATCCATATGGATAAAAATTAAATTGGGCCCCTACTTTCTGCCTCACACGCTCAAAAATCGGTACCAACTAGTTTAAAGACCTAAATATGAAAGACAAAATTTATAAAGGTTTTTTTTAAGATAATATAGGATAATGTCTTTAATTACTGGTTAGGGAAAGTTTTTCCTAAGCAAAACACAAAAAGATCTAAAAGAAATAGTTGAAAAATTTGCCCACATTCAAATGAAAAATGTCTGTGTCAAAAGACACCGTAAAGAAAGTGAAAAGACATGCCACAAAGTGGGAGAAGATGTTTGTAACACATATGACTAACAAAGGACCAGTACCCAAACAATATTAAAAACAAAGCATGGACTTCCCTGGTGGTCCAGTGGTTAAGAATCCGCCTGTCAACGCAGGGGACATGGGTTCGAGCCCTGTTCCGGGAAGATCCCACATGCCGCAGAGCAACTAAGCCCGTGTGCCACAACTACTGAGCCTGTGCTCTAGAGTCCATGAGCCACAACTACTGAACCCACGTGCCACAATTACTGAAGCCCGCACACCTAGAGCCTATGCTCTGCAACAAGAGAAGCCACTGCAATGAGAAGCATGTGCACCACAGTGAAGAGTAGCCCCAGCTCGCCGCAACTAGAGAAAGGCCACGGGCAGCAACGAAGACCTAACGCAGTCAAAAATAAATAAATAAATAAAATTTATTTTAAAAAAACAAAGCAAACAAAACTCTTACAAAGCAATAAGAAAAAACAATAGAAAAAAATGGACAAAAGATTTGAACAGGTACTTAAGAAAAGAAATCCAAATGGCTGTAAAAATGTGAAAATATGCCTGACCCCATTAGTAATCAAGGAAATTAAAAAATTAAAGCTATAAGGAGACCAAAAGTCAATCAATCAATCAATCTACAATGAGATGAAAATTACACACCCATGGCAAAAATTTTTAAAGTCTGACAATATCAAATATTAACGGGACCATGAAGCAATAGGACATTTCATACACTGCTGGCACAACTATTTGGAAAAAGTCTGGCATTATCTAGGGGATATGAATATCCTATATTCTGTTATTAGGTAAAATCACTAGAGAAACTTTTGCATGTGTGCATCAGAAGACATGTACAAGATTGTTTATAGCAGAACAGATAGATATATTGTGGTATGTTCATAATATAGAATGCTAAGCATCAGTGAAAAAGAAATGAACCAGAGCTGTACACAACGCCATGGACAAATCTCAGAAGTGATACTGAGGGAAAAAAGCAAATCACAAAGCAATACATACCAAAAAATACAGTGTTATCCCATTTATGTCAAGTTCAAAAATGCAAAACTAAATTGTTTAGGGATATATACATTACTGGTAAAACTGTACATAAAAGCCAAGAAATGATTAAGCAAAAATCTGGATAGTGGTTACTGCTAGAGGTGAGGTTGTGACTGGGAAGGAGCACAGTAGGAATGTTTGGGGATATGAGCGATTCCTATTTCTTGTCCCAGGTTTTGTTTATAGCCATCCATTATATAGCACACATGAGTTTTATGCCTTCTAAACCATGGCTGGTATATCTCACAGTAAAAAAGTAAATTTAAAAAATTTTGGTGCCCCCACCACTGGGTCCACAGGCCGGCCCGGTCCCTGGCATGTGTGCCCCCTGCAAAAAAATTACTAAGTTATCATCAGATACTACCTAATATAAGAACTAATCTCCTCACCTGTACAAAAGGGAATTTTTCTCATACTTTTCTTCCAAATGAGAGGAAAGTTAAGATGCTAATACCTTGCTGATAGGGGTAAATGGTCAAGCTGCTTTGGCTAGCACAAACAAAAACAAGTGAAATAATATTTTAAACTGTATTTACTAAATATCAGATATTATTATTTTAACAATATATATCCTTTGCTACAAGGAAGCCTGTTAAGGTTCCAGCCAGGTGGCATATTCATAGATTTTACTGGCCTATGACCTATCACAAGTTTATAACTGTTAATGGGTAAAAAATTAAAACTGAATACAAAATAAACTCTGGAGCAGAAAGGCAGCCAAGCAGCTTTTGTGAGCAAGAACATAATTATGGTCATTGAGTCAATAAATAGCCTTATATATAGGGAACTGTTGGCCATTAAAACACACCTAAGGTCTTTGGCACAGAAATAAAGGATAAAAAGAGGTTTATATACTTTCACTCATGGTTGGAAAATCATGAGTTCTAGTAACAGGAGATAAAATCAATCAATTAAACAACAAAACTTAACTGAGCACCTATTATTGAAATTAAAAAAGATTTCACCCCTTCTATGTTTAACAAGATACTAGGTCGAAGGTAATACAGAGAAATGTATGATACAGGTCACGCTTTAAGAAAAATACAAAAAATAAAAAATTTTTAAAAAGGGACTTCCCTGGCAGTCCAGTGGTTAAGACTTCGTGCTTCCACTGCAGGGGGCACAGGTTTGATCCCTGGTTGGGGAACTAAGATCCCACATGCTGTGCAGCGCAGCCAAAAATTTTTTAAAAAATAAAAAAATTAAAAAATTTTTTTAAATTAAATAAAAATACAGTCAGCATAGTGCATGGTAATAAGATGGAAAAGCTTAAGACATGATCCTAAATATGAAAGCAAAAACTTTAAATATATTTGTACTTGTCTCATTTAAATCAAGAGCAAAGTAAGGTGCAGGGATGGAATGCATTGTGTGAAAGGCTTTCCCCAAGGAGGTTCTGGGTCCAGGTCTAACCTGGTAAGGTAAAACACCTAAAGCAACTCATATTTATACTCTTCCAAAACACTGCTTCCTAATATTTCTAGTGAAATCAAGTTACAAAGAATATCAAAAGTGACCTTCACAAGGAAATGAAGTGCACTTCACACAAGTGCAGCGAAGTATATCTGCCTCGAGTTTCTGTGTTGTTTTTTTTTTCTTTAACACTGGCTGGCCTGGGCTACTTTCTTCTCTCTTAAGGTTGCCTCTCTGAGTTACTGTCTAATCAGCTAGTCCCCTCAAAGATTTCCCATGGATTTCTCCAATTTACTATAATCATTAATTTAATAATTTTTGTGTTTTTCAGATTATGCCTTCCATGTGTTTATGCTGTTAAAAATGTTATTTGATGAAGAAATAAAGGAAAATGGTGGAGCATGGCTGACATTTTTAAGCTGGAAAAATTGGAATCTTCCCTACACCAAAAAAGCAGAATGTGTAGGAACCACTGAATTATTGATTACTAAGGTCCTTCAGGCTCTGGTTATGTGAAAGGTATGAGAACCGAAACCAGAGAAATTAAAGGTCACATCCCAGGCCAAACTAGACCCCACATCTTTATAAAGCTCTAACCCACTGTTATGGCAGAGGTCACCCTAGAGCAGTGGTTTTCAACCAGGAATGACTGCCTCTCTCAGAAGACATTTGGCAATATTTGAAGATATTTTTGGTTCTCACAACTGGGTGAGGAAGGTTGCTGCTACATCTATTGGGTAAAGTCTGCTAAATATCCTAAGATGCAGGACAGCCACCCACAACAAATAACCATCTAGCCCAAAAGGTCAGTAGTACTGAGAATCTCTGCTTACCTCTCTCCACAATGTAACTTATACTTTATTAACTTAATCACATCTGAACTCAAATTTCAACAAACATTCAGGAAAGAAACATTAGGGAAACCCACATCACAGGAAGATGTGTGGCCTAAGATTACTTTGGCAGGCAATTGACAATACAGTATCAAGACTTCTACTTTCTAGTTTTACTTACATAGGCACATTCTACCTCTGAAATTCAAAATTCTCTTTTCATTAGACATTATATTTCAGTGGTTTAAAAGTGTATGTGAGAAGAGGCTTTGGAACAAGACAAGTCTGCCTCAACTTCTAGCTCTAACACTTACTAGCTATGAGACCTTAGCCATAGCTAAGCTAAATGTGTCATTTTCCACATTACAAAAGCTCTCTCATACATGTCCTAAACTACATTTTGCTTAATTTTGTGCCACTTGGCCTGATTAGAAAAACAGTTTTGTTACATTTTTCTTAAAATCTTTTTTTTGGGGGGGGGGGGGGAGCACACCATGCAGCTTGTGGGACCAGGGATTGAACCTGGGCCACAGCAGTGAAAGCCCAGAATCCTAACCACTAGGCTACCAGGGAACTCCCTGATAGGTTTTTTTTTTTTAATACCTTAAGTATATACTATTTTTATTTGTCAATTATACCTCAATAAAAGGAAGGTTTTTGACTAGACTTTTTTGGTATGAATAGTTTTACATAGGATGTATTTTTGTTCTATTTTCACCATTAAATTGTAATTGCCTAGAAGGCCAGAACAGCAAAATAAATACCTTTTGTATAGCAGTCTTTGAACTATTTCCAGCCCCACTAGCAATTTTACCAAGATATCAACATCGGAAAACTCACCTCTAGGCAGGACCCTACCATGCTTAGAGTGAATATAGGCTTCAAACAATACTCTGTTTCTTTGACTTTAATAATTAATGCATACCCCCCAAAATCTACATTTATCCACTAATCCACATTTAGTCAATTCCTCAGTATTCAAAATTATAGTTAAAATAACTACCTAAAAGAAAAGGGAGATCTTTGGGGCAATGTCTAAAATATCTCAGTGTATTATACCAAAATGACAAATTTACAAGCAATTCATAGGATTATTCCATCACTTATAGGGGACACCTCTCTTTTTTATTTCAAAGGCTAAGTCACTAAAAGTTCAAATCCAACACAGAAAGAGACTGCTCACCTCTGGAGATTTCTGTATGTTCTGGAATACAGCATAGGCAATAAGTGAACTTGAACCTATAACACTGGCAGAGATAAAAGACTATCATTAAACAGGACAATTGGCGCTCCTTTGTTTTTGCTACTTTTTTTTACAGCTTTATTGACATATAATTGATGTAAAATAAACTGCACAAATGTTTTAAAAATATGGAATGCTTCATGAATTTGTGTGTCATCCTTAAGCAGAGGCTATGCTAATCTTCTCTGTATCATTACAATTTTTAGTATATGTGCTACCAAAGTGAGCACTTCACAACTGATTTTGCAAATCAATCCTGTTGACCAAATTGTCCTTTGATTTTCAGATGTTACTCTTCAATCTGGTTTTTTTGTTATTATTGTTGTTGGTGTTATTACATTTTATTAATCAGATAATGTCAACATGGTAAAGAACAGCACTTCTAACTAATGAGTAAAAGCAAGTCCCCAGGGAATATATATATATATATATATATATATATATATATATATATATATATATATATATATATATAAACTTCAGAATTCTCCAGTTTTGCTTGTACTAGTTCAAACAGTTACATTACATGAGGTTAAATAAACTTACCTCAGAGTAGCCATAACAAACTGTATCCACTGTATTGCAGAAAATAACTAAATAAAAAGAGAAAGTAAGAATAAAATTAAGCCTTTTAAATTTAATATTCAACCTTTCTCTAACTTCACTGTTTGTTAACTATCTGTGCAGAGCACAAACTCTTCAGTACCTAATCAAAACACACTACAAGTCTGAGAATGAGTAAAAAGGGTGAATAGGCCCCTGGAAAGCCAGGGTGGCTCCTTTCTTCCTCCCTTATTGTTACATTGCTGGGAAACAGTAAGATAAAAAGAATAGACAGGTGGATAGAAAATGACTGGAGGAAAAAAAGAGAGTTGGATTAGAAAATTAATAAAGGGAAGAATAAAATGGAAAAGAGGCAGAAAAAGTTAAATTTTAAGACAGAACAGACAGATATGTGGAAAGAATGGGTAACAGAAGAGGCAAACAAATACTAAATAAAGTTGACTGACAGAGAGCTAGACAGAAAAAACAGAATAGTAAGCAACAGGGGAAAAGGAAGAAGAAAAGTTAGTATGGAGAGAGATGCTGTGAGTGAAAAATACAGAACAGGGAGGAAGGAAGGGGGATCGAAAAATGAAGAGAGGGGCTGCTTCTAGTCTCACCAAGTTCCAATTGTCCTCCAAAATGCTAGCCTCCAGTAGGAAGGCCATAGGGACTTCAGCCTCAGCTAAATTCAAGCAGCCTGATCCTTCCTGGTCAGGTTCTGAATCCCAAGCAGTAAACAGGTAGCTCCACCCTTAACCCAGCTGGGCTCCTCCCTACCCAATCCTGCCCTGTATCTTGAGGGCAAGGAGAGAAAGTAGCGACAAGTGGAGGAGAAAGGCAAGCAGAAAGAACAAAAATAGAAAGAGCAGGCGACAAGGAAACAAAGTTCTAAAAAGCATTAGGAATTGTAAAAAGGGGCAAGATGTAGGACTAATAAAAAGTACAGAGAATGAGTCACCATGAAAAGGTAAATAGAGCTGCAAGAGAGAAATAGAATAGAAAAAAGGGAGAGAAAAACAGGGAAGAAGGGAGGTCTGTTTGAAACCTGTCCCTGTTTAGGGACACAAGCCTGTGTTGGGGAAGACAGGCTATATATTTACTCAATCAGTAAGTTTTTAGTAATAGCTGGAAAAGGTGTGAAGAGAAAGGGTTATTAATGTCTCATAATACTAATGTTTTCTTAAATATTCTGTACCAAAATTCCCACCATAAATATAATAAATGTATTATATAATATTTGTAATATTATATTTGTAGTAATATTACATTTATAAATGTAAATATAATATTACTAAATTACACAATTCATTGAATATGCTTATGTTTATGTATCAACTTTGTGTAAAACGCTGTGTTATGGAAAATATAAAGACAAAAAAGATCAGACCCAGACTTCCAGGAGCTTATAATATAGTAGGAAAAATAGCTTGAATACCAAATCTCAAATAATCTGTACACAAAAATAATATACACTGATTGGCATTTGAACACTATTTGGAAGAACTGGTAAAATTTGGAAAAAAATTGGGGGAAGGAGAAAGCAGAAGGAAGAATGCTTCATTTACATAACCATTTATCTTTCATCTAACCATACTCTCGTACATTTTACAAATATTTATTGATAATATAAATTAGATCATTTGCATGGCTTGAGTAATTTAAATATATTATTCATTTATTCATATGAAATTAAGAATACCATGTGCAGTGGAATACAGGACATTGTTAAGTAGAGGTAGGCTCTAATCACTTTGCTTACATTATTAGATAAACAAATTAAAATACCAGTATATTTCTGGATCAGAAATCCCTACCATAAAATCTTAGGGAGTCTTTTGAGGCCTCTAATCAGACGTCTATCTAATAAGGGTGAGGGGACTAATGACAGTCTCACCAAGTGATAAGAGAATGCTTTTGGACAAAGGACTCTTGTCTCAGTCAAGAACAAATCTCAGATTGTTCAGAGAACAACCATGGCAAATCAGTCTGCTGCTCTTGACAAGAGAGCTTTTCTCTTTTGGCATCTATTCTAAAATGTCTTATGCCACCAACCAACATTTGGGGATTTACTTTTCTATTTTTCTCTCTAAATTAAGCCCCTCCCTTCTGTATATTTAGCACTGTTCCCCTTTGAAATGTCTTTGGAATCATAATTCTCCCATTTCCTTTTCTATAAGAGCTAATCCAAGCCCAAATGATGAAGTGGGTGATATTTATTTTCAGTTTTGTCTTTTCTTTTTACTTAGCTCCTTAGCAAGCTCAAACACATCTCAGTTCTCAATGTAATGGGCTACTACTATATATTACATATCAATTTCAGTTAACAGATATTCATTAAACTTCTAGCATGAGCGAGTTACTGCAGTGGATACAAAGTCAAGAAAAACACCTATGTAGTAAAGTATTTTAATTTAAGCAGAAATAGTACTTAAAGAAAATTTCTAGTAATAATAGCTACCAATTATCAACTGGTTTCTCTGTAAGCATTTTAATCCTCAACACAACCTTTGAGGTAAGAAGTATTATTCTTATTTTACAGATGAAGAAACTGAGGCTTAAAGAAGTTGTGTCATTTTCCCTCTGGTTACAGAATTATCAACTGGTAACACCAACATTCAAACTCAGTCAGTCTGATCATAGTTCTCACTCTTTTTTTTTTTTTTTTTTTTTTAAGTATTTGTTTATTTATTTATTTATGGCTGTGTTGGGTCTTCGTTTCTGTGCGAGGGCCTTCTCCAGTTGTGACAAGCGGGGGCCACTCTTCATCGCGGTGCGCGGGCCTCTCACTATCGCAGCCTCTCTTGTTGCGGGCACAGGCTCCAGACGCGCAGGCTCAGTAGTTGTGGCTCACAGGGCTTAGTTGCTCCGCGGCATGTGGGATCCTCCCAGACCAGGGCTCGAACCCGTGTCCCCTGCATTGGCAGGCGGATTCTCAACCACTGCGCCACCAGGGAAGCCCATAGTTCTCACTCTTAACACACACAGTACTCTTAACAGGAAACTGGTTAATGGGAAAATAGGGAAAGGTCATTTAAAAAATTAATGGCACATCAAAAGAATTCTTTCATTAGGCAATTGCTTCTCAGATATGACAACAAAAGCAAAAAATAGATAAATTGGTCTTCTTCAAAATTAGAAACTTTAGTTCTTCAAAGGATACCATCAAGAAAGTAAAAAAGACAACCCACAGAATAGGAGAAAGTATGTGTAAACTATGTATCTAATAAGGGACTTTTATGTAGAATATATAGAAAATTCCTACAACTCAGTAACACAACCCAATTTAAAAATGGGCAAAGGTTTGTTTTTTTGTTTTGTGTTTTTTTGGCTGCACCTCACAGCTTGTGGGATCTTAGCTCCCCGACCAGGGATCAAACCCAGGCCCTGGCAGTGAAAGCACCAAGCCCTAACCACTGGACCACAAGGGAATTCCCGGGCAAAGGTTTTAAATTAGAGATTTCTCCCCAAAATAATACGAATAACTAATACACATGAAAAGATGATCAACATCATAAGCCACCAGGGAAGTACAAATTAAAATCACGAGATGACATTTCACACCTACTAGGATGGCTATAATAAAAAGACAATAGCAAGTGAATGTTGAGAAATAGGAAACCTCATACACTGCTGTGGAAATATAACATATTGCAGCCACTTTGCCAGTTCCACAAAAGGTTAAACATATCCTATATGACTCAGCTCCTAGGTATAAACCCAGTTCTATTTCTAGGTATATACCCAAGAGATTAAAACATATGTCCACACAAAAACTTCAACACAAACGTTCATAACAGTGTTATACATAATGGACAAAGAGTAGAAACAACACAAATGTCCATCAACTGGTGAACAGATAAATAAAATATGCTATATCAGTACAGTGGAATATTATTTAGCAATTGAAAGAAGTACTGATACATGCTACAACATGGATGAACCTTGAAAACATTAGGCTAGGTGAAAAAGCTAGTCACAAAAGACAATGTACTGTATGATTTCATTCATACAAAATGTCCAAAACAGGGTATTTCCCTGGTGGCCCAGTGGTTAAGAATCTGCCTTCCAATGCAGGGGACGCGGGTTCGATCCCTGGTCAGGGAACTAAGATCCCACATGCCACGGGGCAACTAAGCCCATGCGCCGCAACTACTGAGCTTGCGCGCCTCAACTAGAGAGCCCGCGTGCCGCAAACTACAGAGCCCACGTGCTCTGGAGCCTGCGCCACAACTAGAGAAGAGAAAACCCGCACACCACAACTCGAGAGAAGCCGGCGCGCCGCAACAAACAGCTCACACGCTGCAATGAGCGCCACGACGCAAGATCCCACATGCTGCAAGGAAGATCCCATGTACCACAACAAAGATCCAACGCAGCCAAATAAATAAATTAATTTTAAAAAATGTCCAAAACAGGCTAATTTACAGTGACAGAAAGTAGATTAGTGTTGCCTGAGCTAGAAAGGTAGTTTGGGAGGGAATGGGGAGTGACTGCTAATGGGCACAGGCTTTCTTTTTAGGATGATAAAAATATTCTAAAATTAGATAATGGTGCTGGTTGTACAACTCTATGAATATACTGGAAACCACTGAATTGTACACTTTAAAAGGATGAATTGTATGGTACATAAATTATATCTTAATAAAGCTGTCATCCAAAAAACTGAAGTTTGGGACAAAAGCAAGGAAGGATATATCCCATTGCTGAAACTCATGGTATAATGATTAATGGATAACATGTTTCTGTCTCTCCTACTGAAAAGAATAATATTTAGAATAAAAAGTGTAAAACATTGTAAGAGGGAACTGAAGTTAAAGATTGTAAGAGAGCACCTGACAGCTCTAAATGAATACAGCACTCCTGGCCTGAACAAATTACACTCCAGGGCTTTGGTAAAACTTGCAGGTTAACCCAATAAACCACTGAATGAAATCTGAGAGTTCATGTAAAACTGGAAAAATTGCTAGAAATTGTAGAAAATTGTAGAAATTGCTAGAAGTTGTAGAAATTGTAGAAAGCTGTTGATAACTAAAAATTTTTTATAAGGAGAAAGGATAGTAGAATCTGCAAAGATCTTAGTATTTATCTCAGACAAGATTCTAGAATGAACTATCCAAAGGATGTGTTTTTATCAATTTATTTATTTATTTATTTATTTATTTATTTATTTATTTATCTTTGGCTGCATTGGGTCTTCATTGTTGGGTCTTACTTGCAGCGTGCGGGCTTTCTCTAGTTGCAGCAAGTGGGGGCTACTCTTTGATGCAGTGCACAGGTTTCTCATTGCGGTGGCTTCTCTTGTTGCAGAGCTTGGGCTCTAGGCACGTGGGCTTCATAAGTTGTGGCACACAGGATCGGTAGTTGTGGCCGGCGGGCTCTAAAGCACAGGCTCAACAGTTGTGGCGCACAGGCTTAGTTGCTCCACAGCATTTCGGATCTTCCTGGACCAGAGCTCAAACCTGTGTCCCCTGCATTGGCAGGCAGATTCTCAACCACTGTGCCACCAGGGAAGTCCCAAGATGTGTTTTTAAAGAATTAGAAAAAAGTAACCATTAATTCAACATGGATTTATAAAAAAAATCATGCCAGACTAACCCCATTCTTTTTGGACAGAATTACTAGACACAGTGTATATGGTAATTTTGACAAAACATTTTGTGAGAAATTTCATGATATAAAAATAAGAAAATATATTGGGAATTCCCTGGTGGTCCAGTGGTTAGGACTCAGCACTTTCACCACTGGGGCCCAGATTCGATTCCTGGTCGGGAACTAGGATCCCGTAGGCCAAGCAGTGTGGCCAAAAGAAAAAAAGAAAGAAAAGAAAAGAAAATGTAGACCAAGTAGAAGCACAATTAAGGGCATTTCTAAATAAACCTAAGGTAGTGCTAACTAATTGATAAATATCAACTTAAAAATGGCTTCTAGTGGAGTGAACCAGCATTCTGACTTGACACTGTTCTGTAAAACATTTTCATCAATAACTTGAAAGAAAATACAGTGAGCATATTTATCAAATATGTGTGTTACTTATCTATTGCATCATAACAAATGTCCACAAATTTAGCAGCTTAAAACACACATATTATCTCACAGCATCTGTGAGTTAGGAGCTCAAGAATAGCTTAGTTGGGTCTTCTGCTTCAGTGTCTCTCACAAGGTTATGACCAAGATGTTGACCAGGGCTGGGTCTCGTCTGAAGGCTCAAATGGAGAAGGATCTGCTTCCAAGTTCATACAGTTGTTGGTCTAATTCAGTTCCTTGAGGGTTGCGGGCCTGAGGGCCTCAGTTCCTAACTAACTCTTGGTGCAAGGCTACACTCAGTTCTTTGCCATGTGGACTTCTGCAAGATGCCCTCCTAGCGACATGGAAGTCTCAATCTTATGTAAGCAAATGACTGAAGTGACATCCCATCTCCTTTCCTGTATTCTATTCATCACAGATCTTGTCAACGCTCAAGGGGAGAGGATTACACAACAGTGTGAATACCAAGAGGCAGGCATCATTGGGGGCTATCTTAGTGTCTGCCCACCACTGTGTGTTTATCCAACATGTCAAATACTTTTCCAATTCAGATAATTTGCAATAGCTCTTCCCTCTCTGGAATGCTCTTCCCCCAGATAATCACATGACTAGCTCCTTCTCATCCTTCAAGCATCAGGTCAAATGTCATCACCTCAGAGATGTAACATTTATTCAAACTCCAAAATATCTTGTTTGTTTGTGTGCCTATTTCTCCTTAGTAGACTGTAACTTCCTTGGGGCCAGGCAACTTATCTGTCTCATTAACCTCAATATCTCTAGTGCCTAAAAGTGACTAAAATAGGCATTCAGTATTTATTGAATGAATGTACCAAAGTTGTGAGGGATAGATCTTATACTTTAGAATAATGAGTTTCATTTAATAATATAATAATATAAAAGTTAATAGAAATAAATGCAAGTATACTGCACTTGGGTCTAAAATATCAACTGGACAGAGATTAGGATGAAATGGTAACCCAATCCCATTTACCATCACATCAAAAAGAATAAAATACCTAGGAATAAACCTACCTAAGGAGGCAAATGACTTGTACTCTGAAAACTAAAAGACACTGATGAAAGAAATTGAAGATGGCACAAACAGATGGAAAGTTGTACCATGTTCTTGGATTGGAGGAATCAATATTGTTAAAATAAGCATACTACCCAAGGCAATCTACAGATTCAGTGCAATCCCTATCAAATTACCAATGGCATTTTTCACAGAAAAATGAACAAAATTTTTTTAAATTTGTATGGAAATACAAAAGACCCCGAATAGCCAAAACAATCTTGAGAAAGAAAAACTAAGCTGGAGGAATCATGCTCCCTGACTTCAGACTATATTACAAAGCTACCGTCATCAAAACAATATGGAACAAAAAAGACACACTGATCAATGGAACAGGACACAAAGACCAGAAATAAATGCACGCACTTATGGTCAATTAATCTATGACAAAGGAGGCAAGAATATACAGTGGAGAAAAGACAGTTTCTTCAATAAGTGGTGCTGGGAAAACTGGACAGCTACATGTAAATCAATGAAATTAGAACATTCTCTAACACCATATACAAAAGTAAATTCAAAATGGATTAAAGACCTAAATGTAAGACTAGATACTACAAATGCTGGAGACAGTGTGGAGAAAAAGGAACCTTCCTACACTGTTGGTGGGAATGTAAATTGGTGCAGCCACTATGGGGAACAGTATGGAGGTTCCTTAAAAAACTAAAAATAGAGTTACCATATGATCTAGGAATTCCACTCTTGGGCATATATCCAGAGAAAACTCTAATTCGAAAAGATACACGCACCACAATGTTCACAGCAGTGCTGTTTACGACAGTCAAGACATGGAAGCAACCTAAATGTTCATCAAGGGATGAATGGATAAAGAAGATGTGGCATATGTATACAATGGAATATTACTCAGCCATAAAAAAGAATGAAATAATGCCATTTGCAGCAACATAGATCAACCTAGAGACTATCATACTAAGTGAAATAAGTCAGACAGAGAAAGACAAATATATGATACCACTTATATATGAAATCTCAAAAAATGATACAGGGACTTCCCTGGTGGCCCAGTGGTTAAGACTCCATGCATCCACTGCAGGGGGCATGGGTTTAATCCCTGGTCGGGGACTAAGATCCCACATGATGTGACGTGCAGCCAAAAAAAAAGATACAAATGAACTTATTTACAAAACAGAATTACACAGACATAGAAAACAAATTTATGGTTACCAAAGTAGAGAGAGGGGAGAGGGATAAATTAGGAGTTTGGGATTAACATATACAGACTACTATATATAAAAAGGTAAACAACAAGGTCCTACTGTATAGCACAGGGAACTATATTTAATATCCTGTAATAATCTATAATGGGAAAGGATTTCAAAAAGAATCACTTTGCTGTACACCTGAAACTAACACAACATTGTAAATCAACTATACTTCAATAAGAGAGCAAAATTTTTTTATAAAAGAAAAAGTTAGCAACATTTTACTTTAAAAATCTAGAGTCATTCTATCCAATAAATATGTAATGTGAGCCACATATGTAATTTAAAAGTTTCTAAAAAACTTTTTAAAAAGTAAAAAGAAACAGGTAAAATTAATTTTAATAATATATTTTATTAACCCAAATATTTAAAATTTTGTCATTTTAACATATAATCAATATAAAAATCACTGCAATATTTCACTTTCTTAATTTTGTACTTTGTAATTCAGGGTGTATTTTACATTTATGTCTCAATTCAGGTTAGCCACATTTCAAGAGCTCAGTAGCTACATGTAATTTTATTTATTTATTTATGGCTGCATTGGGTCTTCATTGCTGTGAACAGGCTTCCTCTGTTGTGGCGAGCGGGGGCTACTCTTCGTTGTGGTGCGCAGGCTTCTCATTGTGGTGGCTTCTGTTGTGGCAGAGCACAGGCTCTAGGCCCGTGGGCTTCAGTAGTTGTGGCAAGTGGGCTCAGTAGTTGTGGCTCGCAGGCTCTAGAGCACAGGCTCAGTAGCTGTGGCACAGGGGCTTAGCTGCTCCGCGGCAGCTAAGATCATGGGAAGATCCTGGGATCTTCCTGGACCAGGGCTTGAACCCACGTCCACTGCATTGGCAGGCAGGTTCTTAACCACTGCGCCACCAGGGAAGTCCTACATGTAATATTATAAGTGGCATTTTTATTTACAACTAGATTATAGAGGTTCTTGCATTTGAATTTTATCCTGCAGAGGTGCCATTATAAACTTCTGAGCAAATAAATGATATGACATAATTACCATATAACTAGTCCTTAGTGAGTATGTAGTATATGCCAGGCCCTATTCTAAATGCTTCCTATACATTAATTTAATCCATTCACAATCCTATGAAGCAAGTATTATTATTATCCTTTTACATGATACTATCATGAGTAACATGTTGGCAGTGTGCAGGATAGATTAAAAAGGGAAGAGACTGGCAAGAATTAGGTTATTTTTATTTACTTATTTACATCCCACTTTGACCTAGATAATATTTCAGGTGGCTTATGACAGTGCATAAGATAAGACAAAATAACATGAATTGAACATGGGACAAAAGAAGAAAGAAAAACATCTCTGCTGAAATGATCTGATCCCTGGATGTTAAAATCTCTATGCATTTTTTTAATGTTACTTTATTGAAAAAACAATATTAAAATAAGAGAAATCTAAAGTAAAAAGTTTGCTGCAACCTCATCTAGTCAAAATGAGTTTCACTTTTGTTACTTTAAGTCTTTGTCCTTATGCATATTCAATTTTTACATGTTTGTAGTAATTCTATAGCTAGTATTTTATATTCTACATTTTTGCTCAACATTATTCCATAATAACCTTTTTTCCTTTTGTTAGAGTCTTATTTTCTTTCTCTCCACTCCCCTGAACTGTAACCAATGCAAAAAGCCTGGTATATTTCTCTACATCATCCTCTATCCTCATTAAAACATATCCAAATATACACACACACACACACACACACACACACACACACACATATACAGAGGTTCTTGTTACAGTGGTATGTATGGTAGGTTTTTTAAAATGGGATCATATATTTCTGTATACATTGCTGTCCTCACCTGTTATTTCATGGGTATCTCTCCACTTTAATATAAACAGCTCTAATCAATTTTGATAGCTGTATAGTATTCCACATAAGATAATTTATCCAACAATTCCTCTCGTGATGGACATGTAGGCTGTTTTCAGGTTTTGTTTTTCTTAATTTCCTTTATTTATTTTTCCTTCTGCAAACAATTCTGTGGTAAACATCCCCACATCCCCGCATATATAATCTCCTTCTTTGCTGATTTTTTTTTTTGCTTATGTTTTTATTACTAAAAGACAGATTCCAGAATGGAATTCTTTTTGTTCCTCAAATATTTCAAGCTCTTTTTCATTCTGTATTATTTTATTGGTCACGCCATGCAGCTTGGGGGATCTTAGTTCCCCCACTACAGATCGAATCCGGGCCCCCAGCAGTGGAACCACTGAGTCCTAACCACTGGACCGCCAGGGAATTCCCTCTTTCTCATTCTAGAACCTTTGCACATACTAGTTTTTTTTCCTAAAATGCTTCCTAACACATAGTAATCTGTAATTTAAATTTATTTATATAATTATTTAATGTTTGCTTCATCAATCAAGGGTAAGTTCCTTGAGAGCTGAATCCCATTCATGCTTTAGGTCTTATATCAGCTTAAATATAATTGTTTGTAGAGGTTTTCCATGCACCTCAATGCAAATTAATCCCCCCCATCATATTCTTTCATAAGCCCTCAACTTTTCTTTCTTAGAAATCATCACAATTTGTAATTATATATTTATTTGTATACTTATTTAATGTTGGTCTCTCCTCTAGGACTGCAGGGAGCACATCTATTTTGTTCACCAGTGTAACCCTTGCCTCCAGAAGAGTGTGTGGTGCGTAAAAGATGTTCAGTAAATAGTTATTAAATATTGAAAGCTTCTTGGGACTTCCCTGGTAGTCCAGTGGTTAAGAATCTGCCTTCCAATGCAGGGGACACAAGTTCGATCCATGCTTGGGGAACTAAGATCCCACATGCCATGGGGCAACTAAGCCCGCTCACCACAACTACTGAGCCCGCGTGCTCTAGAGCCCGCATGCCACAACCAGAGAGCCTGAGCGCTCTGAAGCCCACACGCCAGAACTAGAGAGAAGCCCACAGGCGGCGATGAAGAGCCCACATGCTGCAACGAAAGATCCCACGTGCCACAACTAAGACCCAATGCAGCCGAATAAATTAAATAATTAAATATTTTTTAAAAATTGGTATGATGTGAATAATCCTGCTATTAAAAAAAACATATTGAAAGCTTCTTAAAGGAGGTTGGGGCTTGGAGAAAATCATACTGTGGAGTAAATTTTCCTTCTATAACAATTTTTTAATATGAAATCTGCTTTAAGTGTTCATTAAGACATCTATGTCAAAAAACTAGTGTTAATATCACCAAAACCCTGCAGGGGAAAAGCAATTAGCTCTAAGGGATGGGATAGCTCCAAAGTACAATATGTGATCTAAGAAGGGAATGCAGAAAGGACCAATGGAATAGTTCCTCTCTCATTGACTTGATTCATTTATTCACTGCACAAGAATGTACTGAGCATCTACCATGTGCCAGACACTGTTCTAGGTGCTGGGGATATAACTGTGAACCAAAAAGACAAAACAAAAATAAAAACAAAAACAAACCCATCCCTCACAGGAAACAGATACTTAGAAAAATAAGCAGGGACTTCCTTAAGTGGTCCAGTGGTTAAGAATCCGTCTTCCAATGCAGGGGACGCAGGTTCAATCCCTGGTCGGGGAACTAAGACCCCACATACCGTGGGGGAACTAAGACCCCACATTCCGTGGGGCAACTAAGCCCGTGCGCTCTGGAGCCCATGCACCACAACTAGAGAGCCGTGCGTCAAAACTACTGAGCCTGCACGCCCTGGAGCCCACAGGCCACAACTAGAGAGAAGCCTGCACGCCGCAACGAAGAGCCCGCGTGCCGCCACAAAATATCCTGTGTGCCACAACTAAGACCCAATGCAGCCAAATTAATTAATTAATCAATTTTTAAAAAGAAAATAAGCAAATTATACAGTATGTTAAGTTGAAGAGTGCTATGGAGAAAAAAATAACAGAGAGAAGGGAGATGGAAAGCAGGGAGGTATCAGGGAGGAGCGATTTTTTTTAAAGTATGGTCAGGGTAGATCTTAGGAAGCTGACATTGGAGCAAAGACTTGAAGGAAATGAAGGAGCCGGCCATATGAATATCTTGAAGAAAAGTGTTCTAGAGGGAGAAAGCCAGCACAAAGGGTCTGAGGCAGGAACATGCCTTGTGTATATGAGAAATAGCAAAGATGTCAGTGCGACTTGGGGCTCACCAGCTTGATGACGTTAGAAAAAAAGATGGGAGAATTTATGTATTAGTTGTCTTAGCAGACCATGCCATTTTCCTTCTTCCTTACTCCAGCTGCTACATTGAATCATATGCACACTCAAGTAACATGCCTTGCCACCTCCTCCTTCCTACCTCACCCAGGGTGAGCCTTTTGATTTTCCACAACAGAGTCAACTGTGGGATTTTATGACTTCCTAAATATGGAGAGTTATACTTGGCTTATTTGTGTAGATTGTTGTTGTCACGGTCCTGAAGCCAAGAATCTAATTATACCATGAGGTAACTGACTGGGACCAGGGCACTATTAAAAGGCAGCATTAAGACAATTTCTGCACTTTTGCAATTCATCACAAAAGTACCAATATTTCCCTTCCCTCTCCAACCAATCCACTTCTTGCACTTTTTTCAAAACCTACTTCTAAACTAATCATGACTAAAAAGTCACTCCTGATCAATCACAGTAACTACCGTAGATGTGCTCAAAGCATTTATACACTCAGAAGTGGATAATAGCTCCTTATTGACTACAGGACAAAATAGCAATTTCCTAATTTGATTTTCAAGATTCTCCCCTACCTGGGCTTAAAACTGTCTTACTATCTACCGTTTTGAGAACTCCCTCAAGCTAGCCGGTCATTCCCCAAAACATCATGCTCATTTCCACTTCTGCTCTTTTTTCACTTGTTCTCCACCTAAAATGTTCTCCGTTTCCACCTCCTACATGAAGCTTTCTTTAACCACCTTAGCTCACAGTAATTATCCCTTCTTCTAACTTCTATTCATTTGTCTATGTGTTGCATTTTATTTAATAATTTATTAGGGCAAACTCAAAATAAACTTTTCTGAACCTTCCCAACACACACACACACACACACACACACACACACACAGACACACTGGACTCTCAAAATTTCTATCTAAACTGGCTGCCCAAGATTGGCTATTATCTTTGATGACTACTTTATACATGCATACATACCTACACACACATTTATTGGACACATGCAATGGTTAACTTGGTGCTAAGCCCCTTATAATGCACTATACAATTTATTCTCTTACCAGCATATCCATTTGTTCATTAAGTCTTGTGAATTCTACCCTATAAAAGTTTCTCAATTCCAACCTCACCTTTTCATCTTTACTATTAGGTCTTATTACAGGACCTTAATCTCTCCCACCTAGACTACTGCAGTGAACCTCCCTGACCTCAGCTTTCTCCATTCCAATGCATCCCCTTTATTCCTGAGTGACAGCAAATCTAACGTCACTCTCCTAGCTACAGCCTCTGGTGGCTCCAAACCTTTTAGCTTGATAAGACCCTTTACAAACGTGCCCATTTACCTTCACAGATTCATCATGCTTTCCCCCTTGCTAGAAATATCCTTTGGTGTTTGCCCTGCAAACACCTCCTCTTCTTTCAAGATCCAGTTCAAAAGTCATCTCCCGTCTATAACTTTCCCTGACATTCCTGAGCAGGGCTGACTGAATCTCCATTTGTGCTTTGACGAGACTGTAATATAGTCTTATTTTCTACCGATTACACTGTAATGGTTATATTACTATTCCCACATCTCCTTCCACCACTGAGTTTGTTCAGTACACTGCTATCTCTTTCCTCTCGATTCTGTATTCCCGCAGGCAAAAACCAGGATGTGGTGTAAACTATCCTGAACAAACACCTGTTGAAGAGAATTACTAGGATTTTTTTAAAAAATATCTTCAGAGAGCCTAGGACACAGCTCGATGGGTACTCATCTTTCAGCGAAGCCTGTTTTTATAGAAGCCTGGAGCCTCCCTGGTGAGGCACTCACCATAGAGTAGGTCTCATATCGGACTGGGAGAAGGCAGGAGTGGCCCTGACTGCCATACTGACGAATAGCTGAGTCTCACTGACCAACTCGGGTCGTGGCTAAGGGAGGGGGAGGAGTATGACTGACTGAGGGGTAGTAGCACAGTCAGACTGACAGACTAACCGAAGGTAGCAACAGGTCCCAACCGACTGCCTGACGGACCAAAGGCAGGAAGAAATGACGGCTGGCCTCGTCATCTTCGAAAAAGAGGATAGCCATTGAAGAGCTGCAAGGACGCCGAGCACGCGCTTCGCGCCGCGGCTCACGCGAAGGAAGACGGGAAAAGAGCAGGCTGGTAGCAAGCCTCGCTGAGTGCGCGTGCGCGTGCGCGGCAGTCTCGCCTTCCTCCTCTTCCTCCTCCCCTCCCCCAGCCTCCCCGGCACTGCCGTCCATCCCCCACACTGCCACGCGGCCAGGCCCGCTCACCTTATGCCCTCTGGGGGCTTCGCCGAGTGCGCACGCGCGGCAGCTCCATTTCCCCGCCCCTCACGTGGCCCCTCCCTCTCACCCTAGGCCGGAGTGAGCCGGCCTGGCTGTACACGTGCGCGCACCCGTGCCCGCCTTCCTAGCCACGTGACTCCCGGCTCCGCGCTTGCTCCACTACAGCCTTCCTAGTTCTTACTGCGAGAATCCGGCGTTATGGCTGCCGCCGTTCCCCGCGCCGCTTCTCTCTCCCAATTGTTTCCCCTTCTCCTGTTCCTCCTGCTCCTCTCTGCTCCGCAAGGCGGCAGCGGCCTACACACCAAGGGCGCCCTTCCCCTGGATACAATCACTTTCTACAAGGTAACGGGGTGGGGGACATCGCGCGCAGGTGCAGCCAGACTGCCCAGGGGAGCGCGCACCCGTGGGGGACACAGGGGACAGAGAGCTGGCAGGAGGTGGTCTGTAGCGACAATCCCGTGACTTCCCACCGTCCTGTAGGACTGCTGGAATCTGGGCCGAGGCCGTATCATGACAATGGAGCATACGTGTTCCAGGGTCCCCGCGCACCTTTGCAGTATTTGCACTTGCTTCCTCTTTTGCAAGAGAACTGCAGAGGTGCAGCCGAGGGAGCCGGGTGCCTCTTCCCGTCGCATATGGGAAGAGGGCGGTGCCGGGCGATATCCAATCCTCAAATCCCAAGTAGGAGACTCGGAGGGCGGTACTAGGCGGACGCCACCCGTCTGTGGTGGGGCAAGGGTGGAAACGCGGCTCGTTAGCCTGCGTTTCAGCGCCCTTCTCCCTTTGGCTTGGATTGCAGCCACTGTTCAGATATTCTGCGTCTCCTTAAAAAGTGCGAGAGTTAAGAATAAGCTTCGGTTCAACCACCTTACAGTGAGTGTCTTGGGCCTGGTGACAAATAAAATCGGGTCGAGACATGGAAGAAAGGATTCGCCTCTACCCCCGCTTTCATATTTACAGAATTGGGGTCTTGGCCTCGGTAAATGGACGTTGGAAATATTGAAGGCTGAATGCAGTCCGAATCCCTTAATGTTAACGCCCACTGGCACCTTTTTAACTTCGCCTATGAGATGGGCAAGCTGAGTGTTGAGATTTATTAATTTATTTTCTTTATTTGTACCCATTGCTGGGAAGTGAAACCAAGAAGTGGAGCTCTAAATCTCTAAACCTATCTCAAGTGGTTTAACTCTTCGTATTTTCGAAAGGGTTCCTTGTGGAGTTGGCACCTGTGGCTCACTGAATGCAAAGTTACAAGAATTTAAAAGTGTAGGTATGACTGGCTGATTGTCAGGCACACACCCCACAGCACCCTTTGCTTTGGGGGGCTTTCCTGGCAAAGTGACACCCCTACCACCCAAACATGGATATGGGGTAATATCACAGACCAAATGTGACTTAGAGGGAAACTGCACTGTAACAGTAGTATTTCCTAATCAATTGGTGTGTCTCCGTCTTTACAGCTACCACCCTAGTCTAGGCTGTGGTTGTGTAGCCTCCTCACTAGCCTCCCTGTTTTCACTCTGGAGCCTCTCAGTCCAGCAGCCTAATAAGTCCTACGTGATCTGACCCCTTGCTTCCCTCTCCTCTCATCTCCTAACCATTCTCCTCTTTGTCCCCTCTGCTCCAACCACACATGCCGTGCCCTCTGTCCTTTTGGCTGTTCCTAGCTCATTACTGCCTTAGGCCCTTTGTACTGGCAGTTCTTTGTGACTAGAACATTCTTTGCCCAATCTTTGAAAGGCTGGCTGCTCCTCGTCGTTCAGGCTTGGGTTAAATGTTACCTTCTCACATTTCCCCCTCCCCCAGTCTAAAGTGCCAGTCACATTACCCTGTTTGAGTTCTCTGTAGAGCACGCATCACTGATTTTTTTTTCTTGTCTAGTGTATTGTGTCCCACACTAGAATATTATATGCTTGTGAAGAACTACCTTGTGTATCTTGTTCAGTGATCATCTGCACAACCTAGCAGGTTACCTGTTACATAGAAGATGCTCAATAATAATTTGTCGAATGAATGAACAAATGTTTTCTCCAGTCCCTTTCTAAATCTCACTCTCTTCCATCACTATTGAGCAAAAGGGGAGCTTCCTAGGGTTACCATATCCAGGAGACTTGTTCCATGCTTTGCCTTTCAGTGATTTCCAGTGTCTTTTTTTGTTTCTTGCCCTTTACCATCACTAAATGAGAAACCCTGTCTGTTTTCTTTACTGCTGTGTTCACTTAGAACAGTGCCTGGCACATGTTAGGTCCTCACTACCTTTTTATTGAATGAATAAATGAATAATGAATTCATCTATACATTGAAGAAGCAAGTTAACTAAATGTAGGTTATGTTGGAGCTGATTCCTCAAGGATGAAGAAAGGAGAGACTTCTATTTCTTTCTCTTTTTTTTGGCCGCACTGTGCCACATGTGGGATCTTAGTTCCCTGACCAGGGATCGAATCCGTGCCCGCTACATTGGAAGCATGGAGTCTTAACCACTGGATCACAAGGAAAGTCCCGAGAGAGATTTCTAAAGCAGTTAAGAGGTACAGGTTGAGTAAAAGAACAAGAAAAAATTAGCTATGCAAATGTTTGCCATTCAAAACCATTCTGCTGATGGCTAAGAATGGTGAAAATAAAAGATGAAGGCCTCTCAATTCTATTTCAGTGTTACACCACTGTATGATTATTAATATTATTCCATAATATAAAGGTAGGCCCCTTGAAGTTAGGTTTTCATGTGTTCTTTTATAAAATTTTCTCGCTGGATATGTAGCATCTGCTATCAAAGCCTGCCCTGGTTTTGTTAATTTATCAGATATTTTCGGAGCATCTGCCACATGCCAGGGCACTGTTGGGCACTAGGGATAATACAGCAGAAAACAGGTCAGAGACAGTCCTTATTCTCATAAATTATATTTTAGTGGAGAGGACCGGCAACAAGCAAATAAGGATTTCAGAGAGTGGTTAATGCAGTGAAGAAAGTAGCCTGCTAGAGTATGATGGAAGTGAAGCAGAATTAGATGGTATGAGTGGGGGAGGCCTCTCCGTTAGGAGAGGACATTTGAACTGAGCTTTGACAACCATGGAAAGAACCAGGGAAAGGGCACTCCAGCCAGCAGAGACAGCAAATGAAAAGGCCCTGAGTGGGAATGTTTGGTGTGTTGAACTGAAATAAGGCCAAATGGGCCAGAGGGATGTGATCTGATTTATATTTTTAAGTCTTCCCTGCTCTTAGACTCCAGAACTCAGACTTTTTGGGGTCAGTGACCACTTAAAGATTACCTGTTCTGGTCCCTTCTCCCTCTTCCCTTGTGTCCTCCGGCGCTGTTAAATATTTTTTAAAACCTAAAACGAAATGGACAGCAACCCACAGTAAGAAACAAGGACTAACAAAAGCTGGACTGATGTCAGATTGACTTAATTATGGCAGGGATTGCCTGTGATGAAAAATTAACCCGTAGTGATGACTTTGATTAGAAAAATTAAAAGTTGTAGGAGGAGGGGAGGCTGTACTACCAACCAGAGGCAGCTTATTAGATAAAATCTATGTATTGGGTGAAACCATCAAAGTGAAGTTTTGGAATTCCTCAATAAGTTAAACATAGAATTGCTGTATGACCCTGCAGTTCCACTCCTAGGTATATTCCCAAAAGAGATGAAAACAGGTGTTCAAACAAAAACTTGTACACAAATGTTTATAACAGCACTATTCACAAATAACCAAAAGGTGGAAACAACCCATATGTCCATCTACTGATGAATGGGTAAACAAAATATGATATATCCATACAATGGAATATTTATTTGGCCATAAAAAGGAATGAAATACTGATGCATGCTACAACATGAATGAATCTTGAAAACATTATGCTAAGTGAAAGAAGCTAGACACAAAAGGTCACTTATTGTATGAGTCCGTCAGAGTAGACAAATCCATACAGACAGAAAGCAGATTAGTGGTTGCCGGGGGCTGGGGGAAGGAGGATTGGGGAATGACTGCTTAATGGATATGTGGTTCCTTTTCGGGTGATGAAAATGTTCTGGAACTAGATATTAGTAATGGTTGTGCAACACAGTTAATGTAATAAATCCCTGTGATGTAAATTTTACCATAACTGAAATAGAAGTCTGGACCCTGACAGTTTAGGTCTTAGAGATCTAACTTCAAGGAAACTGTAGTGTAGGGAGGGGACATTGTCCCAAGCCTGGCCTCTCAGCAACTTCCTATGAGCCCTGAAATTGCAGAGTGCAAACTCTGGACTCCCTAGCCAGGGCATCCTCCGCGGTGCCAACTCCTTTATAGACGGTTGGTTGGTTTGGGTCAGATTTCTGGTTCATTGCCAGAGAAAGGCCCCTGGGATGATGGGCACGACAGGGGCCAACGTAGCGTGTGCTAAGGATGCATTTCCTTAGCCTTACCAAAAGGGCCACTGGAGGAGAAGGCCTTAGTACATCTATAGCATTGTTTGTTCCAGACAGTTTGATTAGTGTGAGCAACTACTTAATGGGGTACTCAATAGTAGACACCGTCAAATTGTTAAGTGAATCAATGGTGAATGAATGAATGAAGGTTAGTATATGAGAGCTTTTCTCCCTTGTGGGCTTGTTTTCCACTCTGTTTCTTAAACAGGGGTCCCTTGGGAAAGGGAATTAGCCCCAAAGGTCCTTGGGAACCCCCACTTGCTCAGCTCTGTATGCCCTCAGGTCATTCCCAAAAGCAAGTTCGTCTTGGTGAAGTTTGACACCCAGTACCCCTACGGTGAGAAGCAGGATGAGTTCAAGCATCTGGCTGAAAACTCGGCTTCCAGCGATGATCTCTTGGTGGCAGAGGTGGGGATCTCAGGTATGGACAAGTCTGGGATGACTGAGGAGGGCAGAGGGGGAGGAAACTAGGAATTATTTCCCTACTTGTAGGGGGAATACCCCATGCCTTTCTGTCTGAGCCACACACGAGGAGTATAAATGGGGTCATGTCCTCTCAAGGAGTCTGGTACCCACGGCAAGCTTAGCTTGAGCAGATTCTGTGACCACAGAACCTCAGCTCAGCCTTGCAGGTGCCTGAGGGGAGGGAATTCACCATCCTTCACCCACACTGACATCAAACTTACTGTGAGAGCTTGGTGCTCTCCTTGCAGGGGACTGTAGTCAGAGGGGGTGCCTTGCCTCCCCGGGGACAGCGTAGTCAGTTTTTCCATCTTCATTTCAGCTCTTTTGTACCAAAACTACTGGGTTTGGGCTTTAGCTCAAATCCACCAGAGCTGCCACTAAACCAAGGGTAGCTCTCAATGATAGGGACAACTTTAATACATAGTTGCCAACATTTAGTGGTTTTTCAGTCTGTAAAAATGTACACAGACATTGCATTTTTAATCTTCACTTGAACCTCGCCTGAGAAGTGAGGTGCATTATCTCCTTTTTATACTTGAGGAAAACTGAAGCTCAGGGAGCATAAATGATTTGTCTCAGGCTGTGGGGTAGCAAGGGGCTCATTCAGAACTCCTCCTAAGTGTGTATTCTTAGGAGGAATGCAGTAGGTTCTTCCCTCTCTGCTTCCTCCCAGCTGAGATGCCACAGTTTCCTAGTGAGCTCTTGAGTCTGGTCTTGGATAGAAGTAGCTGTCACACTTCTTCAGGGCAGTCGATCAAGTCTAACTCAACTGTGAGTCCACTCCTTTGGGGCTTTAATAATATTAACAATAGCTGACATTTCTGAAATGTTTATTATGTGCCAGGCCACTGTGCTAAGTGTTTTACATGTATGTCATCCTTGTGGCAACTCTGTGAAGAAAGTTTTATGACTCCCCAAATGAAGAAACAGATGCTTAGAGTAACTTGCTCAGGATTATAAAGTGCCAGAACTAGGATTGGAACCCCGCACTTCCTATACTACTACCCAGTAATAGGTGGTCTTGGCCATTTCTTCTTGGCCAGGTGTAAGAAACCACTTGTAGCCCTTGGGGCTGCTACTGCCTTTTGGGAAAGACATAGCTAATACTAACAGCTACCACATACTAAACACTTAACTCTGCCAGGTTAAGTGCACATATCCCCTCATTGGGTCTTCCCAACAGCCCTCAAATGGTAGGGACTGAGTTCGTTACCTACCACACATTCACTAAGCTCCAGCCAGACTACACTTTGTAATCCTTAAATATACCTAGCTCATTCCTGCCTCAGAGCTTTTGCACTTGGCAGTCCTTTCTGCCTGAGACACTTTTCCCACAAATTGATGTGTCTGCTATTGATGTGTCTGATATGTCTCCTACATATTCAGGTCCCTCAGCTCATGTCATCTTCACAGGGAGGCCTTCCATGACCACCCGAAGTGGGCCTTCTCACCCAGTCACTGTGTCATATCACCATTTTATTTTCGTCATAGCACTAATCACTTTGGTTCCTTTGTTGATTATCTCTCTTCTCACTCTTTGAAGAGTATGAGCTCCTTGAGATGAGAGAGCTTGATTCTCTTAATCACTCTAAATCACAACTAAGTCCCCAGCACTTAGAGCAGTCCCTGGCACGTAGTGGGCATATAATAAATATGCAGAATTCCCCTTTTTCAGATGAGGAAAATGAAGTTCAGAGAGATTAAAGGATTTGACTAATGCCACATGGCTAGGAAGTAGCAGAGGAGGAATTCAACCAGCCGAGATTCTTCTTCCCCTCAGCTCAGATGGGCCTCACAGCAACCTCCTGCCATACCTTCCTCATGTCTTATTCCTCGTTTCTGGTTTCTATTCACAGATTATGGTGACAAGCTGAATATGGAGCTGAGTGAGAAGTACAAGCTGGACAAGGAGAACTACCCAGTCTTCTACCTCTTCCGGGATGGGGACTTTGAGAACCCAGTCCTATATAGTGGGGCAGTTAAGGTTGGAGCCATCCAGCGCTGGCTAAAGGGACATGGGGTTTACCTAGGTATGCCTGGTTGCCTGCCTGCGTATGACACCCTTGCTGGAGAGTTCATCAGGGCCTCTGGTATGGAGGCCCGCCAGGCCCTCTTGAAGCAGGGCCAGGACAACCTTGCAAGTGTGAAGGAGGCTGAGAAGAAGTGGGCCGAGCAATACCTTAAGATCATGGGAAAGATCTTAGACCAAGGTGAGGACTTCCCAGCCTCAGAGATGACCCGGATCACCAAGCTGATTGAGAAGAACAAGATGAGCGATGGGAAGAAGGAAGAGCTCCAGAAGAGCCTAAACATTTTGACTGCCTTCCAGAAGAAGGGGGCCGAGAAGCAGGAGCTATGAAAAGGCACTCCAGGGTTTTCAAGGGTTTGGTGGGGTGGGGAGGGGTAAGCTACCTGCTGGCTGTGAGATCTTCCTGGGATATAAGGGAGTGGTAGGAAAAGTGGCACTAAACCAGAAATCTGTGAGTATGCCCAGATATTGATGCTGGTGTGACTATGCTTGGAACATCTCTGTAACCAGTCAGGTATAGCTGGAACATTTACTCAGATGGCTTGTGAAATTCCCCCTCAGAAGGAATTGGTGCTATAAAGAAGAGTGTACTGCCCAGGTTTTTGACAGATATAATTCTGATTCAATTAAAGTTTCTGTGTTTTGGTTAAATGGACCTGAAGCCATTTAGTTTTCTTTTACAAATTATACTTTGGCCTATGACCTGCTTTCTCCTTTGAATTTATTTTTTAATCTAAGGTGGTGTGGACTCTGCTCTACCAGGGTAATAGACTACCCTGGTAACACCGTGGAAACTAGTCCCAGCTCAAGGCCTACCTTTATTACTTTCCACAGGTGTTCAGATTCAAGTGGACTGATTGCGAGTGGTAAAAGGCATTGTCCATTTTCTGGTCCTTAAAATTGAATGGCAGTTTAGTTCTTTTTCATACTCCATGGGATACATTCAGCAAATTCTTAGTTTTACCAATATAACCTGGTAGGTTTTTTTAAGAGTTGGATTTAGACAGCTAAATGATACAATTCAGTCCAATTGAAAGTTTTTTTTAGAAAGGGATAGTTTTCCATCTAAGTCACTTTGTCACTGTTAGTTACTCAATAAGTACCAACTTTTAAAAAGCAGAGTGGGAGAGCATTGTACTGACTTTCAGATCTCTTCTCAGGAGTGATGAGCAATAATCTGCAATAGTAAGCTTCATGTTAACATCCAAACTTTCATATTAAACTATTTGAAAATATCAAACTGCAGCTCCTGAAATATATCTAACTGCACCCACATAAAGAAATTTAAGTTGAGCAGAGTTGGCAAATAAAACCTCAGATTGCCTATGTTCCTCCATTTCAGCCAGATTGGGTATTTAAAATCACTGGAAACAAAAAATGCAGGAAAACCCATGTGTTTAATTGGATGGAACAAAAAAAAAGTTGTGCAGCTTAAGCTAACAGTTCAAATAAACTAGATAAAATATGTTTAAACCTAAACACCTGCCATAGCCAGCATAGATACTCTTAACATTTGACAAAAGAATAACTATATATTAGGCCCAACAATGTCAATATGTCCCCTACTCATTATTTCAATTCTAATTGAAAAACTTGTAAGATATTTTTGCATGTTTCTCACTGGTAAACTTGCTTGAGCTGTTCTAATTTTTTCTCATCTACCTAAAACAGGGTCACTTCCAAAGAATTAAGTATTCATTGTCTTATGGAAATCAGAAGAAGACAAATGACAGGTAGGGAGAGAACTCTAAAACTAAATGCATTCAGTCCCTGAATGTGGTCTCATCTCAATTGTAAGAGAAAGAAAGAAAAGGGGCAAACACATCCACGGGTACTTCATTGGATGGGTCCATGCTGGGTATCATTATTTATAAGCCTAGGGTCTTGAGTTGAAGAAACACAGGCTATTGGACAGGAGTAGATTATCATACATCAGAGGCTCTTTGTGTGAAGTGTTTTTCATTAAAGATAGGCCCTCCCTGTTTCTAGTTTAGAATCTGTAGTGATTTGCATATGCCACATAAAAATCTTCCCTAACACATCAAATGGATTCCTTCCCTCTACTTCTTAGCATATAATCACTAATATTGTGGCTCAGATGCTACTAATCAGACTAAGGGAATTTCCAGATAAACTGAAGCACATGAGCCCCTGGATCCAATATGAAGAATCCTGTTCTAAGGAACCTGCAAGTTTTCTCAAACAGTGCCAAGGACAATTTTAATTTACTAATAATTCTTGGTAATTGGTGCCACACACACACATAAAATATATATATATATGTAGGCATTTGAATTGCTTCAGGAGAGATTGATTATTCGATAGAGAGCCAAGACAGAGTCTGAGAATTTGAACATGGCCATCAAGATGAAGAATGTGAGATGGAGTGTATGAGGCGGGGAGGGGGACGTGGGACACTCTGGATTTTAGCTCATTTCATCGGTGCTTAAGAGTTTGAATCTATCCCTTAACCCCACTGGGTGGTCTTAGTAGCCTTATCTGCAATAACTGCTTTTCTCATATGGAAAATAGTACATTAACCTGGGACCCACTTTTGCTAAGATACATGGAAGCTGAGGTTGCAAAAAAGCTCTGTTCCTCAAGCATAAACTGCTATAGGTACCCCACAACTAATTTTTATAAGCATTTGGTTCATGGTTGCTTAGCCTCCACTTGTTGCTATGAAATACATGTCTGCATCGAGGCAGTGACAGCATCTGAAAAACAGGGAACATGAAAAAGTATAAACCTGAGCCCACCTTCTGGGGAAAGTCAAAAATGGCAGTGAGGTATATCCAAGTGCCCACTTTTTGTTAAAGGAAAAAGAGAATGTTGGGGTAGAGTTAATTCACAACTGAAGAAGCAGGCAAAAACTTTTTCAGGGCTCAAATAAGGGCATTTAGTATCATAAGACAGGAAACTAGGAGGAAAAACAAACCGCTCTTCTTTCTACTGTGTTGTGTGTCTGAATAAATGATCTCAGCCCATAGATAAATGATGGGTTCACATACCCTTGGATAAATCATGTTAATAGCCTGCCTGCAATCCTCCAGTAACTTCCCACTAAATGTAGAAATCTCATTTCTTCCCCTGGCTACAAAATCCTGATTGCTCTAATCGCCACTGCACCTTCTATCTCAACCTGTACCCCTTTTCCGCTCCTTTCATTAAGTCCCAGGCACTTGAGCCTTTTTTTACAGACACTGGAACATGCTCAGCAGTTTCCTGCCCTGGGGCCTTTGACTTGTATTCGCTTTTCCATGGCTGACTCTTCATCATTCAGGTCAGATGGCACCACTCGAGAGGTCCTCTTGTGACCCCACGTATCACATATCCTGACATATTTTATTAATCAGGACTTAATTACAAACTAATATTTATTTTTATTGTCTCTTCCCCCACTTCAGCCACTAACTAGGATATAGAGTTCATTTACCATTATATCAGCAGAGCCTAACACGGAATGTGGCACGTAGTAAATAAGTGCTCAACACATAAATGTTGAATTAATGAATGCGAGCACGCAAGGTACTTTAAACAAAATAACTAGTGGCCTTGGAATAATTTTAAATTCACAAATATTACCATCTTTCTGAGGAATATAACAATACAAAATTGAGACGACTTATACCATTTAAAAGGTTGTGGCTTCTAGGAATCTGAACAAAAATGAACCAGGCAGAAATGCCAACTTAAGATCAAAGTGTTTAAATAAATTAACCCATCCATTTTAAAGTAGATTTGCTATGCTTCACTTAATTCTGAAGAAGGAAGAATACATACTTCCCATATTAATAAATCACAGCAAAAAAGTAGGAAGAGTTTCAATAACAAGGCTGTAGATACATTGAAACCCCTTTTTATATTAAAAGTTAGAATGAAAGACAAATCCAGATTGAACATAGTGATTGCAAAATATAATGCAATTTTGAACAATTAAAATTATGAAAATATACAAAATTGATGGGCAACACAGCTAGGCATTTGTACATTTTCCATTATGTGGAGAACACTAAAAAGTCCTCTACCTTTTACCCACATCAGATAAATGATTTAAACCAAATGTTTGCTTTGGAGAGTCTTAACTTAGGATCTCAGTAGTATAAAAAGCAGTAATTTTTCAGTCTGTAAACAGTAGTCGTGTTTTTTCTCCTTTCCTTTTTTTTTTTTTTAAATATCAATTTTCCACACAAAAACAAAACAAAAAACCCACACAAACTAAAAACAGCAGCAGCAGCAGCAATGAGTTATTTGGGAATTCTCTTCAAATACCAATTACATACAATTGCTGGAGAGGGTGCTTTTTACTCATGTAAGAATATATGTGTGTGTGTATATATATATATATATATATTTTTTTAACTGTACACAATTTATAGTGCATGACAATTTCCAAAAGAACAGATCAATAAAAGATATTGGCCATTTCTGCATAATTTCATTCTTTTTACAATTATCTCAAAATGTAAGAGGTTGGATCTAATTGAAATGCTACATTTAGTAGGGAAATCAACATGTAACAAAAGAAGCATAACCCCAACGTAACATTATCTGTCACTAAAACCAGTAGAGGACCCAGATGCCCCTAGGCAAGAGACTAGGTAGGTAGACCACTGGAGTCACACACTGTCCCTGAGGACCAAGGCCAGCCCACTGAGCACACATATGCTAGAATGATCACTGTCAGTTAATAGACTTGTTTTAAAGAACATTTCTATGTATAGTAATTTTGGATATTCAAAGAAACATCATTTCAAGAACACATGCCATACACACATAGTCCCAACCCCATACACAAAGTTCCATCTAAATAGACCATAGTTTTATGAAATTATGATGTTATTAAGTTAGATTCAGAATCAATCAGAATTTTTAATTCAGCTTGTTCAAGGCAGTTCTTTTCTTTTGGGATGGGGTATGACAGTTGTGGCTACCAATTAACATCAAAACTTTTTATTAAATTACTGAATAGACTAGGATTTCCAACAAGTCTTATTTTGACCAGGTAATTCAGTAATTTTCAAAAAAGTTTCCCTACAAGTTGAGACAGTTATTAATCACCCCACCAAATTGTGAATCTAAGAAAGTCAAAATGATAGGGACAAAATGCAATTGCTTTGCATACAGAGGTTTTCCAAGCTCTTTTTTGGTTGCTTTTAAAAGAAAAAAGTATCACATTTCACTGGAGAAGTGAGTTGGAAAGGACCTTGAAGGTCTTCAAGACCAATCCTCCATCAGATACTTGAATTTCCTCATCAAATTCAATTCTTTGCTTTTCAGAATTACTAACTTTAACGGTATTTGGGTAACAAAGACCAAAAACCAGAGGCACAGATTCAAACACAAAAAAGTTACCAAAGCAGTTGTATAAAATGTGTAACATTTTCAAGAGCAATGTTTATCTTTTCTGTCAAACCAACCTGTGAAGCCACAGTCTTGGGGAGCTCCAGATGAACAACGTAAACACCATCCTGGTAATAATTCTCAAGTTTGAAAAAAGTAAACTGAACCTCAAGCCCAATTGATAACATTTCTTTTGCCAGCCTAAATCTTAAAACCTAGGTTAAATCCATATTAATATACATTCCTTCCTTTCTTCCTTCCCAAACCTCCCACTTACAAAACACTAAAGTATTAAATCTTTCAAGCATATATACATGTATATACATTTACATATACATGTATATATGGTTGAAAATATACGTATATATGTAAAAGCATATACATATATATATAGCTCACAAAACCAATGACACTGGTATTAGACTTGCCTGCATAAATTATGTACACCTCTCTTCTTTAAAACAGTGATTCCCATCTTTCCCAAATAGACGAAAGACAGCAAGCTAGTCCTCAGCAGGCTTGTAAGTGGTCTGCATTACTTTCCCCTCCAAACAGCTGTAAGGTAACAGAAGGCTACTTCTGATTTAACTCTCACAGGAGCTAGGATGGGGATGTCTCGGCCATTGGGATTATTAAGATGAAAAACGACAGCCTGTGGTCATCTGACTGATGTCCTTCAGTGGCAGGTGCTTATGCCAAATTTCATCTGAGGCCCTTTGGGTACCTGCCTTGGGTTCTGTGGGAGCCAAGCATTTGAGGAAGCCTCAAAACTAAACTGCTAATGTGGAAAGAAGGCCTGCTCCCAATCATGGTCCCCCTCTTCTTCTGCTTTCTGATTCCTAAGGCTCAAGGACCAGACCAAAACACGCACGGATATAATGGTAGGGCCATTCAGCTGCTCTGAGGTCAATGCTTTATGCTTAATTTCTATTGCTGCTTTCCCCCCACCCCACCAGATGTTTCTGGTGATAGAAGGGAAGAAGAAGAGTGGGGTTCTCTTGTGGCTGCCATATGCATATGAACATGTATAAAAAGTGGTCAAACCCAGATGAGGGTCCTGCTTCTGGTTTATATACAATAATTTAATCAGTTGTATACATTTAATACCTAAAAAATTAATTCACGATCAAAGTCCTTCATGCATTTTATGAGGAAGTTCTGGATTAAAATGATGGTCAACCAGATGTAGCTTTTGCCTGGGAAGATGATGTCATTTTCTGTTGTAGAGTCATCAGTGCTTGTGGTTCACACTAACTTAAATTTTTAGTTTCTTTGTAGTCTCAAGTCTTTTTTTCAGCAGCTCCCCAATTTCCAGAAGTGAGTGCAGGTAACTGCTCTGTACCTTCCCTTGTACAGTCTTTGAAAATTTTCTCTCTTCCTACAAAGGAAACAAGAATTAGTGGTCTTGCTCAGAAAGCATTCCCCCAGATTAGAGATCCTCAGGTATAAGTTAAAATTACCACTACCTCTGGTCTCACTGCAAGCTCTATCCGAATAGAGTGGGTCATTTTCAATTTCATTAAATGCAAAGATGGCTAAACTCATCACAGATGTATATTTTTCCATGTGACTTTTCACTGAGACCCCTATTGCTTTAGCATTACCAATCTTTCAAGTAACCTTTGTTATAAATTATATCAAGTTGGAAAAGCGAGATTTCTAATTTCTAGTTTTCATCAAGAAAAAAAGTTAGAAAATTATTACTAAGTACTTTAGCCATAAAATCACTACTATTTTGTTATGAGCTGTACAAAGTAGAAAAATTGAGATTTCTTATTATTAGTTTCATCGGAAAAAAAGTAGAAATTTATTATTAATTTAGACTTATCACAGCCACTTTTTAAAGGCATCAAATTTACCAGTATCATCTTTTCTAGTTACAATATTGACAGGCCTCCCTCCATATTGACAAAGTCCACGATCGTGTTCCAGAGGCCAAACAACTAAAAAAGACCAGTTTTCCTAAGGCTGCTCAAATATGTGAGTTAAATATTTGCTGCACGTTTGACCTGTGGTAGAAAGCACAAAAAATAAAGGGGATGAAGTGTTCAAACACAGAAAGAAGGTTGCCTGAAAACTGGTTAGCTTTACCTGAAGTTGGCAGTACTTTAAAGCCCAAAAGAAACCAGATAAGCACACTTTATGACCCAACAAGTGCATAAAAAGGTATGTACACAAATACATTTCATTCAGTACTATATGTAAAAGCAAATGTACAGAAACAACCTAAAAATATGTCCAATGGCTGTGGTACATTCATATGTTGAACACTATACAGTTGTTTAAAAGAACAAGATTGATCTAGATGCATTAGGCTGAACAGAACTCTTGAATATTGGTTGAGTGAAAAAAACAATGCTTTTGAATAAAATAAAGTGTATATAATTTACTTTAAAAACACCTAACAGATGTTAGAGTACATTATAAAGTTACATTAAGACCAGATGGTTTTTTTAAGAAAGGGTGGGGAGGGGGACACTTCCCTGGTGGTCCAGTGGATAAGACTCCGTGCTCCCAATGCAGGTGGCCCAGGTTCAATCCCTACTCGGGAACTACATCCCACATGCATGCCACAACTAAGAGTTCGAATGCCACAACTATGAGCCCACATGCTGCAGCTAAAAGATCCCACATGCTGCAACAAATACCTGGTGCAACCAAAATAAATAAATATTTTAAAAAGGAGGGGGGGGTGTCTTGGCATACAACCAGTTTCAGTGGATACCGCTAGGGAAGAGGAAAGGGGACCAGGACTAGAGGTAGTACTCCAGAGGCCTTGTTCATAGTGTTTCAAGTTTAGAAAGAAAGGAAGGAAGGAAAGAAAAAAGTGAACCTAATGTAAATGGAACTGAAGTTGGTTTTTTTTCTTTTTTTTTTTTAAACCCAAAAGAAAGTACTGAGCACTACATGGATCCAATATTTGGTGGCCGGTGCTGCTCAGTATGTTATATGTATCATGACTTTAACAAAATAAGGCAATATAAAGCCATTATTGTTTTGTTTAATCTTCACTACAACCCTATGAAGTAGGTATTATTGTATCCAAGCAGGGCACTATGGGGCCTTCCTGGGACAGGCCTTCCCCCATATCCTCTGCTTTAGCTCTTCTCTGAAGTACCTAGATAACAGTATCTGATGCAAATTTCCTGAATTGTTTTGCAGATGTGAAATCAATCCCACCAAATGGAAGATGTTAACTACTTGATGACCATAAGCACGGAGCCCCCAGGCCTCCTGGAGCCTAAGGACCGATAAAGTTAACCCCTGTGACACCACCCTGTTCCCCCATCATCAGCCAATCAGAGAACTGTGCACGATCTGATCACACACCCTGCGACCCTCCTCCCTCACCTGGCTTTTAAAAATGCTTTGCTGAAACCCTTCAGGGAGTTCTGGGCTTTTAGGGCATGAGCCAACCGTCTCCTTGCATGGCCTTGCAATAAACCTTTCTCTGCTCCAAACTCCAACGTTTCAGTTTGTTTGGGCTCACTGTGCACTGTGCACGTGAGCTTGCGTTAACATTATTATGATTTCCATTTTACAAATAAAGAAATTGAGGCCCAAAGAGGTTAAGCGACTTTTCCAAGGTCAAAAGATGAAGACAGAACCAGGGCTTGGAAAATCTAGAAAGTAGCCCAGAGTTAAGGATAACCTCTAGAATAATCAAAATGAGAAATCTTATTCCTCATTTCAGGAGGCAGATAGATCTTTCAACAAGAACAACCACTCAATCCTCTTGACAACAGCAGGGCTACTATGCCTGTCACCTTTGTATCCAACAGTCCTTCCCACATACCATGGAGGCAGGAGATAGATGGGCTCCAGGCTAGGCATTTACAACTGGCCTCCTGTTCACACCTCATGGGGTGAGAAGATGAGCTCCAGGCCGGACATTCATTACCAGTCCCTGTTTACATTTCCTGAAGCAAGAGACAAATGGGCTCCAGGACTACATGTTTATGACTGGACTCCTGTCTATATTTCGAGATGTGCACCTCAATATAAAAACCAGCAACAGGAACAGGGTAAATAACCGGACATTGGGCATTTTTATGGCAGGGACAGAGTGGGACTAAACCCTATTAAATGATCCAGAGGTCACACACTTCCCATCCTTGGGGCAAGGGAAACACTACGCAGGCGCAAAAGCCTACAGAGCGTCAAAAACGCAGGAGAGGGCTTCCCTGGTGGCGCAGTGGTTGGGAGTCTGCCTGCTAATGCAGGGGACGCGGGTTCGAGCCCTGGTCTGGGAATATCCCACGTGCCGCGGAGCGGCTGGGCCCGTGAGCCACGATTGCTGAGCCTGTGCGTCTGGAGCCTGTGCCCCGCAACGGGGGAGGCCGCGACGGTGAGAGGCCTGTGCACCGCGATGAGGAGTGGCCCCCACTCGCCACAACTGGAGAAAGCCCTCGCACAGGAACGGAGACCCAACACAGCCAAAAATAAATTAATTAATTAATTTTAAAAAAGGAAAAAAAAAAAAAGGAACAATTACTAAAACTTTAAAAAAAAAAAAAAAAAAAGGCAGGAGATGCCAGACCATAGTAAGTCCTGCCATCTCCTCCCAGAGGCCTTTGCAGTGGGATCCATCTCAACTTAGGGGTGCGTGCGCACCCAGGGGAGGGTCCAGAAACAAATTAGCCCTGGGTTCAAAACAATACAACTGGCCAAAAAGAAGACAAAGACCCGGAAGACTGACACCTTATAAAGGATTTAAACTTCCCAAAGGCACGACTCTCTGAGTTCGCCCGTGCATCTTTCTGCATGTACTTTACTTTTCCAATAAAGTTTCTACTTTTCTTTACCTTCTGCCTCCTTGCCTGAATTCTTTCTTGCCAACGCACGTAAGGACTAGGGCCCCAGGCCCTAGCTGCTGGCCCCTGTGGTCCAGTGGTTAGACTTCTGGTCTGGGAACTAAGATCTTGCTTCCTGCTACTGCTCACTGCTGCTTGCTGCAAGCTGCCGCTTACTGCTGCCTGCATCCGAAATCACCATGGGCTCTGGCTCTGCCAAATGACTCATGGTGCACCACACAATTCACTTTCCTGCCTCTGTGCTGTTGTCTGTGCCTCCTCCTGCTTGGGATTCCTTTCCTCCATTCCTGTCTGCCTGGTGAAAATTTATTAATCCTCAAATGTCCCCTTTCCAGTGAGACTCTTTTTGACTCACTCAGATTTTTGTGCCTATACTGTATCTCCAATTTAGTAATTTGTATGCATCGCTCTACTCTACAGCCAGGTCTTTGATCATTATATTTCTACAAGCTTTAAGCTCAACAATAGTGAGCTCAATAAATTTATATCTACTTATTGAAAATCTCAAAGATGTCCAGCAAAGCCCAACCACATGAAGCAATGTGACATCTGTCCAAGTGTGCAATCCTTAAGATTTTAAAAAATAGGTACTATAATTTCGAGTTCTTACTTTTCTATACTATTCACAAAAGGGGATGGGAGTTTAGAGCACAGAATGAGTTTGCATTTAATCTAAAAAGTCAAAAGTTAAACAGCTCCAAATCTACTACTATGAATTACCAGATCTCTTTATAGGTAAAAGGGGTCCAAAAGGACTAGCAAGGACCTTTTGGCATGCACGTGGAGGAAGAAGGCAGATTCCTGCCTGGGATGTACCAGTTTCACAAGGATTTAATTACTAGGCCTTTACTGGGTAACTAAGTATCTGGAAGTCATAAAGGCTAATGGCAGACACAAATGTGTTAAGGGGATAGAGAAGAGGGAGAGGTAGAGGTGGTTCTGGATGGTGGGACTGGGACTCATTTGGGGCTGGGAACTGGGAGGTGCTACTCTCTATTTTCTAATTCTCTTGTAACAAGCATACATATTTGTCTGTAAAGAAACAGTGAAACACTACAGAGCAGTTAAAAGGAACAAGGTAGATAAGTTACTTATATGTAATGATCTCCTAGAGACTAAACACAAAAACAAGAGACTAAACAATATGTATAATATGCTATCATTTGTGTTTAAAGACAAGATGTGGGGGGGAGGGGCACGGTCATAACGTACTTGTAAATGGGTTCTCTAACTCAGGAAGATTACACAAGAAATCACTGATAACAAGCAGTTCCTTCTAAAAAGGGAACTAGGGAATGGGTTAGAATGAAAAGGAGACATTTCACTGGATATTCTTTCTTTACTCTTTGAATTTTTTTTTTTTACCATGTACATATTTTACTTTCCAAAACAATGTAAGGCTTAAAAAAAGGAAGACAAAAATACTAAAGAATTAATAATCCATCAATCAGTACCTCTAATTACCACTGAAGTCTATATTCATTCTAATGTACATAAGAAAACAGTTGAATATATAGCTTAACTGGCTAAAACCAAACTTCTAGCCAACACTTGTCTGCTTTCTTTAATCAGTCTTTGGAAATGTTAAATGTTCTGAGCCCTTTCCCACAGTAAACCCTTTTTTCAAAGCTCTAACATGTTGACATTTTACAAAAGAGGGGCTTACAACCTTTTAAAGCTGGTGTGCCAAGCAAGATTCCATTCACTCCCTTCCCTAGAAGGGCCTGGGTGGAGGTCTTAGGCTAGGATGATGCCTGCCCTCAGATTGCTGGATGAGCTTCCTCATCAGCAGAGGCTTAGGTCAGACAAACTACTCAAGGAAAGCATTTCCTCACGATCGGAGTTTCATCACTGGAACAACTAGCCAGAATCAGGTGGCTCCACCACTGCTCTTCTGGCTCCTATCAAAATCCGAAACCTACTCCAAGCTGGTGCATGTTAACTCACCTGACACCATTTGTTTGCTTTATTTAACTAACTTTTTAAAAAGAATCCACATTTTTTAAAGTGAGACTTTATATCAGGGATTTTGCTAGCAGAATTTTAAGAAACTAGCTTAAAATAATGATCAGGAGAAAACTGACTAGTACCTTTGATTCCATACTTGTTTCCATTCCTTTTTTGCTGGCTTGCTCTGGCCTCATTATTACTGACATAATTAGTTCTGATGTCCAGCATCTTTCCTTTTCCATGTGATAATTGCTGGGCTGGCAAAGAAACCAGCCAATCCAACAGCAGGTAAGTTCTCAGTCAAGGAGATTGTCCCTGAATCTCAAAAGTATGGCTGGTTTCCTATGGTGCTCAAAACAGGGACAATACTAATTCTACTCCTCAACAATTCATCAGTTGTTTTCACAGTAAAAGAACACCCCCAAAAATGTATTCAAAGGTGGAAAGCGGGAGGGGGGATGAAGGGGGAGGAGACACCACCACCACCAAGACCACAGAAAAAAACCAGTGCCAGGCACCTTCTAATCGCAAGTCCCATAGGAGAGAATAATGAATTGAAAATTAACTTGTCCCTGTGATAACAATAAGAACACTTGAATATCTATATATAACTTATTGCTGATCAACTATAGTCTCTTACCATGCAGTCTCTTACCAGTGAGAGGGAAGTGTCTTCTAAAATAAGTTCTTCAAGTTTAAGTGCAATTAGATGTGCTTCAAGTCCTTTAATATGATCCACAACATTCGAAATTAAAGTCTGAAGCCCAGTAACATAGTCTTGGAAACTGGTAAAGACAGGTGGCTGGAAAAAAAGATTTTTAAAAAGTTGAAAGATTATCAAACATATTTCTCCCATGCTATATCACATAAGATATACTAATTTCATGCTATAGCATTACTTAATTCTATTAATAGTAACAGGATGGGACTTCCCTGGAGATCCAGTGGTTAAGACTCCGCACTTCCTCAGCAGGGGGCGCGGGTTCAATCCCTGGTTGGGGAAATAACATCCCACATGGTGTGTGGTGTGGTCCCCACAAAAAAAAAATAGTAACAAGGATAGATATAGTTTTGGATATTAAAAGAGTCTCTCAGGGCTTCCCTGGTGGCGCAGTGGTTGGGAATCTGCCTGCTAATGCGGGGGACGCGGGTTCGAGCCCTGGTCTGGGAGGATCCCACGTGCCGCGGAGCAGCTGGGCCCGTGAGCCACAATTGCTGAGCCTGCGCGTCTGGAGCCTGTGCCCCGCGACGGGAGGGGCCGCGATAGAGAAAGGCCCGCGCACCGCGATGAAGAGCGGTCCCCGCACCGCGATGAAGAGTGGCCCCCACTTGCCGCAACTGGAGAAAGCCCTCGCACGAACCGAAGACCCAACACAGCCAAAAATAGATAAATAAATAAATAAAGAAAGAAAGAAAGAAAAAAGGAAAAAAAAAGAGTCTCTCAAACCAAGGTAAATTTAATAGCCACCAAATGCTAACTCAGTAATGATGACTTTTTTCCAGTGTGGTTTTGTTTCATTCTGGGGAAGCAGAGGTGAAAAAAAGAATAAAAAATCTTAGTTGGTCATTATTCAACTTCAGGTTGGGAATCTCCTAGAACACTAAAGGAGATGAGAAGAACCAAAACTTCATTTCTTCTCTTTATGTCTTTGAGATTTCCTGTAATGTTAATAACAGAAACAGAAATTCTAAATTCTAATGGAAAAAATGATGGGTGACAACAATCAAGAAAATTCTGAAAAAGAGCCGTTAAGGGGAACTTGCCCTAATAGATATGAGAGTATATTATAAAGTTACATTAAATCCAGATGGGACTGGTATATAAGTAAATTGACAAAGACTGAAAGGACACAAATCCCAAGATAGAGCAAAGAATATAAAGGAATTTAAATGGTGACCTTTCATAACAGTGGTTTTCAAGTGGATGAATGGTACTGAATAGCTAGCTAGACATATTGTGAAATATAAAATAAATAAAATAATAAATAACAAAATAAATTCCAGACAGATTTAAATACTTAAATTTTAAAAAAAAATCCATCGAAGCACCAGAAGAGGATTTAGGTAGTGGCTTTTGCGATCATAAATTGAAAAGGTCTTTCTAAACATAATACTAACCTAAGAACAGTTAAAAAAAAATCTTGGGGGAGGGGCAATAGGTGGGTGGGGGAGTGGGAGGTACAAACTACTGGGTTAAGATAGGCTCAAGGACGTATTGTACAACATGGGGCATAGAGCCAATATTTTGTAATATCTGTAAATGGAAAGTAACCTTTAAAAATTGTACAAAAACTAAAAAAAATTTTAAAATCACCATACATTTGGAAATTATTGAATAGCACCTAAACAAAACAATGGTCAAAGAATAAATCACAAGTATTAGAAAAAAATGTTTGCTACGTCAGATGAAGATATGAAGTACCAAATTTGTGGGATAAACATAAAGTGGTGATTAGCAGCAAATTTGGAGTCCAAATCCCATTAGAAAAAGGTTAAAACCATGAAACCAATGATCTAAGCATTAATTCAAAGGCGTTAGGCATGAAAAAAAATCTTATTTTTTTTTTTAATATTTATTTATTTATTTATTTATTTATTTATTTATGGCTGTGTTGGGTCTTCGTTTCTGTGTGAGGGCTTTCTCCAGTTGCGGCAAGTGGGGGCCATTCTTCATCGCGGTGCGCGGGCCTCTCACTATCGTGGCCTCTCTTGTTGCGGAGCACAGGCTCCAGACGCGCAGGCTCAGTAATTGTGGCTCACGGGCCCAGTCGCTCCGCGGCATGTGGGATCTTCCCAGACCAGGGCTCGAACCCGTGTCCCCTGCATTGGCAGGCAGATTCTCAACCACTGCGCCACCAGGGAAGCCCAAAAAATCTTATTTTTTAAACGTTACTATATTGACAAAAAAAAATCACTCAAGTTAAAAGACATGTCAAACTGAAAAAAAAAAAACTGCATCATATATGAAAAAGGATTATGTTAACACTACTATGTTAAGAGTCCAATAGCTCAAAACATATCAATGGAAAAAATACTACTACCACAATAGGAAACTTGGGCAAAGACAGAAACAGAAAATATATCAAAGAAATCCCAGCAGTGATACAATTTAAAAAACAGATAAACACAAGAAACCTAGCCAATCAACTAGTAAGGCCAGCTTTTCACTCAAGAAGTCTTCTTTGAAGGTGCAACATCAATAGAATTTTTTTAACGCAAATTGGAAAAAGGAGAGTTCCAATGTTTGCCTATCAAATGGGTAAGAATACAGACACACCACACTGGGGAATGTAAAAGCAGGTATCTCCAGCTTTTTGAAAGTTCACTTTATGCCACTTTAGCTTTCATGAAAGACCTACATTAGTACCTGTTTTGGCTAACCAAAAGAAATCCAAAAAGGATTTTCACTTTCACAGGAAAAAGAAGGTGAAAAGCGTTTGCAGCAAGCTGTTACAGAAGCAGCGCACACCCTGAGCAGCAACAGTGGCACCGGAAGTGCCACTCAACATCAAGCCGCCACAGCAGTGAACTATGTCTGTAAGCATCTGTGCTTTATCTCAATTTACTTTGTGCATCCATTAGCAAGATGTGTCCTAAGGTAATTGCTTCTTCCCCTTATGCCACCTGGGCTTATGAAAGGTTTCAAAGGAATGCTATACTTCTGGATAGCAGGGGAAACCTGTATACATAGTAATGTCAGATCTAAGAGATAGCCTAAGGAAATCATATTATAAATTCATCTTGTGTTTGTCCATATTTTAATAGCAGCACTATTTATAATATTAAAAGAAAATCAGAACCAACTAAACATTCAACAATGGGAAAAAGTTATGGTATATTAATATAACAGGATAGTACATAACCATTAAAAGTAATGAGATACATCTATATTTGCTGAAATGAAGAGATGTCTAAGATACCCTATTAAGTGAAAACAAAAACAAATAGCAAAGTTGCAGAACTTTCTATAGAGCATGATTCTGGTTTGTATGCAGTGCCTATCTCTGTTTGCTGGGAAAATGGGTGATCTTCACTTTATTCATACATTTAGGTTACACTGACATCAGAAAAATAGGCGGCTATTCTCATTTTTAGAAATTAGAAAAGCAATAACTACAAAAACTCTCACAAAATCCAAATACCAAAAGTTATTTGACAAGTACTAGGAGTGTAGGTTTTCATTAGAAGAGAAAGTAATCATGCAACTCTGATCAATTCTTTCAAACTTTGCACTCATGATCTGTTAAATTATCTTGAACAAAGTGAAGGAGAGAAATGAATGAATGGCAACACCCAGGACAAGTGTCAAATCTAAAAAATTCCTGAATCGTTACTGAATTGTGCAGGAAGTTAGTATTACTAATAAAACCATCAACATTTTCAAACGACAATGGTTACTATATTCCTATAGTGAACAAAAATCTTCCATTAATAAGATAAATTCAAACATTAACAAAACAGCATGCCATTAGAGAATAAATCCTAAACATCTTTCCTTATGAAAAGGATATAAATTATGTTAATGTTTTACACATGCAAAAATTAAATCAATTAAGATGGGAGGAAACTCCAAAATTGAATACAAACAGAAATAGATGAATCTTATTTACATTACACTAATAATATAATCTGAGTTTTTAATTCCACTGCTTTTACAGAGTACCTCAACTGTCTACATTCACTGGAACATATTCTAAGGACAAAAAAGAAATGCAAAAATTTGAACTTTATTTAGTGGGTTTGTTATTGGAACTGGTAGTGGAACCAATGTACTAATTCCAAAACTATTTAGTATTTATTGTAAAACAGCAAATGAATAAATATATTGATGCTGTTGGGAACCATGGTTCTTACTCTGAAAAGAAAACTACAAATATGGAATGAGGGAAGGAATGGAAGGAAGAACATTGATATTGGACTAAAACTGGAGGCATCAGTAAGAATTAATTATTTAAAACTGTGTGTGTGCGTAAATAAATTTCCTCTCTTCACGGACATGAACTAGAAACAGTAAAACCCTAATAGCAATTAGTATACCTAACAACTAGATCTTGGTATTTTGAATACCATTCCCCATAAAGGAACCAGGGCTCATTGAAAAAAATGTCTGATTTCAGTTCAGTGGGTGAGTACAAAGTGCTTGGAGCATTTTTGTTGTTTCAGACAGTAAGGGCTCAAAGACCAATGATGTTCAAGGACGGGAACCAGCTTAAAGTGGCTCCCATTAGCCAAATCTGTGCATCCAAAAGAAAATGATGATAATGGTTTACAAGGTAAATTTAAAAAGGAATGAGTCCACAGTGATACTAAAATAGTGATATTAAAAATATACAGCTCAGGCTTCCCTGGTGGCGCAGCGGTTGAGAGTCTGCCTGCCAATGCAGGGGACACGGGTTCGAGCCCTGGTCTGGGAGGATCCCACATGCCGCGGAGCAACTAAGCCCGTGAGCCACAGCTACTGAGCCTGCGCGTCTGGAGCCCGTGCTCCGCAACGAGAGAGGCAGCGACAGTGAGAGGCCCGTGCACCGTGATGAAGAGTGGCCCCCGCTCGCCGCAACTGGAGAAAGCCCTCGCACGGAAACGAAGACCCAACGCAGCCAAAAATAAATAAATAAATTAATTTAAAAAAAAAAGTTAAAAAAATATATATATACAGCTCTATTTTACAGAATGCCAGTTAATAAATGATAAATGATTGGTATAATTTTTTAAAATCACCATTGTGGAACCACCAAAGAAATAAATGATTCATGCAAGTTAGACTAACAATGGGTGTTAAAACCAGTGGGTGAAAGGCTGGTGGGGAACAGGATATTCAGAGTCTCAAAGCATCATCTCACAGATTAATTACACGGGGAGGGAAGACACTCTTACAATAAAGAAATCCGGCAGATACTTCCTTTATCAAATAATTAAATCTGAAATTATCAATAATGGGACGTAACAACATTAGTGCCTCCTAATTTAATTGCTAAAAAGGACACAGCATCTATGTTTAACCTAAATCTATGGAAACAATTAGCCAAATCCAGACTGTGGGATAGTCTACCAAAAACCTAGCTAGACTTTTCAACAATAAAGACAAACAAAAGCTAAGGAAGTACGCTTGATGAAAGAAAGGTACAGAGAAATGACAACTAAAAGCTGTGTCAGATCCTTAGTAGGATTCTAGTATTTTGAAAAAGACTATACGGGATGTAACTGGGATAACAGGGAAAAGGTTAATATGGACATTATAATATTATTGTTATCAATATTAAATATCTTGAGTGTGAAAATATCCTGAGTATTATGGTTTTGTAGGAGACCTCCCCTGTTCTACCCTGGTGTGTTAAGTATCACAGTCTGTACTTTTCTTTCAAATGGTTCAACAAATGGGGGTGGGGGAGGTAGAGAATCAGAGAGAGAGAGAGAGAGAGATAAAGCAAATGTGGCAAATTGTTAACAAGTGGTGAATCTAGGTAAGGATGTCTGGGTGTCATTATACTAGTCTTTCAGCTTTTCTGCAGGTGTATTATTTTTTTAAAAAGCTGGGGAGAGAAAATGAATGCATACTGGGTCCTATGATCTCTTACAAAATGCAGGAAAACAGTGAAAAGAAGAGGCAGCATGCAGCCAGATTGTTACTTGTGTTTTCTCTGTTATTACCATGATGATGCTGGTTTCTTTTTTCTTCTTCTTCTTTTTCTGTAAATTTAATTTGTATGGTCGCAGGACACTCTCACAGTAACTGGACACCCAAAGGATAATAGAAATAGTCTGAAAGCGGAAAAATTGCAAATTCATCAATAAGGATTACACTCAAGATATCTATCAAGAACAAAGATTATGAACTAAACAAATTCTGTGCAAACAGCTCTTCTATGCAAATCTCTTCAAGTTCTCTTGTAACTCTCCACTCTCTAATTTCTACAATCACCACATTGATCCAGGTCTTCTTCATCTCCTACTCAGAATACTGTCTTTATTCTTTCTTCTGGCTCTCCCAGCTCTAAACTCATCCTCTACTCCAGTGGTCCCCAACCTTTTTGGCACCAGGGACCGGTTTTGTGGAAGACAATTTTTCCATGGACGGGGGGATGGTTTGGGGATGATTCAGGCACATTACGTTTATTGTGCACTTTATTTCTATTATAATTACACTGTAATGTATAATGAAATAATTATACAACTCACCATAATGCAGAATCAGTGGGAGCCGTGAGCTTGTTTTCACTTGCCACTCACTGATAGGGTTTTGATATGAGTCTGCAAGCAATTGATTTATTATGGTCTCTGTGCAGTCAAACCTCTCTGCTAATGATAATCTGTATTTGCAGCCACTCCCCAGTGCTAGTATCACTGCCTCAGCTCCACCTCAGGTCATCAGGCATTAGATTCTCATAAGGAGCACGCAACCTAGATCCCTCACATGCGCAGTTCACAGTAGGGTTTGCGCTCCTGTGAGACTCTAATGCCGCTGCTGATCTGACAGGAGGCAGAGCTCAGGCGGTAATGCAAGTGATGGGGAGCGGTTGTAAACACAGATGAAGCTTCGCTCACCTGCTGCTCACCTCCTGCTGTACAGCCCAGTTCCTAACAGTCTGTTAACAGACTGGTTAACAGTCCGTGGCCTGGGGGTTCAGGACACCTGCTCTACTCAGTCCAATTTTCTTTCACTTCCTTGCAGGAGATGGGGATCCATTAACATCCTTTTCACTGAAGTGAAAAGTCCAAATTCCTAGGTATGGAATCCAAAGGTTCTGTAAAATATGCCTCTCCCCACCCACCTCTCCATCCAGATAAGATACTGCCTCACCTGCAAACCTTAAATTGTATATGAAGAAATCTCCCCAGTTGGTCAGCACATATTCTCCTTTGAATTAAGTTAGGTGTTTACATGTCTTCACCTATGCTACAGTGTATGCATGTACATATATACATGCAATTATTTCTCATTCACTCATTAAGTATCTCTTAGGCACTTAAAATGTCACCAAAACAGAAAATATTGCCTTCAGGAAGCTTACAGACTAGTAGAAAAAGAAAGTAAACAAACGTGACAAAATAAACGGAAAAAAGATAATGGATTATGAGTGTTGTGATCCTCTTCTTTCTCTCTCTGGCTAAAAGAAAAAAAGTGTTTTGCTACATCAGCTCCTGGATTCTCCTTCATAATGCAGAATGTCAGCAATTAGTGAACAGCAGCAACAAATTTAGAAAGCTGGCAGAATTAACTTAAACTACATAATAGTTGAGTCAAAAAGGAAAATGAACAGAAGAGAGCTAGATTTGCAGTGAATCTGAGGAATCTTTAGAGATTTGTAAAGCAAATTTCAAGAAGTTTTACCCTAGCATTATGAATGAAATTCTCCCGATATCCTTGGAAGGAATTAGTTCAGAAAATTGAAATTGCTTTTCAATTAACAAAAGGTGGGAGTGAGGGGTTAAATTACAGGCATAAGGTGCCTATTACCTGTTCATTTTTGAAAAATTAATCCTGCATACAATTAAGGAAAATTGAGTTTTTCACAAAGAGAACAAAAACATACCTCAACCAAGAAGACTAGATTTTCTAAAAGAGTAGGATGTGTTTTCAAGTTACCATCTTTAACTTCTAAAAGATCACCTTTACATTTACTGAAGACATCTGAAAACAGAAAAATATTTTATGGTTTTATTCAGCTTTTGTTTCAATGTTATTTTTAGGAACACAATGCACAATCTAATAAAGAATAAGCAAATATAAAGATTTAATCCAGAAAGCTCCCCCACCCCAATGAAACAAACACCAAAGAATATCTATTTTAAGCTCTTTATTTATTTTTTTAAAGTTTATTTATTTTATTTATTTATTGCTTTTGGCTGCATTGGGTCTTTGTTGCTGCCCGCAGGCTTTCTCTAGTTGTGGCGAACAGGGACTACTCTTCGTTGTGGTGCGCAGGCTTCTCATTGCAGTGGCTTCTCTTGTTGCGGAGCACAGACTCTAGGCACGAGGGTTTCAGTAGTTGTGGCACGTGGGCTCAGTAGTTGTGGCTCGTGGGCCCTAGAGCGCAGGCTCAGCAGTTGTGGCGCAGGCTTCTCATTGCAGTGGCTTCTCTTGTTGCAGAGCACAGACTCTGGGCACACGGGTTTCAGTAGTTGTGGCACGTGGGCTCAGTAGTTGTGGCTCGTGGGCCCTAGAGCGCAGGCTCAGCAGTTGTGGCTCACGGGCTTAGCTGCTCCATGGCATGTGGGATCTTCCTGGACCAGGGCTTGAACCCGTGTCCCCTGCATTGGCAGGTAGACTCCCAACCATTGTGCCACCAGGGAAGCCCTATTTTAAGCTCTTTAAAAAGCCACATAACTACTGCTCTATTGTCTTCAAAACATAAAAGGCAGACTTATAAATTATATATTCTAGGGTCTAAACACCAGCTACGGGGACTTCCCTGGTGGTCCAGTGGTTAAGACTCCACGCTTCCAGTGCAGGTGGCCTGGGTTAATCCATGGTCAGGGAACTAGATCCCACATGCATGCCACAATTAAGAGTTCACATGCCACAACTAAGGAAGCCCACGTGCTGCAACTAAGGAGCCTGCGAGCCACAACTAAGGAGGCTGCCTGCCGCAACTAAGACCCAGTGCGAACAAATAAATAAATAATTTAAAAAATAAATAAATAAAATAAAATATGGGATAACTGTTTAAAAAATAAATAAACACCAGCTACGCCTTTCCACAGATAGGCCATTGGCACAATAAAAATAAGACTTCAAGTGGATGGTTTAAAAGAACTTGTGCCAAAAAAAAAGAACTTGTGCCATTATAGACTAAAAGACCAATGTGCATGGTAGAAATGAACCTTCATAACAAATACCAGGTTTATTCTCATAATCTTGATCATCTTTTAATTCTCAGTCTTCATTTGAGCAACAAAATAAAAGACTTTTTAGGCTCCTAAAAAGAAAGACCCTTATAGATTTAAAATGCACAATAATCTATAATGGAAAAGAATCTGAAGCTGTACACCTGAAACTAACACAGTATTATAAATCACCTATAGTTAAATAAAATAATAATAATTTTTTTAAGTATTTGAGAGAGTTAAAAGAAAACGCATATGTATATTCTTTACCAAATAATTTCATTGCTAGGAATTTAACTCCAAGGAAATACTCAAATAAGTACCCAAACAATTGTGTCCCAAGATATTTATGTCAGCATTGTTATGCATAATATATTATGTACTCAGAGCATATAAATAAATCTGGTACACTGCTACAATACTGTGGAATATTATGCAGCCCTTAAAGCAAATGGGGTGTGTATATAACTGACATGGTAAAATGTCCAAGATAACAAACAATTAAAGCCAGAAAAGCATGTATTATACCCTCTCATATATTTTTAAAAAAATCACTACTATGTATTTCCATACACACATGTATGACTGTTTGGTGGTATGCAGAAATACAGACTCAACAGCACATACCTACTTACCTCTGCAGGAATGGGGCTGGGAAGGGGAAAAGACCATACCCACTTGTGTACTGTTTTACAATAGGTGTCTACTACTTTTGTAATCAAAACTTTTTAAAGTTAGAAACAAAGTCTTTAAAAATACCAAAATGTGTGCATTATTAGTTTTCAAAACCTCTTACAAGTTTCTATGAAAAAAGAGCTATTGTCAGACAATCAGATACAATATGGGAATCCACAGTAAGACCACTTACCTTTTAACTGTTCTAGTAAAGACTTAAGACTATTCTCTACTCGTTCCTGGATCTCCATTGTATCCTCTAAAATTGAAACACAATGAAAAACTTTCAATTCAATTTTTAGTAAGATAAAGAAGCAAGACCAATACCTGGAAGCATAGGCAAGGACATTTTCTTTTCTCTTAAGACCCACAGGCCTCTAAATTCCATTACTGAGAGAAAGATGAAGGACAAGAAAAGGAGAAAAGGAAAGAGAAAGGGAAAGAAAAAAGGCAAAGAAAGGTATTAATTACCGTTCTGCCAAAAGCACTACCTAAGATTCTCTAGGAGGACCAGAAATCTACGTGTTTCAAATACTCTAAATGACAGGATCCACAAACCTTATGACTTGGGAAAAACAAAACACAAACAAAAAAACATGACCTATATGGTATTTGTGACTCTCGCTGGGTTGACAGCTCAGAAAAATATCTTTTCTCTACAAAGTTTAGGCCTTCTTCTTTCTTTTTTTTAATATTTATTTATTTATTTTGGCCGCACCAGGTCTTTGTTGTGGCATGTGGGATCTTTAGTTGCAGCATGCAGACTTCTTAGTTGTGGCATGCAAACTCTTAGTTGCGGCATGCATGCAGGATCTAGTTCCCCAACCAGGGATCAAACCCTGGCCCCCTGCATTGGGAGCGCGGAGTCTTACCCACTGGACACCAGGGAAGTCCCTAGGCCTTCATTTTTAAGTAAAGAATTTAATCTGATACAAATGAAGTTATTTATAAAACAGAAACAGACTCATAGACATAGAAAACAAATTTATGGTTATCAAAGGGGAAAGGGGATGGGGGAGGGATAAATTAGGAGTTTGGGAATCGCAGATACAAACTACTATACATAAAACAGATAAACAACAAGGTCCTACTGTATAGCACAGGGAACTATATTCAATATCCTATCATAAACCAGAACGGAAAAGAATATGAAAATACATGTATATATATACAGGCATAATTGAATCACTTTGCTGTACACCAGAAACTAACATAACATTGTAATTCAACTATACTTCAATTTTTAAAAAATTTTTAAATGAATGAATGAAAAGAATTCAACTTGAAATCCAACAATATTTCAACAAATCAAGGATTTCTTCAAATTTTAGCCCTAAAAAATGATTTTAAATATGGAACAGACTTAAAAGTGGGAAAATGAGGGAAAGGGAGTGAGTGGCATTTAGAGGTGCGGGGGCAGGGTGTGGGGGGCGCAGCAGGGCGGATTAAAAAAAAAATATGGAACGGAGTTAAGCTTCTAAACATTATTTTGTAAACTGTTTAATGGACTTTCTTGTATAGCAAACCAGACATTCTAGAACAGCTTCCAGCTCCCATCTCCTCCAAATTTTTCCAAATATGTGAGGTTATAGATATTTTGTTGCATTTACTAAGTTTTCAGTGACAAAGACCCTGTAAATACACTCATGCAAGTATACACTTACCTAAACCATTGATGTCCAGCTCATAAATATCACTAACAAGATAAAAAGAGCTGGTCTGACACTGAGAACAGCCAGAATTAAAGAATCCAGCCATTCTGGTAGGTACAGGACCAAGGAAAGGATACTGGAAAGGAAAAAAAGTTCTTTAAATGTTCTTTAAATCCACTGAAATTTAAATTCATAAAATACAAAATGAGAAAACAAGGAACTGGATAAAAATCTATCTCCATGATTAAGTTACAAAGCACTGATCAGCAAGCTAATAATAACCAAATCATTATGATGAAAACAGAAACGCTGTATTAATTTGTTGACAGGTATTAAAAAGTTTACCATCGCAAAAAAGCTATTTTGCTTTTCCTCACTATCCAATTTGGATATTGAGGAAGCCTCTGCAATTCCCCAAGTTTAAAAAGTTTGTCTTTTTCCTGTAGATGCCATAAAGTGGGACAAAATACTGTTCTTTACTACTCACCCATCCCCAATTCCTATTTTCAAAAAGACAGTCACATATTATTGCAGCTTTGATTATAAATACGCACTGATGATACCTGAATGTCCTTCTCAATAAATCGCTTTCCCGTCTCCAGGGCCACCTCCAGCTGTTGAAGGAGCAAACGGAAAATATCAATCCGGGAGGATACTCCATTCTCAGTGGTCTTCTCTGAGTTCTCTGGCCCAACAGAATGGTTAAGACTTGGAAGTCCACTGATCAGCCTCAAGGTTAAGGAACGGATTCTTAACCACATTGTCTCCTCCTCCAAGGAAAGTTTCTTATGTTCTTCAGAAACATCCCTTAAAAAGAAACATCCGCAAACCATCCATTTTATTCATGTTAACTTTAAAGCTTTCAAAGTTCACTTTCATCAGTCAAGACGCCTTTGAATGGGCCCAGCTTTCATTTAATAGCTGAATGATCTTGGACAAACCAAAACAGTCCAAGTCCCCATTTCGGTATCCATAAAATGGGGAAGATAACCTACCTAACAGGTCGTTTTCCCCTTACGTGAGATTCATTTTTCTGATGATAAAATACATAATACAAAAAATTCAAATGACAGAAAAGTAAAAAAATAAAAGGAAAACGGGCCCTGATAACCAAGAACCCACAATATTTTTTTTTTAACCACCAAAATGGTTTTATTTTTGACACTGCCAACATGCACAACAATGCATTACTTTGGTTTCCTTAAACATTACTTAAGTACACATTAAGTGGTGAGGTGGATGGACCTAGAGTCTGTCATACAGAGTGAAGTCAGAAAGAGAAAAACAAATACCGTATGCTAACACATATATATGGAATCTAAGAAAAAAAAAAAAAAGGTCATGAAGAACCTAGGGGTAAGACGGGAATAAAGACACAGACCTACTAGAGAATGGACTTGAGGATATGGGGAGGGGGAAGGGTAAGCTGGGACAAAGTGAGAGAGTGGCACGGACATATATACACTACCAAACGTACAATAGATAGCTAGTGGGAAGCAGCCGCATAGCATAGGGAGATCAGCTCGGTGGTTTGTGACCACCTAGAGGGGTGGGATAGGGAGGGTGGGAGGGAGGGAGACGCAAGAGGGAAGACATATGGGAACATATGTATATGTATAACTGATTCACTTGGTTATAAAGCAGAAACTAACACACCATTGTAAAGCAATTATACTCCAATAAAGATGTTAAAAAAAAAGAAATATATGTTTACATTTAAGAAATGTAACACATTAAAAAACTCCATAAATATAATTCTTTCTCAATATATTTTCCTGCTTTGTTTCACATTTCACACATAAATAACATAATCTACAAAGTCATAAATAAAACTATTAACTCTTAAGACCTAAAAGTATAGGGCTTCCCTGGTGGCGCAGTGGTTGAGAATCTGCCTGCCAATGCAGACGACACAGGTTCGAGCCCTGGTCTGGGAAGATCCCACATGCCGCGGAGCAACTAGGCCCGTGAGCCACAACTACTGAGCCTGCGCGTCTGGAGCTTGTGCTCCGCAACAAGAGAGGCCGCGATAGTGAGAGGCCCGCGCATCGCGATGAAGAGTGGCCCCCGCTTGCCACAACTGGAGAAAGCCCTCGCACAGAAGCGAAGACCCAACACAGCCAAAACTAAATAAATAAATAAATAAATTTAAAAAAAAAAAAAAAAAAAAAAAAGACCTAAAAGTATATACAAATTTTGGAACTTGATAAGAATGTCCTTTTTCTGATTTTATATAAATAACAACATGCAGTATTTGCAATGTTTTTTAATTAAATGAATGACTTACAATAAAAACTTTTATTGTCTCCCAACCAGTTCTCCCTATAATAGACCTTCAGTGCACTTGGTAAAGATGTCATGTATTTAAAAAGTCAAAGTGGTCAAAAGACTAGATTTTTAAAATAGAACAGAAGGTTGCCATTAAATATTGTTAAGCCTTATTAAAATCACTTCCGTTTGTCTGAAGAACAAAAAATGCTACCAAAGAGTATATATGCTTGTACTATTTTTTTTTTTTTTTTTTTTTTAATTTTTGGCTGCACCCCGCAGCATGTGGGATCCTAGTTCCCTGACCAGGGATCAAACCCACACCCCCTGCATTGGAAGGTGGAGTCTTAACCACTGGACGGGATTTCCGGGGAAGTCCGTATACTATCATTTAAATGGAAGCTAACAAAGTCTTAAAAAATCAGATTAAATTTGTATTAGTCTTGGGAAAAACATTCCATTGAGACTGCGTTATAGGAACAGAATCCATGCTATCCTAAGTTTTCCAGAATTTATTTTAAACCATCACTTCGATTAGTTAAAACTTTCAGGGTAAAAATGACACATAAAAATATTCTTGGGGGGCTTCCCTGGTGGCGCAGTGGTTGAGAATCTGCCTGCCAATGCAGGGGACACGGGTTCGAGCCCTGGTCTGGGAGGATCCCACATGCCGCGGAGCAACTGGGCCCGTGAGCCACAATTACTGAGCCTGCGCGTCTGGAGAGGCCGCGGTGGTGAGAGGCCCCGCGCGCCGTGATGAGGAGTGGCCCCCACTTGCCACAACTGGAGAAAGCCCTCGCACAGAAACGAAGACCCAACACAGCCATAAATAAATAAAATAGTGTTTAAAAAAAAAAATTTATAAAAAAAAAAATATATATATTCTTGGGGGCTTCCCTGGTGGCGCAGTGGTTGAGAATCTGCCTGCCAATGCAAGGGACATGGGTTCAATCCCTGGCCCGGGAAGATCCCACATGCCGCAGAGCAACTAAGCCTGTGCACCACAACTACTGAACCTGTGCTCTAGAGCCCGCGAGCCACAGCTACTGAGCCTACGTGCCACAACTACTGAAGCCTGCGTGCCTAAAGCCTGTGCTCCGCAACAAGAGAAGCCACGACAGTGAGAAGCCTACTCACTGCAACAAAGAGTAGCCCCCACTCACCGCAACTAGAGAAAGCCCACACACAGCAACAAAGACCCAATACAGTCAAAAACAAAAACAAACAAACAAATAAATAAAAAATCCCCCCACCAAATATTCTTTAAAAAAAAAAAGTTAACATAGCAACCCTGAGGCTATTATCTTCAGAAGGGCCTACTTGCAAGGTTGGCCCTTGCCTGATGTCTGGGAACCTAGCAGGTGATGTCTGGGAACCTAGCAGGCCAACCATTCCCTAAATGACAAGAGTGGCTCACCTGCCTAGATTGTTCATACAAATTATGTGGTTAAGGGTGAACAGTGCTTTCCTTCTGGGAGTCTGAAATGTTGGTACAAGCTAGACTGAGGGTGCCTACATCACCAGCCGATGAAAACCTTGGGCACCAAATCTTTAATGGGCTTCTCTGGGCAGAAATATTGCACAGAAATACCACATTTTTTGCTGCTGGAGAAAGGAGCACGCTCAGTATATTCCTTCGTAGGAGGGCGAGAACACCGGAAGTCTGTGCATGGAGTTTTCCAAACTCCACCTGTATGTCTTTCCCTTTGCTGATCCTGTCATGTATCCTGTTGTTATAAAAAAAACTTAGTTGTGAGTCCAACTACATGTAGAATCCCATGAGTCCTGGCAAATCACTGAATGTAGTCTTGGCAGCCCCCAAATTACAGCATATTCAGAACTACCTTGTATACATGTCTCTGCATACTTGTGCACTTATTCCTTAGTTTCCACTTTCCTAGAAGTGGTTCTGCTGAATTAAATGGTACACAGCCTTTTCAATCTTGATACATATAACTAAAATTCCCTATAGGAAGGTTATATAAAGTTTTACTGCCATGTAAACTCACAACAACCACTTTCCCATAACCTAGCTGAGAACAAGGATTAATCTTTTTTTATGTGATAGGTTAAATCTTCGTCTGATAGATTAAAATACAAATCTTTAGGCTTCCCTGGTGGCGCAGTGGTTGAGAATCTGCCTGCCAATGCGGGGGACACGGGTTCGAGCCCTGGTCTGGGAGGATCCCACATGCCGCGGAGCGGCTGGGCCCGTGAGTCACAATTGCTGAGCCTGCGCGTCTGGAGCCTGTGCTCCGCAACAAGAGAGGCCACGATAGTGAGAGGCCCGCGCACCGCGACAAAGAGTGGCCCCCGCTTGCCGCAACTAGAGAAAGCCCTCGCACAGAAACGAAGACCCAACAGAAGCCATAAAAAAAAAAAAAAAAAAAATACAAATCTTTATTGCTGTAAAGTACATTTCTTTAATTTCCTATTAAACCCTTTGCCCCATTTGTTTTTCATTTATCTTCTTCTTATTGATTTATTGAGTTCTCTGTATATGTGAAGGATATTTATATGAAGAAATTGACCAATTCACCAATTCTCTGTATATGTGAAGGATATTAATATATATGAAGAAATTTACTAATTTACCAGATACCTCTAGAACTTGTTAACAAATTTACTTCTATATAGAAGACTAATATTTAGAGGTCAAATCCTTTGTTTCCAGATCTGATGTAATGCTGAGAAAGACTTTCCCAACCATTTAAAAATATTTTTTATATTTTCTTCTAAGTTTTAACATATAATCTTTAATCCATCTGGAATCCGTTTTCATGTATGCTGTGAAGGAGGAATTAACTTTTAGATTAACCAGTAATCTCAACATAGGGGTGAGGTTTTCTTTTCTTCCTTTGGCTTACCTATATTTTCTGATCCCTATAATAAAAAATGTTATTATATATACGTAACATATAATATAATATATAAAACTCTTAAATTCATCTTGATTCTTTAAAAATAAATTGCTTGGGGTTAAATTCAAGTTACCTGTCTTTTGGATCCCAGCTAAAGAAAACATTTAAGTCTCTGTTGTCTCGCAAGGCTTCCCATGGAATGTCATCTTCTTCTGGCCGAAGATTCATTGACTTTATACTTTCTGCTAAGCTGGTTGATCTGTGATAATGAAAATTTATTTAAGTATTATTCAATAATAAAATAGTCATGAAAACATGTTAGCCAAGACTTTGTTTTACTAGAAAGAGAGAAAAGGAAAGAGTGAAGAAAGGAAGGCTTTAATATTAGGAACTAAAAGCTCATATAACGTGAATACAACCAAGCAATGGTTCTGGCCTGCTACACAGTAAAAGAAAGGCATCTGGAGGCCCAACCAAAATAAAGTTCATCAGCATTAATTCCTGAAATCCCATGTTTGCAGGGTATGCGGAAGCTTGTAAACATAATATGGGCCAGGGATGATGACCACGGCCTAGCTGGTTTCTGTATGGAACCTGGGATGGTGCTGGCAGTACCCTATCATTCCCCATGACAGGCACCTTCCCCTTTCTTCCCTGTTCCCTCCTACATTTTTCTTTCCCATTTTTCTTTAGCTTAAGCCCGCTAATGACACCCATGAGGCCCATTAATGGCTCTCAGCATCTGATCTAATCTCTTAGTTCCTTATCAGCTCTTGTGCAATACTTACACATTTGCTTCAAGTAGAAGGTCTAACAACATACGTTCAATACGGACTTGTGCAAAATGAAGAGAATTATTCAGCCTGTTCCTAAAAGCGATAAACTCTGGGATCTTCTCAAATGCACCATATTTGTAAGCTTGAATAATATATTCTGAGGTCTGGGAAGGAAAGACATCACCTTGGTATAAACATTTCACATGTCAGGCAACGAAGACAAACCTTGCCAGACAAAACAAAACAACACTCAAACTAAAATTAAGATGTTGAATCTAATCTTTAAAGTTCTTGGTCACCAAATAGAATATCAGCTTTTAAAAATGATATTTTTCTTCTATCCTATACTGGAGTCAAATGTCTTCTTCACTAATATTACTACTAATAATATTTAGCTGCTGCTACCACCACGTAGACTTTCTCCTAGCAGTTATGTTCATTTCAACAGGACTGAAGGTTTTGTTATACCACATCAGTCAAGGTTTTGGTTAGTGCCATTGTGGAAGGGATATTACTCCATGTTTTTCTGCATCTAAGATAAACTTTGTTTTATACAAAGGTTCCCAAAACACCAGAATAATATAACCATCCCACCACCACCACAAATAAAAATTACTGTCCTTCAGAAAAAAGACAAGCTGCTCCTTGGTTTTGTTTACTTCTGAATAATATATCACAAACATAGGAATATGTGCATTGCATCAAGATAGAAGACACCAAACAAAAGACCTATAAAAATTCATGTCATCATCCATTCTGAGGACAGAAAATGCAAAAATGTTACCTGTCCATCCAAACAGGTAACAGGATGTTACCTGTCCATCCAAACTACTATGCTAGAAAATCCCATAACATACACCACATGTGCTTTAATTAGATTAATACATATATACAGAAGAAACATGAACAGAGGCAAGATAAAGAATCCTAAACAGAAATTCTGGCACAACAGAAGAAAATCTCAGGGAAGAACATTTCATGGGTGTGGGCCTACGCCATCAGCATCGGAAGTCAGAAGGGCACCCTTTTGGTCTAAGTAAAGTACTAAACTCAAAGTTGATGTCTGCCCCCAAAGATCCTTTCTAGAAAAGACAGTCTTTTTGCACAGCCTCAGTCAGCTCTGCCCCCATCTCCATTATGACCGAATAATTTGCCCAATAGGAAAATAGGCCAATAGTCAACAACATACCCTCTGATACACAGCCTCGCAGGGTTCATTTCAGGCCGCGGGATTGCGCCACGGGCGCTAATTCAACTGCATTCGATGCGGCTTTTAAACCCCCATGGGACACCTCGGCGAGCTGTTTGCCTGCAGTATCTGGAGAAATTAAAGACGGACGGACACAAGAAAATTAAAAAGATTACTTGTGATCCTGCAGGTTTAAAGAAGGACTATCTGAAAAAGCTCAAGTGTACCTTCTAGCTTGATTAAAGGGCAGTGATACGCTCAGTCAAGAAGAGGCCAGGATACCCTAAACACATATGCCTATCCAATGGCCTCTTGGTTTGGAAAACATAGCAAGGTTTACCATCAGCCCTTGCAATAGGACCTTACAGTTTGAAAAAAACGGCTGGTTAGGAACATATGATCCAGCAACTAATCAGGATAAAAATTTGACTTTGGTGATTCCAATCAAATTTATTAATTACAGTTCCAAAATATGCTATGACTAAAGGAAAGAACTCAGCCTTACCAAGTGTAGAGGAAGTTTTAACTTCTGAGTGGTCCATGGAATACCACTTTAGAAAAAAGGCAAGAGAAAAATAAGGGGCCACAAAAAAGGAATGCAGTCCTTTAACAAACTAAGAAGGCAACTATAGTTCTCTGGCTTCTTTTTTTAAGATAGTCCTCCTTTAATACTGCAGTAAAGTATCACCGCAGAGCTAGAAAAGGGCCTGGGCAGCTACCAATAGGACAGACTGAGGAAGCACCATGATTTGAAGAAACAACGACCTATTGGAACTGCAGGCAAAACTGGAAGCCATGGGTACTTTAAAGACTTCTGAATATCAGAGAATGTTGTCTGTACCCATTTCTACTCATTTATGCACCAATGAGGCTATTGAGATCCCATATGGATTCCTGAAATGAACCCTGGTCACTGTAAAAATTAGCGAAATACATGGACATCAAACCCTTGAATAATGATCTTCATGAATACCTAAAATAGACACTTGGAAAGCCAATTTTTTAAAAAAGTATGAACATGTAAGTTACTTTTGGAGATATGTAAATCTAAACTCTAGTTTTTATATTATAAAACTCTATTCCAAATAAGATGACAGCAGACAACGACCTTTCCAAAAAGAAAACCCCTACATCGACGTCCAAATACAACTTTCAATCCCACAGCACAAAGCCTTACAAAGCAGATTTTCCATTTAAGGAGTAGATGTTCTTTCAAAGAGCTAGTTGGTAACTGAAATACATCAGTCACTCAAGGAAAAACCATCTGGGGGTGCCAAAAACTACCAAGAATAAAAGATGTAGAGCATAGAGCTTTAGCTTTCCAGAGACGTATTTCTAATACTATCAGAAGGTTTAACACATACAGTATAACACTACAATCATGATCTTTCTTAGCTTCAAACTCCTGTAGGAAACAGTCCACACCACAGTCTCCATTTTCCTATTCTGGGACTTGGGCTGGGCATTACGGTTTAAGGTATGTTTTCCTTGCTGTACTGTGTTTTGCTTTTACCTCCAGGACCTAGCCCCCTCCATGCTCTCTCCCCAATTATCTACTTTAATGTGATTAAATAGCTGTTTTCTTAGTTAGTAGTAATAAAAATAAATTTCAAGCAGAGAGTCCTAGTCTCAGATTAATAAACTGCTTTACTTTTATCAGCTTCAGCATCACGTACATTCAGATGAATTAGTCACTCCTGTCACACACAACCATCAGCAAAATATCAAACAAAGATACAAAAAGCCACTGAGGGCAACATGCCCTCTCAAATCACTCCTGGGGATCTCCTTTCCCTATTACAGTACTTTCGGTTGTTGTGTGTGTGTGTGTGTCTGTGTGTGTGTGTGTCTGTGTGTGCGTGCGCGTGTTGTTTTCAAAACACTTCTTCAGACACAGTATTTGTGGGAAGAAAAATTAAAGCTTGATTTTTATTAGTATAAAATAATGTGCCTTTATTGACCAACTCATGATCAATATAGTTCTTCTAGAATGCTGGATGATTGAAAACTGGAGTAAAACCAAACACCAGGCTTGGATTAATCCCTTATTTAATCCCCACATCCACATCAAGCTATTTGAGAAACAAAACTTTGAAAAGGATTCTTCGCTACATCAAATGTTTACTTAACCTCTTCCTTAGAAACACAGTAATCAGAGCCAGAAAAATGAGATTTGAAATACACTTTTCTTTTGATTTTTTCCTCAGTTAGTGAAACTTCTTGAAAACAGAGAAGGGCAAGCATGGATACTTTTTTTTTTTTTTAATTTTTATTGGAGTATAGTTGCTTTACAATGTTGTGTTAGTTTCTACTGTACAGCTAAGTCAATCAGCTATACGTATACATATATCCCCTCTCTTTTGGATTTCCTTCCCATTTAGGTCACCACAGAGCACTGAGTAGAGTTCCCTGTGCTATACAGTAGGTTCTCATTAGTTATCTATTTTATACATAGTATCAATAGTGTAGATATGTCAATCCCAATCTCCCAATTCATCCCACCCTCCCCCCTTCCCCCTTGGTATCCATGTCTATGTCTCTATTTCTGCTTTGGAAATAAGATAGTCTATACCAATTTTTTCAGATTCAACATACATGCATTAATATACGATATTTGTTTTTCTCAAGCACAGATACTTGAATATACAGTGAAAACTCACAGATTTATAACTCAACTGCCCACTTATGCTAAGAGATTTTAGAACCAAGGTCCTAGAGATGCCATTCTGACAGTGAACCCAGGCTAGCAGCTTCTGAGCAATATGTTCAAATGCTGATGCCCACTTCTGTTTCTCCCTGATCGGAAGCTAGGGCACAAAATGAGGTTTGAACAGAGATACAATCACTGTTGGGAAGTGGAGCCATGGGTGGAAAGGGATAGAGCTCAAAAGCCAACTGATGATGCAAAGATCACCACCCCGTGCTACACCAGCCCTCTACGCCATGACCTGAAGTGTGTCAGAATATAAGTATTGCAAGCTGAGAACAACAAACCTATATTCTATTGGTCAGAAATGCTTTTGCCCTGTCCCAGCTTTCTATTTAACACAAGCTTAAAGAATTAGATGGAAGATAAATTAGGTATAGCAGTCATATTTACAAAAGGGTTTTAAAAAAAATCCTCATGAGTGCTTTGCCAAGAAGAACCTTAGAAACCAGCTTCCTTGCCAAGTTTCTTAGTTGCTGTTAGACCATGAAAAATGGAACACTATGGGCAGATACCTGGCATGGTGAAATTCCAGGTGATGAGTCTTAGAAGCACATGAGAAGCAAGCAGGTAGTGTGACCACTGTAGAGATGCACCTTATCTCCACATATGTTCCTGGGTGGTTTTACATACCTCGACTGAGTAGAGACCATATGGTTTTTCCACAATAACTTCTGCTTAACTGACAAGTGCAGATCACATCTGCTTGCAGTGAAAAATATGGTGCAAATCCCATCCTTTCATTATGGCACATAAAAGCTCTATCTTATTTATTGTTACTTTAAAAAACATACTACGGACCTAAGTTTCTTAAAGTGTCCTGAACTTGGTCAATTTTATAATTGTAAGAAAAGATAAGTATACTCTTGATAAAGAACACGGTGGTTATAAACTTCAGAAATCAATAAAAGTAAGCGAGAACAACTGCTATCGCAAAATCATATATGGCATCCCAGGCTATACACTCTTATGGGCTATTTCTTATACCCTCAGAAAGTCTTTTAGAGATTAAAACACAGACCTAAGAGGCACTTCGTATTCTGCTAATACCCAGTTTTAAATGCACCTTCTCATGGATTCTATTAAACATACCCTTTCGAACAACCACAAAAACTCCTTACCTCTACCTAACAGCCTTGGCCAGTAAGCTATAGACTAAGGGCACGTGTGAGTACAGTGTGGTGCACCTTAATATGTGTACTTGTGACCCGAGGGAAGACGCTCTCTGAATCATGTTCTTTCAGCAGGCCAAGACCATATTAAAAAATAAAATTTTTTTTCACTTACATCTTTCTGGTTGGAGTGGAAAAACCTGAGCGCGAAGTTACAGGACTGGGATGCAGCAGCATACTGACCTAGGGATTCGGCGTATCGGGTCAAATGATAACTAGGTCGGAAGGAAAGAAAAAAAAAATGTTATACCTACACACCTCTAGTACCAAATACTACACTTCAAATTACTATGGTAGAAAAACAGCTAGCCATATGAAAAGTTAAAACATGCGGCCATAGAAATGATCTAATTCACAGAATCAAATTTTAAAAAACAGCAAAGTTAATTCAGTTTTGTGGGAGACCTAAAGCTCTATGCCATGCTTTCTTACACTCAGATGATTAATGGAACACAAGTTGTTAGAGAACAGAATATTGTCTTCCTAAAACAGCTCTACAGGACACAGAGAAAATACCCTTGATTCATCACAAAGAATAGTCAAAATACAAATTCAAAGGATCTCTGGGGTCAACATGTAACATACAAGTGTCAATCGCAACTGCAAGGCAGAAGTAAAGACTTGAAAACAATGTGTGCTAAGAAAAAGAGTTCAAAGTATATAACTGTTACCTGTATCTGGGGAAAACTTTTTTTTTCAACCATTTCTAAATTGTACAAATTTGAAATTACCACAAAATGCTGAGAAAGATAAAACTCTTTCTGCTTTGCAATGGGTCATAACAGGTGATTAATCTACAAAGCTTAATACCAGGAACAACTTTTCTGCTAAAATCAAAATGTTAGCGTTCCATATATGAGGACCCCACACTGTTGTAGCTGGCTGCTCATTATTCAGAGTATATACTACCAACCCAATGGTGTCATGCTGGATATGCTTAGCATCAAGGCTGGAATACAGATCCACCACCGGTTCAAATGCCCCTAGCATACAGTAGATTCGAACAAGCAGCAATTTGAATTGAGCATTGGAAGGGCTGTGAGTTAGTCCCTCTTCCAGCAAAGTCAGGGCCTGCCACACAGCGGTCTCATCACCTAGAACCAAAATATAACAGCATTATCCACGGACCTTGACAGCAAATGGGTGTTTCTCAAAACTAAAAAATAAAAACTAACTGACACCATCACCTCCCCTAACTATTCTAAGGATGTGGTTGGGTGGCAGAGAACAAATTTTAGATACACACCTGTAACCAAAATAGGGAATTTCCCTGAAAAGACAGTCCCTCAATAGTTACCTCAGTTCTTAAACCTTCATCTGCAAAAATGATGCAAACTTTGAGCTGCCAGGTCTTAAAGAGAAGTCTGGAATCTCACAGGATCCTAGATTCTGAGAAGAGATGGACTTCGAAGAACTAGAATCCACCAACCTTCCCAGTACAGGATTTTCTCTACAAGACCCCAGACAGATGCTTTCTCTTGACATCATTTTTCTTCCACATGTAACTCTACTAACAGATGTCAACTAATATTTGAAAAAAGAACTGCTCATTAATAACCAAACTAAAATGATACACTTTTTTGGCCTACTAAAATTCAAAACGTTACATGCATCAATATTCTTAAAGAAAAAGTAATTTCTCTTTTATGAAATTATCTGAAGAAAATAATATGAAATGCAGATAAAGCTTTATATACAAAAACATTCACTGTACTAATAATGGGGGGATGATTATGTAAACTATAGTTACACCCACACAGGGAAACACCATACAGCCATTTAACGTTAACAAGGAGTTTTTAACAGCAAGGGAAAATAATTATGCAATAATGATCAGTAAAACATACAGAATTCAAACTAGTATGAAGAGTTCATCTCAAGTATATAAAACATTCACAGAGAAAGAGAGAAGGAAATATGCAAAAATGTTAGTCTTTTGGAAGTTGGAAAAGCGAGATTAAAATAAACCATTTGCCAAATTTTTACAAGCTACTTTTACAGTTAGAAAAAACAGTTAAAATAAAAAGCTCCATGCACTGAGCTTTTAAAATTATATTCTATATGCTTTTTTCCAAGAGAAAAGAAACAAGACATAACCAAAAATTAGGGATTTAGATAAATATCATCCATAATCCTACCCAAACTATGCAAACCACCCATGATCTACTCAAACTACCACTGTGATTAATGTACTGCTTGTGAACTATCAATTATGTATACATAATCAATTATGTATTGATTACTATCAATTATGTATATATAACATTATTATGTAATGTATCAATTATAGCTCAGTAAAACTAGAGGAGAAAAAATGACATCCTTCACTCCCCATTTTATTTTTGCAGCACAATTTTACACAGTAGTAATCATGGCATACACCCGATTTTGTTTTCCCATGTTGCTATCTGGTCTTCACAATCATAATTTTATTTAATTCAACACTCAGTGACCTAAACTCTGCAGTAACACTAGATATAACACCCAGAGATAATAGTCATAGGTGGTTCCAGGCCTCAAGAGGTTCAGAATTGAGTAGAAGAGACAGTTGGACAATTATAGATAATAGATAATTTTTTTAAGTCCTAGTTATTCAAAGATAACCAGTATCAGAAATTTTTTTAAAAACTTCTTAAAGATCTCTTTTAAATGGAAACAAAATTTCAAAGTAAATAGTAAAAAAAAAAAAGGTTTAATTTACACTTCTAAACTATTAAACCCAACATTATGATGACATTTATCATCTTATTTTATTTTGCAAAATTTAGAATATAACTACAACTCTATGCCAAATCAAAGAGCATCAAGGGTTGATGAGGATTTGAGGGACAAAATTTTTAAAATCAAATTTTATGATATAACAAAATGATATAATAAAAAGATAAATAAATTCTGGGGATATAATGTACAGTATGGTGACTATAGATAACCACACTGTACTGTGTATTTGAAAGTTGCTAAGAGAGTAGATGTTAATAGTTCTCATCACAAGGAAAAAAAAAGTAGCGATGTGAGGTGATGGACTTTAAACTTATTGTGGTAATCATTTTGCGATATATCACTATATTGTATACCTTAAACTAATACAGTGTAATGTATCAATTATAGCTCAATAAAACTAGAGGAGAAAAAATGACATCCTTCACTCCCCATTTTATTTTTGCAGCACAATCATAAAGAAATGCTTTTTTGCAAAAAATATTTGAGAGCACCATCAATTTAATCTTAAAATGCTCTTCTTAATCCTGTCACATTCAAATCAGTCTCTTTCAACATCCTCACCAATTTTCCATACATTTCTAATTTTTGTCAGATCCACCTTGAACAATGACTATTGTTCCAGCCTACAACTGGAACATTCAACATCACTTTCACTGACTTCAAGAAACCTTGCATCTATATATATATAATATCTATAACTTCCCATGTATTTGCACTGTATGATTTTGGACAACCCACCTAACTTCTTTCTCTCTGCCCTGTATTTCCCACATCTGTAAAACTGTAACAATCTTAACTGTATTGTTACAAGGTTTAAAATTAGCTAATTCATATAAAGCACCTTCAAGTGCCTGATGATCCACGACTGTTAACTGTTATTACTATTATATGGTCAGATATCTTGCTCCAAAACCAAGAGATTAGCAAAGCCACAGTCACTATGAGCAAGAATAGATGCCAGGAATAAGTGGGGAAGGGTATCTGAGTAGGGGCTAAATTACTAAGTAGTCAGTTCATTAATGGTTTTACATTAAGATGACTTTTACAGCCCTATGCAGCCTCCTGAATGTGGGGTTCCAGATACCAAGTACTCTGATGAAAAGGATTTCATCCCCATCCCCGGTACAATACAGTATAACAAGTACTATCATATGGGTATACACAACGTCCTACAAAAGTTCAGAAGGGGCATAAAATCTGCAATGAGGAAGGGGGTGAAATCAAGACAGGCTTGTCAGAGGCACTGTTTGAGTAAAAGTGAGATGAAGGAGGTAAGAAAGTTATTTCAAAGAGAGGTAACATGATGTTCAGTGATAGTAGCAAAAAAAAAAAAAAAAACCAAAAAGTAGATTCAGGGCTTTAAGTACTAAGAATCTGGAGATGTAGACAGACACTAGATTATAGAGAGCATTGTAAACCATCCTAATAAGGCTGACCTTTATCCTCAGGAAAATAGGGCATATCTGAAGGATTTTAAGCATGAGGAAGATAGTATCAAAATTGAATGCTTGGTTAAATGACCCATGAGGGCAGGGTTGTGTCTGTCTTGCACAGCACTGTCTCCCAGCCCTGTTTCTTCTGCAGTTTATTCTCATGAATAATATGCAATAAGTAGCTAAAGTTATTTTTTCTCAAAAACTGCTAATAAGAGAAAATGTCAGAAGGTGAGACCTAAAGAAAAGGCAATCTCAGTACCATCTTTTGAATCATCCTTCTCTTGCTTAATGACTCATGATGCTTCCTTTACCATGCAGTATATATTTGTCTTAAATGGACTAATCTGAACTATATTCCAAAAAAAGTGTATTTTCCTATATAAATTGAAGTGAACAAAAATGGCTATTTTATTCCATGGACCCATACATCTACGTCTGAATCAGTTTCTCTGTATTTTAATTATTGTAACTTTGTAATAGGTTGTTTACTCACTATTCAGAAATATTTTAAAACAGAACAGATATCCACTGATTTAAGATTATCCTGATTACAGAGAGGAGGATACTTGGAGGCTTTGGTTCTTCTAGAAGCACCCTGGAGAAGGGCAAGGAAGAAAAACCTAAAAGCATAAATCAAATTCTTGGATTATATACTTAGTCTAAGGATTTATAGTCAATAAAAACAAAGAGTAAAGTTAAACTGAAATCACTGCTCTTTACCTGTTTCTCTCCATATATCAATAAGCACATGGACAGCAAGGAGACAGTAATAGTCTGAAAATTGCAATTCGGTTTTCAAACAGGATTTCCCTATAGGGAAAAAAAAAATCATATCTGTATTTTAAGATTTGTTCAATTATTACTGCCCCAAAGGAGTTTTTTTTAAAGCAAGAAAGTGACAGGAGGAAGAAGAGAAAAAGAGGAAAAGAAACTAATAAGAATGGAGTAAATACCAGAAGAAAAATATAAGCCATGAATCAAAAGAGTCAAAAGAAGGTGAGACCACACTCAGCTGGAGCAGAAGGAAGGGTTCCAGAATAGAGGTGGTATTCCAAATGGTCCCAAAAGGAGAGCAGCAAGATTTGGAAGGAGGTTTTAGGTGAAGAAAAGAACAGAATCCAAGAGCCATGTACAACTAATGTAATATTATGCTCATTACTTCACCTAAGTTTTTAGAATACAGTTAGAGAAATACTAATATCATCTAATCAGATAATTTATATTTTATCACATATATCTAAGCAATCTGAAGATCATCTACTTCTAAACTAAATATTTATCTCACAATTTACAATTCTTTTTGTTCATTTACACAGTCTATATATTCAGAATATTAAGGCCTATAAGCAGAAAATATGACAATTATCATAAACTCTGCAATTCATCTGAGCCCCACTGTGATAAAGAGTTGGCTGGCCAGATCAGGAAGAATATGGATATCTGGGAGCCAATTATAATTTTTAAAACTCCAAGCTTAAGAAAGGCTTTGCATTTTATTACCTGGATAGTGTTCCCACTTGACAAAATATTTTCCTTGCCAAAAGCATTACAACAGCATGCTATGAGAGATAAAAAACTGACTTCTAAATCTTAGCAGATCAGGGAACTACTGCACATTTTGAAAGGCTGCTCACCAAATTCTAGTCCATGCTGGTACCTTAACATCAATTCTCTGACCACACTCAATTTCTGATTTTTATCCATCATGTGGTACAAGCCAAGTAACCTTGTCAGCTGCACCACACACAAATGTTGCTGCAGAGCTCTGATGTCAGCAGGCAGTGCCAGCTTATCCTCTGTTGGTGTTGACAAAGGAACAACTCCAAGTAACTGATTAATAAACTGCAAAGTTGAAAGAAAAAAAAAGAAGTACAGGTCTCAAAACAGAACTAGTCTTTAGTAGGCCACAATTAACAAATACTGAAATGGTCTAGAAAAAGGTATCAAGAATAAATACAAATTAAAACCCCTTTAGTATACCATTTTCTATCTACCAAAATTGCCAAGACAAAAACACTTCTAACAGCACACAGTGCTGGTAAAACTCCAGTGAAACTGGCACACGCATTCATTGCTGGCCAAAAGTATTATGTTAATACCATGTAGTATATGCACTAAAAGATTAAAAGAACCGTGAAAATGTTTCCTAAATTACAACACATTGACATAATATGTAATGCAGCAATGAAAAAGTTTAATTAGGAAGACTGTAAAAAAGAACAATTACCCCAAAACAAACCTATTATATTGATATACTACAAATAAATTCTTAAAGGAAACATTATACACTGAAAGGAATGGTTGTCCTGTCAATAGCCTTAAATTGTTTTTTTGATTAAAGCTTTAATTTTGAGATAATTATAGATTTGCATGCAATTGTAAGAAATAACACAGACAGATCCTATGTACCCTTCACCCAGTTTTTCCTAATGGTAACATTTTTTTTTTTCCTGAGGCCGTACCGCACGGCATGCGGGATCTTAGTTCCCTGACCAGGTATTGAACCCATGCCCTCTGCAGTGGAAGCGTGAAGCCCTAACCACTGGACTGCCAGGAAATTCCACCCCAATGGTAACATCTTGCAATAAAATGTTTTTAATTCTCTAAATTCGGTATAAATTTTTAAGAACACCAGTTCCACAACCAGTACAGTTGCAATATTGGCAAAAGTGAGAAGGGACCCCTGCATCATGTACAGGGTGTCTGTTTAAACTTCCCACATGGTCGTATACTATACTCTGCAGCTGTTAGGATGTGAGAGAATGCTTGGGCAGCACGAGTCTGGGGTTCTAAAAGGTGTTTATGGATGGGAAGTGCAGCCAAGGGGTCACAGGCATCACCCTTGTGTCTTCCCTATATTTTGTGATCCAAAACTAATAAATTATTTTTAAAGCAAAAAAAAACAGTTCCAGTTACACATGTATTAAACACAGGCTATTTTCACTCCCTTCCAAGATCCTATTAGGATGACAGTAAAGAACAAAAAAGGAATCAACCCAAAAGGATCAAGAACATGTGAAGAGATGACAGCAAATGATAAACATTAACAAGATTTCAAAAGATAAAAAGCAGAAGGGCAGGTGGTAAGTAATAACCAATGTACAGGGCCAAGAAAGCTGAAATCCAACAGTATGAATGCGGAGACCACCAATAAGCAGCAAGCCTCTTCCAGCCACAGAACCTTGGAAGACTCACAAATTAAGGGCAAGAGGTACGTCTGAAAGCTAAAGTGCTGGTGGGACTGAAACATAAGAATTTGCTAAATTCTAAGAAATTAGACCCCTCCCCAAGCTCACTGACTGACTTCCTAAACCCACGAGAAGCCACGGGTTTTCTTTACCCCCAGGAGATACTGAACCAGAGACACTGTAGACTCAAGGGGAGAATGGAACAGATCTATTACCTCATGTTTCAGAATACGCTAAGAGGAGTTTTAAACTTTTATGGTTCTGTCAGATTGATTGGGGTGAGCTGAACAAAAAAATATTAACTCCAAGAAAGAAAGTTAAGAAAGGTAATCTCCATATACAAAGTGGCTCAGCTGTGAATATTTAGTCATTAAAATATAAATACTGCATAATTACTAAACTATACTGGGGGAAAAGTAGGTAAGGGGAGAAGTGGGATGTTATGAACAAAATTATTGCCTTCCACAGTAAGATACCAATAGATGAAGACTATAACTGTAAAAATAAACAAATAGCTAAATAAGCCTATAATTTAGAAATATGGAGTTAAATAACAGAAGAAGCAGTTAAGGGTTGAAAGTGATTTGCCTGTACAGAGCCAGAATCAGGGCTGGAGAAGGCAAAGAGCTGCAATTGTTTTTCAATATAAGCCTTGTAGCACTATTTGACTTTTTCAATTTATACATGTAATTTTTGGAAACAAAAATTAAATTAAAATAAAAATCCTACTCAACATGTAGTTTCACATCTGTAATGACTTTACTTCAATTTTCTACAATTGTATGAATTTTAATTTTAATTATTATGATCAGATAATCACATTTGTAACAAAGAAACTGTGACACTAGTGTTCATGTTTTTGATTAAATGCCTACATAATTTCTATTGCCAGCTCTTCCATTCTTGTAAGCCGTTTTATATACTAGTTATGTTTATTATTAAGGCTTTCTTTATTGAACGCTAAAGAATCTTCCAAACAGGTTTTGTCATGAAACAATACGTTCATTTGCTATTCTAGTCTGTACAGTTTCACTGTTACACAAAAAGCTTCTTTAAAAACTGGAATTATTTTATTGTTAGCTTAAAACCCCAAGGCAAAGGAAACAAAATATAAAAACGTCTCTATGGGTGAGCCTCTTCAGGATAACTGGACTCAATGGCCCCCTCTTAGGGGCCAGTCCCATTTTAGAATGCGTCTCCTAATTCATTGGGACAACAGTTCTCAGTCTGAACCTTACTTGGACAGTTTGCAATCCTCTGACAAACATACTGCTGAGTGGCAGGATTTTTAGCTATTGAAGTCATCCTACATTTAAAAAGTTGTGGCAGCAAAATTACCCCTCTCAATTAAAAATTTACACAGGACTACAAAACTCACTGCAACAGCTTTAAATCCTTTGTCTCACTGAACAATGACCACCTCATCACTGCTAGTATTTCACTATTTCTAGAGGGTTCCTCCCAGTAGATTATTAGTATATGGGGTCACAGAGGCGATCTAAGATTTTCAAACATGCCAATAAAGCAGAGCTTCTGGTACTAAAATTTATGCTAGCAAACCTATATGAATCTCAGCTAAATGCAATATAAGCATTCCTCTAATGCTTTCCCATCATTTGATGCTTTAACTTACAAGACAGTAAGCACTACAAAACATGATCAATCATTCCCTACCTTAGCACTTAGCACATAATATGTGCAACAAACACTTAGTGAATGAATCTCTCCCACGTGGTTTTATTTTCTGCTTAAATCCCTCCAGTAACATGAAACTCACACAGTGTTTTTTAGAGAACTGTGACTATAAAAAAGATCTTTCTCTCACTGAGCCAAATTCTTAATTCCCTGAAACAACTTCTTGCTGGCCCTGTTCTCTTCCCTCTTCTACAGGAGAGCTTTTCAAATTATGAGAAATAAAGTACTCTGTCATCACCATACCAAACCTATCTCTTCCACTCAACCATTTCTCTCTCATAGGCTTCAAGTCTTTCTATAACCCAGAACCCTCTTTTCTGGATATGTTACAATTTATCTAGAAAACTTCTAAAGCTTAGCCTGTGCCCTATAAGCACAGCAACCCAAGAACAACTTTTTCTAAACCAAAGTGAACAGTGGTAGTCATTTCAGAACCCAGTAGAGACCACTGGCTCCTTACCAGTTTGAGAATGCACTGCTCCATTTGCCTTAGATGTGTAACCTCAAGACTGCCAAAGTATCAAGTGCTGGTGAGCTAAGGATATGGTCACCAAACAAATACTCTAGTCATTGCCACTGTGCTCCCATTGAGTTTCACTCATTCCATATGGGGAGGATAGAGGCTTTCTGGAAGAACAGGTTGTGGTAGCCCTGTGATAGGAAGACTTCCAACCTTCACTAATTAGAGTTTTTTATGAGTAAAGCTGACCAAAGTCACAGACTCTCTTGATATGTATCAGTATTTCTTTACATGATGTTGATATACATATAATTGATTTACATTGATTCTATCACATCAAAAACTCCCAATAGATGACAATTAACTACAATATGGTACCCAGGCTTAGATCCCAGAAAAGAAAAAGGACATTAATGGAAGAGCTACAGAAATACAAATAAAGTCTAGAGGCCAGTTAACAGTCATGTACCAAAGTTAGTTTCTTAGTTTTGACAAAGGTACCACTGTAATTTAAGATGTTAATGTTGGGGAAAGCTGGGCGAAGGGTAGAGTATAACCTTCTTTACTATCTTTACAACTTTCCTGTAAATGTAAAGTTATTCCAAAATTAAAGGGTTTTTTTTCTTTAATTTTATTGAAGTATAGTTGAGTTACAATATTGTATTAGTTGCAGGTATACAGAAAAGTGATGTGGCTATTTATTTTTTTCAGATTCTTTTCCATTATAGGTTATTACAAGATATTGACTATAGTTCCCTGTGCTATATAGTAAATTCTTTTTATCTATTTTGCTATAGTAGTCTGTATCTGTTAATCCCATACTCCTAATTTATCCCTTCCCCCCCTTTCCCCTTTGGTAACCATAAGTTTGTTTTCTACATCTGTGAGTCTGTTTCTGTTTTGTAAATAAGTTCATTTGTATTATTTTTTGGATTCCACATATAAGTGATATCATATATTTGTCTTTCCCTGTCTTACTTCATTTAGTATGATAATCTCTAGGTCCAACCATGGTGCTGCAAATGGCAATATTTCATTCTTTTTTATGGCTGAGTAATATTTCACTGAATATATATATACCACATCTTCTTTATACACTCATATGTTGATGAACACTTAGGTTGCTTCCATGTCTTCACTATTGTAAACAGTGCTGCTATGAACACTGGGGTGTGTGTATCTTTTCGAATTAGAGTTTTCATCTTTTCTAGATATATGCCCAGGAGTGGGATTGCTGGATCATATGGTAGTTCTATTTTCAATTATTTAAGGAACTTCCTACTGTTTTCCATAGTGGCTGTACCAATTTACATTCCTACCAGCAGTGTAGGAGGGTTCCCTTTTCTCCACACCCTCTCCAGCATTTATTATTTGCAGACTTTTTGATGAAGGCCATTCTGACTGGTATGAGGTGATACCTCATTGTAGTTCTGATTTGCGTTTCTCTAATTATTAGCGATGTTGCGCATCTTTTCATGTGCCTGCTGGTCATCTGTATGTCTTCTTTGAAGAAATGTCTATTTAGGCCTTCAAGTTTATTTTTTAAAAATCCCTTAGATTTAGAGAGTCTCAGACTGCTTCAGCAAGAATGAATCATGATTTGACGTAATCAGCAATTAACTGCTACAGTTTTGAGCAAATCAAAGACAAGATATTAAAAGGAAAGTCCACTGGACTTCATCAAACTTTAAAAATTTGCTCTGAGAATTCCCTGGTGGTCCAGTGGTTAGGACTCAGTGCTTTCACTGCCAGGGCCTGGGTTAGATCCCTGGACGGGGAACTAAGATCCCGCAAGTTGCATGGCATGGCAAAAAAAAAAAAACAAAAAACTTTGCTCTGCAAAGGATCCTGTTAAGAGGATGAAAAGACAAGCTACAGACTGGGAGAAAATATTTGAAACCATATATCTGACAAAGGACTTGTATCTAGAATATCTAAAGAACTCTCAAAACTCAATAGTAAAAAAATAAATCAACTAGAAAATGAGCAAAAGACAATAACAGACACTTCACTGAGGAGAAAATACAGATGGCAAATTAGCAGATGAAAAAATGTTCAACAGCATTAATCAGTAGGGAAATGTACATTAAAACCATAATGAAACATCACTACACATTTACTAGAATGGCTAAAATAAAAAATAGTGACAACACCTAATGTTGATGAGGATGCAGAGAAACCAGATGACTCATACATTGCTCATGGGAATTTAAAAGATATAGCCACTGTGGAAAAGTCTGGCCATTTCTTTAAAAAACTAAATGTGCAGCTACCATAAGACCCCACAACTGAACTACTGGGCATTTTTCTCAGAGAAATGAAGACTTAGGTTCCCATAAAAAAACCTGCATACAAATGTTCACAGCAGCTGTATTTGTAATAGCCAAAAACTGGACACACCCACATGTTCTTCAACAAGTTAAAGAAATCGTGGTACATCCATACCATGGAATACTATTCAGCAATAAAAAGGAATGGACATGGTACACGTAACAACATGATGAATCTCCAGGGAATTACGCTGAGTAAAGAAAGTCAATCTCAAAAGGTTACAAATAATATGATTCCATTATATAACATTCTTAAAATGACAAAATTATAGAAATAGAAAATATCAGTAGTTGCTGAGGGAGAGGGATGAGGAAAGGAGGAGATACAGGGAGGTGGCTGTGGGTAAAAAAGTGTAGGGAGCACATGGAGGGACCCTGGTGGTGAAACTTCTATGCATCTTGTCTAGGTGGTGGTCACATGAATCCATACGCACTATATACGGCACTAAATATACACACACAAACACACCAGACATATACACACAAATGAATGCATGTAAAATTGATGAAATCTGAATAAGTCAGTGGATTTTATCAATGTCAGTTTCCTAATTATGACACTATACTATACTTATGCTAGATCTTACCATTGGGACAAAGTGGGTGAAGGGTATACAGATCTCTCTGTATTATTTCTCTTACAACTGCATGTATATCTACAATTATCTCAAAAAAAAAAAAATATACACATACATACATACATACACACACACACACAGAACAGAAGAATCCAATTATCTACCAGGGGCTTATTCTCATTGCGGCTCAACTTTACAAGAAATCATGCCTTTAATCTGATAGCACCTAGACTACTTGGCTTGATAGAGCAATATCTTGATATCTCATGTTCACCACTTTCACCCATTTTAGAAAGGAAACCCAAACACTTAACCTAGTTGCAATAAATACAGGTACCCAACAGAACTCTGCTTACTTTTGTACACTGTGTAGCAGGCAAGAGGTCAACAAACACCTTGAGGTCTGTGAAACAACAAGGTTTATCCCCAAACTTTTTAAAATACTGGAACATTAATTCTTCTGGATCACCTAAGAGAGAGCGGGGGGGGGGGGGGGGGGGGGAAATATCACTAAATTATTCATGGACTGAAGCAATCTCTAATTTAAGTGAGAAGTCTGACTTGAAAAACATTTATTTCAATTAAATGAAAATTTTGCTTGAATGAGAATGAGGATGACAATGAGGGCCGGAAGATAGCTTGCCAGTTTAAAAATAAATACTAAAAAGGAGTTGACTCTTGCAAACTCAGTTTACCTGTTATTACACTGAGGAAATGTGAAGTTTTTCATTCAATTAAAGTTTAAATAGTTTAAAAGTTTTCATTGAAGTTTAAATAAAGACTTAAGTTTATATGCAAACATTAAACAAACATGCTTTTCTCCACAACAGTTCCTGAACTACTTAACAAATATTAAATATATGTTAACTAAATGAAAGGTAGTGTTTGTTAACAGGCACGCCAACAGAAGAGAAAATAAATGGGAAGAGCCACGGGCCAATAACTCCAAAGTCACTCACTATGGAAAATTTAAACCTGGATATGCAGAAAGCTACCAGTTCATTTTATTTTTCCTCAAATTAAAAATAAAAATAATAAAAGTAAAATACTCTCAAATTGGACTAGACTTAGGAAGCAGAGATTTTTAACAAGGTCTCTGTAAGATTTTAGGTCTTGGTCCTGCTCACACATTTCTGGGAACAGAGATTCCATGGCTTTAATCAGATTCTCACAGGCCTCTGTGATCCAAAAGAGACTAAGAATCACCCACTGGTCTGGTAAAAAAAAAAGAAAAAAAATTTTTTTGTGTGTGGAGACAAATTTGTAAGATTCACCAATTTGTAAGATTCAGGCTGGTGAGAGAGAAGAGAAAGACAGGGGATGAATATAGGAAGTGTGAAAGCAGATCCAAATAGGTTTATATCCAGCTTTGGAAAGAAAGCAACTCTTTTTTTTTTTGGCCACATCAGGCGGGTTGTGGGATCCTAGTTCCCCGACCAAGGATCGAACCCAGGCCCCCTGCAGTGGAAGCACGGTGTCCTAACCACTGGACCATCAGGGAAATCTTAAGAAAGCAATTCTTTGCAATATACTTTAACAATATTTTGCTGAAGGTCACATAAAAATTTTCCTTTGCAATTCTGAAACAAACACCAACTAAAGTGACTGAGGTAGACCCAAAGAAAGAAGTCAACATGGAATTCAAAATTGGTTGTGAATAATCTACATAGGGAATGACAGAGAGATAGCCACAGTTAATTTTAGAATGAGCTGCAAAGAACATTAATTACATGATTAAAATGGACAAAGATGTTCTAGGATAGGTTTTAGGTATTGAGAAATGTTCATCATCTCAGGACAACTGGTCCCTAAAAAAACCTCCTTAAAGTTAATCAACTTTTAATGAGAACTAAATTTCTATAATGATGAGTGGGAAAAAAAGGTTTCTTTGGAGCTTTATCTTAAAAAAATGAAACTAAAAAAATTTTAAAGTTTATTCTCTTAAACTTAAATAATTTAGGGTATAATTAAAACTAAAGCTAATTCTTAGTATGAGCAAAGAATTACTGATTTTGGGGGGAGTGGTGCTTTTTTCCCCATAAAACTGTGAATTAGTACAATATGACAACATTTATTTCTTATGCAGTAAGCTCAGAAAGAACCATTTTACAAAAACCTCTAAGGGCTTCATCAAATTTCCTGAAGGCCTCTCTTAATGCTTTACTATCCAAATCATACTTCTCTCCCATCTTGTCATTGTCCTAATAAATTTTCTCCTCAACTGTTAACTGCTCTTTAACTGCTCTAACTCTGCCAGATGTTATTTCGTCAATGGTTTTGTGAGTGCTTAGAGTAGATTTTCAAGAAACCTTTCATTCACTTCTTGAAATCCTGAAACTTTTATAAAACTGGCTATTTACTTTGAAATTGATTTTGACATTATTGCTGGGTCAGCAAAAGAACGCCTGACAAAGACTGATGGAATAGGGAGAGATGCTAAAGTTAAGCCGGGCTGCACGTGTGATTGAGGGCTAATTTTATAAGTGATCCATTCATTAGTTAATATTTTTAGGTTATGAAGACATTTGCTTCTCAAACACAACTTTATCACTGTAGGCTTCAGAGAATAGATACTGCACTTGGGTACTGAGGGCATCCCTGTATCTTCTCCAGGGTTCCCAAATATCATTACAGCTTCTTACCCAGTTTGTACTCATCATTAAAACCTTGACGTCGTAAACGTCTAATCAGCTCCAGTTTAGCTAGATGTGGTCCTCGGAGATGGCGAGAACTTTTAGATTCTTCTGTTATCCGATCTTCTATAAATCTCACAGCCTCTTCTGCAGAATAATGTACTTCTCCTTCTAAAGAGCTAGGTATAAACACATGAAAAAGGTATTTTGTGCCTCTATTGTCCATCCTAAAACTTAAAGTCAAGCCAAATTGATTTCAAGAAACAAATGAAAAATAACAGAAAGTACTTTGATAATTATAAAACAACACAAATTAGAATAAAAGAGAAATATGAGCATATTCTGACAGTTAACATGGCATATGATTCCTCCCAATTTTGGCATTTGATTATTGCAGAGTGACTAACGACCTCTACCTCTTTCTTAAAGAATGAATAATTTTGCATATATAAAATATTACCTAATTAAAAACATAAGTAAATTTTATTGCTAGAAAAATGAGGCTGAGAAAAATTAGATGACTTACTTAATATTATAAAGTAAGCCTCAGTTCATAATTGGTATCATAAATCCTATTTTGTTATTCACTTTTTTAAAAGAGCCCATTTATATTTATTGTGCTATTGTCTGTAATAGCCCCCAAAACAGGAATCAGCAACAATACAAGTATCTATCAACAGCAGACAGATTAAATGAATTTGGTACATTTCTAAAATGGAGTTTTCTTAAGTCATTAAAAAGAATTAATCAGATCTGTATGCACCATATATGGAAAGATGCCCAAGATACACTTTAGGGGGTGAAATACGAAGTTGTAAACCATTACACATAACATAATTGCATTCTTATGTTAAATAAGAATAATTATGTTAGTATATGCATAATATAAATAAATCGGAAGAAAAGACACCAAACTGTCTTTTCCAAATAAATCTGGGAGACACCAAACTGTTATCAAGAGTTATTTCTGTGTCAATTACATCTCAATAAAACTGGAAAAAGAAAAAAATCATCCTGGGATGATAGGAAAACTAGGAACTAACACTTTCCACACCATACATTTCTGTACTAATTTAAGATTTTTACAATGAACACGTATTTATTTTAAAATTTAAAAATGGAAAAAGTCTTGCTTTGAAAGAGATACATTATTGAGACAGAAAAAGAGAATTCAATTAGGCTTACAATGAAATCATTTTGCTACACCATACTAAAAAGTGTTGTAATTCAGGAAAGAAGACAACTTACTGTTCACCTTCAGCAGGAGGAGTCCAGGCTTCTTCAATCAGTCGAAAGACAGAATCGAAATAAGTCAGATAGAACTGCCAGTCATCTGAGCTAAAATCAGATTGAATGGTGCACACAGGATTAAACCCAAGTTGTGACAAATCTGCCTGAGGAACCATGTTATTCAACTTATTTTCTAAGTTATATTTTAGTCTTTACTAGGAGAAGCCCAACCTTCCCTCTGGGTTTCTTCTACAGCCCTAAAAGGGCAACAACTCCAGAGGCATTTTCAAAGTCAAACATTTTCAAGAAACTACTCTTTCCTTCAATAAAATGACCAGGTCTAAAAAACTAATATTTTCAGGACTTCCCTGGTGGCCCAGTGGATGAGACTCCGCACTCCCAATGCAGGGGGCCCGGTTCAATCCCTAGTCGGGATGCCGCAACTAAGAAGTCTGCCTGCTGCAACTAAGAAGTCTGCCTGCCACAACAAAGATCCCACGTGCCGCAAATAAGACCTGGCGCAGCCAAAATAAATTAAAAAAAAAAAAAAAAAAAAGTTCATGCAGCCCTTAATAAAAAACTAATATTCTTAACAGAAAACTCCCCACATTAGTGCTTTCTAGGGGGGCTAAGGGGAGGCTCTCTCTTTTAGACCAATATTGAGTTTGACAAATTAATGACTTTTCAGCATTCATTCTGAATACTTAGCACCCTGGTGGCATAAGTTCCATTACACCTCTTTATTGAAAGATGAAGGCTCATTAAAAACGTTAAAAAAATATCCAGAACACACAACTAAAAGATTTCACTTTATGCCCAGAAATCTCAAAAGATATAGACCAAAAAAATCAATGGTGAGACCTGAAAGCCCCACTCCAGTCTCATAGTCCAAAAAGAAGCATCTACTTACTTTTTCAGTAAGAGGCGCCGAGAAAGGGCATTGCACTCTGGCCACCTGCTCAGCTTCTTGTACATAGCCATGCATTTATTTTCCCGACTCTGAATCTCACTTGTTAACTTCTCTACAATTAAAAGTTATAAAAGTTGGTAAGCTGGTTTCATTTCTGCTCAGAAACCAGAACAAAATCCATATACAAGAAGGAAACTGTCACATTTTCTTATTCACTCTCTTAGAAAATGGGACCACTATTAGGTACAAACTACTATCTCACTAAAGATTACTTTCCTGAAAAGAAAAATCGTATATTTCTGATACTAAACTTTTTAATCCTTTTCTTTTGTAAAATACAAGGATCCAGAATGTCTTGAGTTGAGGATCTAGTATGTGGGATACACATAAAATCCCAACAGCATCTAAGGACTGGTATATTTAGACCTGATATATTTAGACCATAGACAGACCATCCATACACTTCCAAAACACTGAATAAGCTTGGACTGGAATGAGATGAGAAAGGGGAGATGTTATGAGGAAGATAAAAAAAGAACAGAGATGAATCAAACTCTTCCAACAGCTGGGAACAAAAAAACTAGGACTATATTTCTGAACAAATTAGATATGCCCCGTCCTTTTAGAATGGTTTAGCAGATTAAGGATGCCAACAATTACATTATGAATTTTCTATAGAGAATCTAAATTGTAATTATCCATACAACTACAACCTAACTGAATAAAAACAGAAAGTTGACTTGTACCCACCTGCAAGGAGGCTGAAGTTAGAAAGTAACATTAAAAATAAAAATAAAAACAAAACTCTTCCTACATTTTATATAATTAAAGTAGTTAACTCAGTTACTATTACAGTTTTGTGATAGCACAAAGTCTAGTAAAGGATATACATACTTGTAAAAAACAAAGTCTTTTTAATGGCTGGACCTAATGAGAGTTCTGAGGCTACTCATCTACAGTTAGTTACTCCCAATAACCATAAAGGCACGATTAAAAAAACAGGGTTGTCAAAACGATAACTGCATTCCCACGAATTTCTCCTAAGGAAATCAAAGATGTGTAAATATTTAGGAACCAAAATCTCATAGGTGTCCAAAAATAAGGGAATAGTTAACGCTATCTATGAAGTTCATACAAATCAGTTTTCCAACAACAAAGGAGGAAGTATTTTCACAACAATGGAAAAGAGCTAACTTCTTTAACATGTAAAGTACTCTTGCAAATCAATAAGCAGATTAACCAAATTTTTAGAAATAGGAAAAGGATAAGAAAAAGCAGCTCAGAGAAAAAGAAAATATTAATGGCTTTTAAATAAATGAAGAAATAATTATCCTCCCTCATAACTAAATAAAAACTGTAAGGTATGTTTTACCTATCTCATTGAAAAACATAAAAGGTTTGATATGGGACTTCCCTGGTGGGCCAGTGGCTAAGACTCCACACTCCCAATACAAGGGGCCCGGGTTTGATCCCTGGTCAGGAAACTAGAGCCCATGTGACGCAACTAAGAGTTCACATGCCACAACTAAAGATCCCGCATGCGGCAAGGAAGATCCAGCATATGGCAACGAAGACACGGCCCAGCCAAATAAATAAATAAATAAATATTTTTTTAAAAGTTTGATCTAACATTTTGATAACATAGGTGGGTAAATATGCAAAGAAACAGGCCGTCTTACAATCTAATAGCAAATACAGCTGGTGGAAATGCACACTGTAGCCTCTTAGAGGGCAATTTGGCTTATAGCAAAGATGTTCCTTGCAAATAGCCTAAATACCCCTCAAGGATGAGCTATGTAGTAAACTGTCTACGTTTATACTATGGAACATTGGGCAGCCATTAAAGAGAGTGAGGTAGTGAGGTATATCTCTAAGACACACTGTTTAGGTAAAAAAACAATGGGTCTAAGAGTATGCAGAGCAAAGGTCACAAACTCAAATGCCTTCATAGGACAGACAGAATAAACATTTAAAAATTTTAAAGAAAAAAAATATTTAATAAGAACATTGTGCTGAGTAAGATTACTCTTAGGGTCAAGGTATAGTATGTTCTCAATTGTGGTTTAAAAAAGTAGGGGGCCCCTTTCTGCCTCCGCTGCCACCATGGCACCCGGGAAAAAGTTTGTGGTGAAGGGAGGCAAAAAAAAGAAGCAGGTCCTGAAGTTTACTCTAGACTGTACCCATCCTGCAGAAGGTAGAATTATGGATGCTGCCAATTTTGAGCAGTTTCTTCAGGAGAGAATCAAAGTGAATGGAAAATCTGGGAATCTTGGTGGAGGTGTTGTAACAAACGAAAGAAGCAAAAGCAAGATTACTGTAACTTCTGAGGTGGCTTTTTCCAAAAGGTATTTGAAATATCTCACCAAAAAATATTTGAAGAAGAATAACTTATGTGATTGGTTACGCGTAGTTGCTAACAGCAAAGAAAGTTAAGAACTGCATTACTTTCAGACTACTCAAGGTGAAGAAGAGGGGCTTCCCTGGTGGCGCAGTGGTTAAGAATCCGCCTGCCAATGCAGGGGACATGGGTTTGAGCCCTGGTCCGGGAAGATTCCACATGCCGCGGAGCAACTAAGCCGTGCACCACAACTACTGAGCCTGCACTCTACAGCCCGCGAGCAACAACTACTGAAGCCCACGTGCCACAACTACTGAAGCCCGCACACCTAGAGCCCATGCTCCACAACGAGAAGCCACCGCAATGAGAAGCCCACGCACTGCAACGAAGAGTAGCCCCAGCTCGCTGCAACTAGAGAAAGCCCGCGTGCAGCAATGAGGACCCAAAGCAGCCAAAAATAAATAAATAAATAAATTTATTAAAAAAAAAAAAAAAAGATGAAGAAGAGGAGGAAGATGAGGATTAAAACTCAATTATCTGGGGACCTCCCTGGCGGTCCAGTGGTTAAGACTTCACCTTCCAATGCAGGGGGTACAGGTTTGATCCCAGGTCAGGTAACTAAGATCCCACATGCCTCATGGCCAAAAAACCAAAACATAAAGCAGAAGCAATGTTGTAACAAATACAAAAAAGACTTCAAAAAAAATGGTCCACATCAAAAACAAAACAAAACAAAACAAAACTCAATTATCTGGAATATTTTGTATGAGTTCTTGAATAAAACTTAGGACCCCAAAAACAAAAAAAGGGAAGGGGGAGGGGAAAGATACTACTTTAGAAGGATATACAGAACAGGTAACTGGAGAAGGATGTAGAGGGCAGAGGGTTGGAGATCTGGGGTAAAATCATACTCCTTGAATTTTCTGAATCCATGAATTATTTTCATTCATTCATTCATTCATTCGGCTATGCCGGGTCTTAGATGCGGCACATGGGATCTTCGTTGCCGCATGTGGGATCTTCATTGTAGCATGCGGGATCTTTAGCTGCGGCATGTGGGATCTTAATTGTGGCATGCAGGATCTAGTTCTCTGACCAGGGATCGAACCCAGGCCCCCTGCATCGTAAACGCGAAGTCTTAACCACTGCACCACCAGGGAAGTCCCCATGAATTATTTTCAACTAAAAATTATTTTTTAAAAATAAATACAAAAAAAATAAATAAATAAATAAATAAATAAATAAATACAGAAAAACCTGAAAGAATCTAAAATGATCACAAGTGATTTTTTAAAGACTTTATATCTTTGTTTCTGTATGTGGAAGAAATTTTCCACAATAAAATTTGTCATGTTTAAATAGGAAAACAAAACAAAAAAAACTTTAAGAAAACTCTAAAAATTACCTCCTAATTTTCCTCTGATGACATCCAAGGCTTCCTGGTACTTTCCCAAACGTTCTAGGATCATATAATAAAGTTCAACCTTACAGAAAAAAACAAACAAGAAGTGCAACCATTGAAACTTTTCAATAATAAAAAGATAAGTCATTTGTATGTTTTTAAAAAGCTATCTAACAGAAAAGAACACTATATCTTCAAATAAGATGAAATTAACAGTGAGAATCAGACCATAGTATCTCTCCTGTCTATATCTCAGCAGAGAGTACGTTCTGGAAACATGCTAGAAACAGCTCCTCCACTCATTATACCTAGGCTAGGGAGTTCCAAAGCTTCACATTTATACAAAAGGCAAGAGTGAGGACCCAGTTCTCTAAATGGAATAAAGCAACAGTTCGTAATATTATAACAACATCAAAAACATGCAAATACAAAGTGGGGCTTAAATTACTCACTTCAGCCTCTGCTTCTATCTTGTCCTCTTTTACCATTTTTTCTACCATTCTCTCAGCAAGGGGCAGAAACATCGTTTTTGAGAGGTTTTCATCCTGCGCTGATATAGACTAAAGGAGAAAAGATAAATGTTTGCACTATTTATATTATTACCATGCAGACCATTATTGTGACTCTGGCACATAATTATCAACCCACTATGTCAAATATCAGACCTAATTTGAACTTGCCAAGAAGATACATTAGAGAGTAGTTTGCTTTATAGAAGATTTCTTTACTAAAGATTCTTATCTTATGCATTCTTGAAATACATGTTTCCACAATATGACCTAACTTTTAAATATTAGGCCATTCATACATTTTTTTCTAGAAATATGTTAAGAGGGGATATGTTTATACTATTTAGTATATATAAAGGGTACCAGGTATTCGAAGAGTCAAAAACCTTTGAGATGTCTTCTTGAGACCTTCACATATTATAAGGGAAATGCCAATTCCTTCTATTTATAGTATGGCTTACTATTAGCTACAGTTACCTTAGCATGATATTAATCATTTTAACATTGCCAAAGATTCTGCTCAGAGCTCATTTACCCCCTGAAAACAACCTTTCAGGGTAGCTATTATGCTTATTTTATAGCTAAACTAAGGTTAAAAGATTCCCCAACAGCTCAAGAGACCTGGTGAAGCCAATGTTTGAAAGCAGACCTGTCTGAACCCAGAGCCTCTCTGTTCTTAACTGCTACATTTTAACTCCTTCCTCCTCATCCTCTCATACACAGTATCTTATTTTGGTACTTATAGCTGCTCTGGGAGATGAGCATCTCCATTCTGCAAAAGAGCAGACTGAGGCTCAGAAAGCAGAAGTGATGAAACAAGGTCACCCAGTTCAATGATCTGTTCAACAACCAACAATAGTGCCTTAAAGACAAACCTCAAGTTAAAATATTAAACATTTCGAGGCTCATACTTGATCAAGTAACCCAGTAATGGATCTAAGATTCAGGGGAAATACACTCTGTGCTACACATAAATAAACCAATATATCAACTCAAAAAGAATACTAAAACTCCTCAACTCAAAAAAATCAACTGACAATATGTCACATCCCTATTTGACACACGCTGCAACACATTACCCAAGATGTTCAGAGGACACATTAAGGACAATTACTATATACAAAAATAAAAACAAATCTCAATCCCATTCTGAATGCCATACTCACTTGCATTATTAAGCTCATCACAGACCAAAAGTAGTAAGGGTTTTTGGGGACAATCTTATATAGAGCCATGCCAGCCTGAAAGAGAGAGAGCCATAAATACTTAATTTAGAAAACATCATACAGAGGGTAATTAATGACCTAGACATGTGGCAAGAAGTTTCCTAGGAAAATAGCAACATGTTTACATATTCTGGTTACTGTAAGTGCCTAGTAACTTGATGGTTGTTCTCTATAGGATAACAATAGAGGTAATCCCAAAGGTGAATTTTTACAACATCAAGAATGATATTTCACCTTTTGAATCAGATTTTCTCAAACTGAAGCCCAGTGTTCCTAGAGAATACTGCAATCCAATATAGTTCTGGTAGACTACCAAGCAAAAACAAAAGTTGGGTTATGAATGTATATCAATAAACTTTACTGAAGCCATTGCACTTATCAGTTATAGTAAAACAAAGAAATCCAGACAGTATATTTAAACTTCAAAATCAGATAAAATTACTCTGACATAATTCAAAAAATAATTCTTAGGTTAGGAAAATATTCAGGTTCTTTCAATATACCATTAATTAGAACTGAACCCTCTCATTGTGAAATGTATAATATGCAAATACTTAGAAGTAGGAACATGGCACAAAGGAGCAAAGTAGATCTATTCATGTAAAACTGAGAATCTGTCCATAATTGCCAACTAGTAATCAATGCTAAGAACTCTGTCAGCTAATTATCACAGTTACTATTTTATTTTTTAATCTTTTGCCTATCTTCAATCCACTTGAAAAAATACATGGAGCCCCTATTAAGTGGAAGGAAATGTCTATTCCTGCCAAAGATACAAAGATTGAGTCCCGATCCCCAAGGCGAGGGAAAGAGATAAGACAAATATTCAAACGACTAAAATATTCTTGGCAATAAAAATAAACATCCTATACAGGGAATTCCCTGGCAGTCCAGTGGTTAGGACTCGGCACTTCCACCGCCGGGGGCTGGGTTCGATCCCTGGTCAGGGAACTAATAATATCCCACAAGCAAAGTGGCACGGCCAAAGAAAAAAAAAGAAAACAAAAACAAAAACACCCTATACAAAAACACCACACTAGGGTGTTTCCAAGGAAGGCAAGGTTAGTAAGTTTGTTTATTCCTTTCTTTTTCTTTTTTTAAGGAAAAGTAGGTAAGAGCATTCTCCAAAGTAGCAGTCTTTCAGATGGACCTTGAAGGTGAAACAGAATGTGTATAGGCAAAGATGGGGGGTAAGAATACATATACAGCAAAAAAAAAAAAAGAATACATATACAAATAATACAATTATTTGGGGTGAATGGATAAGCGAGTGAATCAATTCGAAGTAGGAGCAAAATGAGTAATTAAACAAAAACATTAAAGAAAGAAAAGACATGTGTTGACAAGAACAAGTAGGACATCTAGCTGAAACAAAAAATTAAGAGCAGGAGAAGGGAAAAGGGCTAAAAGGTAGACAGAGGTACCTTTGTTATAAGACATTCCAAAAGGAGTCTATACAGAGTAAGCGAGTGATATGTATAAATCTATACTCTTCTAGGAAGAGTATTTTAGCAGTACTGTGAAGAAAGAAAATAGGGAGAAAGAAGAGGTGAGGCAATGAAGAACTAAACCAGGATGAGGTAGATCAAATAGAAAAAGAGACCTCAGGGAATTCCCTGGCAGTCCAGTGATTAGGACTCCAAGCTCCCACTGCTGAGGGCATGGGTTCGATCCCTGATCCAGGAACTAAGATCCCGAAAGCCCCGTGGCCAAAAAAAAGAGAGAGAGAGAGAGACCTCAAAGACACTGTGTAGGTAGAATCAAGATGATCTGGAGACAAAATGGACATAAAGGATGAGAAGGAGAGTCTAGAAGGGCTTGAGGTCCCTGCTCTTAACACCAAACTGGAGAAATGAAATGGAAAGTGTTAGAAAACCAATTTTATTTGATAACTTGGGGAAAGAAAACATTTTTATAATGACACACAGAAATAAAAAGGAATAGAATATTAAATTAACATGAACTTTTAACATAAGAGAAATTTCATGCCCACACCTTACTGTCTTATAGGTGATAGCATTCTGCTGCTACAGAAAACTTTTGACCAGAGAGAAATTTGAAAAACATGGCTGCAAACTGGTGACTCAGAGAATAGGAATGTCACTTACAGAAAAAGGAAAGTCTAGTCACCATATGAATGACTAGCAACTCTTTATTCAAGGTGGTTTTAAATTTACCTGCCAGAGATGATCTGTGGGGCAGAAGTCCTTAAATCTTCTGATTCCCTGGCTTCCCTCCCTCCTACCTCCACCAGTTTATGCAAATCACTCATTTATTTAACAAACGTTTGGGCTTCCCTGGTGGCGCAGTGGTTAAGAATCCGCCTGCCAATGCAGGGGACACGGGTTCGAGCCCTGGTCCGGGAAGATCCCACATGCCGCAGAGCAACTAAGCTCGTGCGCCACAACTACTGAGCCTGCGCTCTAGAGCCTGTGAGCCACAACTACTGAGCCCAAGTGCCACAACTACTGAAGCCCATGCGCCTAGAGCCCGTGCTCCACAATAAGAGAAGCCACCGCAATGAGAAGCCTGCGCACCGCAATGAAGAGTAGCCCCCGCTCGCCACAACTAGAGAAAGCCCGCACACAGCAACGAAGACCCAACACAGCCAAAAATAAATAAATAAAATAAATTTATTAAAAAAAAAAAAAACAAAAAAAAAACAAACGTTTATCATGCAGATGCTCTTATAAGAAGTGAGGATTCAGCAGTGAACAAAACAGGAGCCCTTATGAAACATAACATGTAATTTATAAAATACCTATTACCCCAGACTGACATTCCCCTTTCAAAATAAGCATACATATAAGCTAAGAACTGTAACTACCTTAAGCAGCAACAAAGGCACTCGCAATAAAAATCAGACGTTCCATTCTAAGACATTTAACACTAGAGGACTCCATTCTTCCAATATATTAGACTAAAATAATGTAAAAGCAAGCTATGGTTAAAACATATTAGGAAACCATAACTACTAAGCCACATCAAAGCAATGTATCCAAAAAGCAAGATGCAAAATTGTATATATCTCTGGCAACATGTAAAGTTAAACCATACAAAAATATAATCTGTTCAAGTGGCAGATTATTTTTTTCCCTTTTTCAAAATTTACCTTAATATTGCTATTGCATGAACTTGTACTTTTTGTTATTTTGTGTGTGTATAATATATATTTCAAAAATATATTTCGTGGGATCATAAAATTAACACATGCTTAAAAAAAAAAAAAAAAAAGAAAGAACAGAAATTAAGATGGAAAGTATCCACAGCCCTATATCCTGGCAACATTTCGGTACATATACTTAATAAGGAAGGGGGGAGGGGAGGGGAGTGAGAGAAGGCCATTTTACAACCTGCTCTTCTCAATTAACATATATTGGGAATATCTTTCTATGTCAACAAATAAAGACACACAGTACCACTTGGGGGGGGGCGGGGTGTTGCATTTTTTTCTACCATATAGGTGAACTATAATTTCTTTAACTATGTCTGTATTAATGTACATTTAATATACTTTACTTAAAACATATTCCTAGGGGTTTCCCTGGTGGCTCAGCGGTTAAGAATCCACCTGCCAATGCAGGGGACATGGGTTCGAGCCCTGGTCCGGGAAGATCCCACATGCCATGGAGCAACTAAGCCTGTGCGCCACAACTACTGAAGCCCGCGTGCCTAGAGCCCGTGCTCCGCAACAAGAGAAGCCACCTCAGTATGAAGCCCGTGCACTGCAATGGAGACCCAACGCAGCTAAAAATAAATAAATTAAATAAATTAAAAAACAAAAAACAAAAAACATATTCCTAGAAGTAAAAATGATACTAAGGATTTATATGTATATATGTTAGTGTTGCCAATTTAAAAAATATATACCCATTTTACAATAAAAGAAAAATTATAATCTGTGAATATTTTTCCTGAGAACATATCAATACTCCAACAATAAATAAAATAATGATAAAATTTCTTCAAAGAATTACATTTGGGCCAAAAAAAACTCTTCCAATTTAAAAACTTACATAAGCAAATACAAAAATTGATTTGAAAGAGAAAGGGTTTATCTTAATATAGTATCTTCCACCCTCCCTGGTCTACCTGTCTATTGTTATAGTTTGATATTTCAAGTAAACAAGACAAAATAAAAATCCAAGTAGGAAAGCTCAGCCTTCCGAACATATTATACCCACAAACAAAGCATTTCTTTAAAAAGTCTAGCTTGACATCATAACCCTTTATGAGCTTAAGAGTGCAAATTTCATTTCTCTGGGATATCAGTTTTATGCACCTATTAGTCCAAATGTATCCAAATGAGGCTCCTTCACATGTATACAAGGAGCACCTAAAATGTGCTAACTGGCAGATAAGCTGCATCCAGAAAAAAAAAACAAACAAACAAGCATTCCAAGCAATAGGGATTTTCCCCCCATGGATTTAAAAATCTTAGCAGGCTATATAAACAGTTAAATTTACAAAATAGATGTAAACTTTTACAGTTAATCCTTCTATAGTCTGTTCATTTTTTGCTCTAGGATTTCTGCCCATTTTCTGAAAATATAACAGCAATCTGATGCAGTGAGACAATCTGCAGCCAACTTACCAGAACCAAACAAAACATACCATCAGGCCACAAAGGAACAATCACATTTCCCAAAGAAAACATTTAAAGAACTTGAATAATTGTTCATCTTTAAAACACACACAAAAAATAACTGGCTGATCTCCACACACAAATACATAGATCCACTTCTACACATATATGCAAACACACACATGCAGACACACATACCACTGCAGTTAAACCACATTAATAGAAAATCCTGCAGCCCAGGAGGTTTGGGCATCAAGTTACCTGTTGCATTTTCTTGTATTCGCCCACTCTGGCATAGGCCATGAAGAGGTGAGAGTGATATTCCTCACTATTGGGAACTTTCTTCACAGCTGCCTCATAAAGTTTTGTGACTAACTCCGCTAAAACAAAGAGATATAGAATTTTCTTTAATTACTGAAGTATAACAAATCTTAACAGCATTTAATTTTTTTCCTATTTGGAGGAAATAGATGTCTCCTATCATTAAGGAAGAAGAAAGTATTTGCTTTGCCTCATCTGCTCATTACTCTTACCTTGCTTAGGTGTTTTCCGATGAAGCATGGAATAGGTCAGACCTTCCCATGACGTTTACAATGAACAAGACCCTCCAGGATCTATCTAGCCTTTCTGCCTTCTTCCAAACTCTTCCCTCCTGCACTTCATGCTCTAGCTACATCAAACTACTTGTAGTTCCACTAGATTCCCTGTGTTGTATCAGACCTCCATGACTTTAACAGTGTTCCCTCTGCCTGGATCCCCCTTTCCTCTCTTTTCTACTGAGTGAACATCATCCAAGACCCAGTTCAAATGTAATCCTTCCTTGAACACGATCTTTGCTCCTCCATCCCAGTTTGATCACTGCTTCCTTCTGCCATCTTTAAATCTTTTAAATAACGCTCTTATACAATTTATTAATACATAATGCAACATACTATCTACTGATCTATGTTTCCTCATAGACTATGAGTAACATGAAAGCAAAGAATACCTTTCATCTTTGACTCTGATACAATACTTGTCATAGAAAAACATTCAACCAATACTTGTAGGATAGATAATTATTTTTTTGAAACGCTGGGAGAGAATCCATACCCCTAAATCAACATAATCCCTAAATAATCAGATATAATACCTCAACTCTTAAGTTTTATCTTTTATAAGAATGAAACACAAAACTGAACTATAAAATAACATTTTCTGCCTGCTAGGTTGGCAAAAATTTTATTTTATTTTTTCCAGTTTTACTGAGAAACAATTGACAAAAGCTGTATATTTTTAGGAGTACAACATGATGGCTTGATGGCAAAATTTTTTAAGTCTAAGAATACCAATGACGGGACTTCCCTGGTGGCGCAGTTGTTAAGACTCCGAGCTCCCAATGCAGGGGACCTGGGTTCGATCCTCGGTCAGGGAACTAGATCGCACATGCATGCCGCAACTAAGAGTTCACATGCCACAACTAAGGATCCCACGTGCCGCAACTAAGGAGCTGGCGAGCTGCAACTATGGAGCCTGCCTGCTGCAACTAAGACCCAGAGCAAATAAATAAATAAATAAATAAATATCACATTAATTTAAAAAAAAAGAATACCAATGACAAGGATGTGGAACTCTGGAACTCTGATACACTGCTAATGGGAAGGTAAATTTAGAAGACAAGTTGACACCATGTTTATCTTTAGGCTGAACCTACACATACCCTATGACCTAGCACCTCCACTCTAGATTCTAGTGTAGTCACCCAGTGAAGTATCTGTGGCAGTAAACATGAATTAACTACAACCACTTGGATATTAGATGAAAAGTGCAAGTCACAGAAAATGTACAGCATGAATCCATTTATATTAAGTCCAAAATAAGTGAAACTACTAATGTATTACTTAGAAAAACAAATGTGATAAAGATTTAAAGACAAGCAAGAGAATAAAAAATATTCAGGATAGCAAATCCCTCTTAGGAAGTTAAAGGGGAAATGAGATTGATGAAGGACACACAGGGAGTCTTCTTAGTACAGACATACCTCATTTTATTGCACTTCCCTTTACTGTGCTTTACAGATGTTGTGTGTTTTACAGATTGAAGGTTTGTGGCTAATCCTTGCATCTAAGCAAGTCATTGGCACCATTTTTCCAACAGCATTTGCTCACTTTGTGTCTCTATGTTACATTTTGGTAATTCTCACGATATTTCAAACTTTTTCATTATTATTGTATTTGTTATGGTGATCTATGACCAGTGATCTTTGAAGTTACTACTGTAATTGTTTGGGGGCACCACAAATCACAACCATATAAGACCTTGAACTTAATCAACAAATATGTGTGTGTTCTGACTGCTCCACTATCTGGCCGTTCCCATCTATCTCACTCTCCTCAGGCTTCCCTATTTTTTGAGACACAACACTGAAATTAGGCCAATTAATAACCCTACAATGGCGTCAAGTGAAAGGAACAGTGCCACATGTCTGGCACTTTAAATCAAAAGCTAGAAATGATTAAGCATAGTGAGGAAGGCATGTCGAAAGCCAAGACAGGCTGAAAGCTAGGCCTCTTGTGCCAGTTAGCCAAGTTGTAAATTCAAAGGAAAAGTTCTTGAAGGAAATTAAAAGTACTACTCCAGGGAATTCCCTAGAGGTCCAGTGGTTAGGACTCCGACCTTCCACTGCAGGGAACACAGGTTCAACATCTGTTCGGGGAACTAGATCTCACAAGCCGTGAGGCACGGCCAAAAAAAAAAAAAAAGTACTACTCCAGTGAACACATAAATGATAAAAAAGTGAAACGGAGAAAGTTTTAGTGGTCTGGATAGAAGATCAAACTAGCCACAATATTCCCTTAAGCCAAAGCCTGACCCAGAGCAAGACCCTGACTCTCTCTTTAATTCTATGAAGGCTGAGAGAACTGGGAAACCAAAAAATTCATATGACTCACTTTACTGCAATATTCACTTTAATGTGAAACCAAACCCACGATACCTCCAAGGTATACCTGTACTGATAATGCTCTATTTCTTAAATTGCGTGGTAGGTTTATGAATGTTCATTTATTCCACATCAAATGTTCTATTGCTACATAAAACATATTCTTCTGTAATATGTATTATTAAAGATATGTATTTCATAATAAAATATTTAAGAAATCAACAATGAAAAACTTTGTTTATAGATGAAACTAGGCAGACTATCTAGGATATGCTTAGAAATAATCTGGCAGGCAGAGGGGTATACATAAAATTGACCATGTCTCAATAACTGCTGAAGGTGAGAAATGGACACAAAGGGATTTATTATGCTATTCTCTGTTTCTATGTTTGAAATTTTCCATATTAAAAAGTGGAAAAAAAGGCAACTCTTTCATTTAGCAAATCAAAATGCCATAAATGAAATTCAAGTCCTCATTCCAATTCAAGGATCCTAATACATGTAAAATATCCACTCTGCCTACAGCCTTTGCAAGCCATGGTTAATGCATTTTTTACCTGTTGCCATCCATCAAATCATGAGTGATAAGTAAATCAGACAAACAGAGAACTCAGAAATACCCAAAAAATTAAGCACAGTTTTAAAAACAATGAAAAGAAAGAAACATACGTCGATGCATCTCCCGGTAAAGAATAGTCAGTGCCTGCAGTGAGTTGTCGTCTGTGGGTTCAAGGGCTGCCACCTCCTGCGCCAAGATGAAGGCTTCCTCTTGCTTTCCAGTTCTCTGTAAACCAATTGCCTTTAAAACCTGATAGAAAGAAAAGACAAATGAGTTTTAAAAGGACAGAAAAGGAAATATGAACCAAAGAAAGCCAATTTGAAATCACAAAGTAAGTTATAAGGTATGCCTAGGTTGTGAATCAACTAAACTATTTTCCTAAAAATATCAGCAAATAAAGATTATTGCCAGGGCTTCCCTGGTGGCTCAGTGGTTAAGAGTCCGCCTGCCAATGCAGGGGACACAGGTTTGAGCCCTGGTCCAGGAGTATGCCACATGCCACGGAACAACTAAGCCCATGAGCCACAACTACTAAGCCTGCGCTCTAGAGCCCACGAGCTATAACTACTGAAGCCAGCGCCTAGAGCCCGTGCTCTGCAACAAGAGACACCACCGCAATGAGAAACTTGAGCACCACAACAAAGAGTGGCCCCCACTCGCCACAACTAAAGAAAGCCCATCCAGCAACGAGGACCCAACACAACCAAAAATAAATAAATAAATAAAAATAAAGTTCCCTTAAAAAAAAAAAAGATTATTTACTATTTCAGTCATATTAAGAATGCACAAAACAAAAAGAATGCACAACATTGCTTAAAAGGACTTTGTGGGGGGAAAAAAAAGGACTTTGTGAAAATAAAATAATTAAATTAGATAAGTCATGCCCAAAAAAACAAGCAGCTAGCGTTTAATTAAATACTCTATGGCATTTCATTTAAGTGATCAGGCAAATAAATGGCCTAAAAAATACTCTGAAAAACACAGATAGTCACTAAAGAGATTAAACACCTCTTCCCTTTAAAGATTACAGTATATAACCCACCAAACATAAGTAACTCAAGGGCAAATGAACTTACCTTAGCACAATGAAGATCCTTATGCTTTTTCAACAATTTATCTGCTTGCTGAATTGCCATTTTATTATTACCATTATCAAGGTAATCTATGAAAACAGAAATTATGAGTTATTATATTCCTTCAAAAACAAATATGAAAAATGCATAGGCTAGTATCAGCTGTTTCGGAAAGTACCCTAATTTGGTATTAAAAACATCATGGAGCTGATTTTAACTCTAAATGGCTAGGATGGTCCAGAACACAATCTTAAATTTCTACAGTCATCTCTCATCCAAAAGCAATATAATCCAGTTATACTAATCCTTAATGAAGATTCGAGACCAAATATATTTAGATGATAGATGACACTAATATTTTTACCTATGGGAAACAAATGCGTTTAGTTACACAAAAATTAAAATATCTAAAAAAAAAAAAACCTTTATTATATTCAAGCTTCAAATCTACCAAATGGACCATGTTCCCTCAATAAAATGTTCAGTGAGTCTTACTATGCCACAGAGTTAAGAATAATTCGTTGAAGAAAAAAATATGAAGAGAATAGTGAGTGGGGGAGTAAATCCAGCAATATCAGGAGTAGACAAGGATGTAGGGAAAGCAGCACTTTCATACACTCTGGCTGAAATAGAAACTAGCGCTGACTTTGAAGAAAAACTGACTTCTAGGTTCCCTAAGCTATGCATCCATTCCAAAATTCAAGGCATGTGGAGACCTGCTATAAAATTGTGTTAAGGAAGAAAAGCAATCAATTATTATTCAAAAGTCTAACAAAAGCAAAGATTAATTTTCAGATGAGAGGATCTGAAAGAAAATGACAAGTGTTTTAGATGGGAAATGGTGGTAGCTGTCAATTCTATATACAGAAAGATGACTAAACACAGGCCAGTCCACAACCTACTACTACTACCAAGTCCCTCTTTGCTCATCAAGGTCCCAAATCAGCATAGGCACAGACAAAACATAAACAACTCAAATTAATCTATGGACCAAATGCTGGTGAGGACATGGAGCAAAAGCAGCTATCATTCACTGCTAGTGGGAATGCAAAATGGCACAGACACCTTGGAAGACTGTTTGGCAGTTTCTTAAAAAATTAAACATACTCTGGGACTTCCCTGGTGGCGCAGTGGTTGAGAATCTGCCTGCCAATGCAGGGGACACGGGTTCGAGCCCTGGTCTGGGAAGATCCCACATGCCGCGGAGCAACTAGGCCCGTGAGCCACAATTACTGAGCCTGCGCGTCTGGAGCCTGTGCTCCGCAACAAGAGAGGCCGCGATAGTGAGAGGCCCGCGCACCGCGATGAAGAGTGGCCCCCGCTTGCCGCAACTAGAGAAAGCCCTCGCACAGAAATGAAGACCCAACACAGCCAAAAATAAATACATAAATAAATAAAAATTAAAAAAAAAAATTAAACATACTCTAACCATATAATCCAGCTCCTTGTTATCTACCCAAATGAGCTGAAAACTAACTTTCACACAAAAATCTGCACGCAAATGTTTATAGCAGCTTTATACATGATTGCCAAAACTTGGAAGGAACCAAGATGTTCTTCAACAGGCAAATGGATAAACAAACTGTGGTATATCCATCCATACAATGATATATTATTCAGTGATAAAAAAAAATGAGCCCATGCGCCACAACTACTGAGCCTGTGCTCTAGAGCCCGTGAGCCACAACTACTGAGCCCGCGTGCCACAACTACTGAATCCCACGCGCCTAGAGCCCGTGCTCCGCAACAAGAGAAGCCGCCACAATGAGAAGCCTGCACAACACAACGAAGAGTAGCCCCCGCTCGCCGCAACTAGAGAAAGCCACACAGCAACAAAGGCCCAACGCAGCCAAAAATAAATAAATAAATTTATAAAAAAAAAAAAGAAAGAAAAGAAATGAGCTAGCAAGCCACAAAAAAATTATGGGGGACTCTTAAATACATATTGCTAAGTGAAAGAAGCCAACATGACAAAGCTACATACTATACGATTCCAAGTGTATGACATTCTGGAAAAAGCAAAATTATAGGCAGAATAAACAATCAGTGGTTGCCAGGAGCTGGGGGAGGGATGAATAGGTGGAGAACAGGGGATTTTTCAGTGCAGTGAAACTATTCTGTATGATACTGTAATGAAGGATACATGTCATCATACCTTTGCAAAATTCATAGAATGTGCAACACACAGAATGAACCCTAATGTAAACTAGTAAACTACGGACTTTAGTTAGCAATAACATATGTATTGGCTCAGCAACTGTAGCAAATGCATCACACTAATGCAAGTGTTAATAACATGGGAAACTGGGGGAGAAGAGAGGTGTGTGGGGGTGAATAGGAACTCTGTACTTTCCACTCTTTTTCTGTAAACTTAACCTAAAACTGCTCTAAAAAATAAAGTCGATTAATTAAAAAAATATAATAAAAGCAAAGATTCATTTCTAGAAAAGGAACGTGAGAGTGTTATAAATGGGAAATAGGGTGGTAGATGTAGATTCGAAATACGGAAAGATGACTGAACTCAGGCTAGTTCACAATCTACTACTACTATTGGTCCCTCTTTGCTCATCAAGGTCCCAAGTCAGCAACAGGGACAGAGGAGGTACAGACAACTCAAGATCATCTGTGGCCCTGGTGGCCCAGGGCCAAATAACAGAAATACACTATCATTTTACCTAACAGTTTCAATTTTTCTCCTATGAATACTTTACCACAACCTTTAACAGACAGCAACATGAACACATGAGTTTCATCTCTTTAGTTTTTCTTCAATGCACCTAATGTTGATGAGCACCAATAATGCTAGGTAAAAAGATTAAGAAGCCTTACTCTGGAGGGAATCACAATCTAGAAAAGATCAAAGACTTAACACTCAGGTAGAGAGATTAGAGAATCACAGAAATCACTATCTTGGCCTGAATACCCAAATATCTAATACCAGTTTTCTTAAATCCTCATCTCAGCCGATAGGCCACCATTTGTCCTTACAGAATATCCGACAGAGACATTTCAGCTCAATAAATGATATCTTCTCTTCCTAATAACCTGGTGCTGATCTCATGCTGAGTGAGTTCTAAGTTACGTCTGACTCAGTCTCGCAAGACTCCAGGTTCATAGAACATATCTTGAAGTCTTCTCAAAGAGCAGGTATCTTTGATGAAACCCCAGCTCTGAGGATCTGCCCATAGATGGATCAGACCAGAGGTTAGGACTACAAGGATATTGAACTTTTCCCTCTGTTGTTGACAAGGCTCTGATATATAAATACACTGCACCCACGCCCTCTTCTGTGGGCATGGTTTCCACAGACTCTGCTGAAGGGGTAGAACTGGATGAGCATGTCTAGGTCATGCAACTGAAGCCCAATGGAGTGGACATTTGACCCAAACTGAGTAAATCAAGTTTCTTCCTGGTAATCTGTAATTACAACACTGAAATCTGGAGTCAGACTTCCCTGGTGGCACAGTGGATAAGGCTCCACGCTCCCAATGCAGGGCGCCCGGGTTCGATTCCTGGTCGGGGAACTAGATGCCACATGCATGCTGCAACTAAGAGTTCGCATGCCACAACTAAGGAGCCCACGTGCCGCAACTAAGGAGCTGGCAAGCTGCAACTAAGGAGCCCACGTGCTACAACTAAGGAGCCCACCTGCCACAACTAAGACCCAATGCAACCAAATAAATAAATAAATATTAACAAAAGAAAAGAAAAGAAAGCTATGGAGAACCCATTTGGAAAGCAATAAATATTTCCAGTTTGAGATTACCAGTGGCAGCTCCAGAATCTCCATTTGGAAGGAGCCTTGGGAGACGTAAGTTGGTTAATGGGGAGTGAAGAAAAGGAGTTATCTCTTGACTCTTCATTCATATAACATTTATAAAAGAATAAAGAATGTCAATTATCTTTATCAATAAATTGGGGGAGGGGCAGTGCTGATTAAGCTTATGGGGGGAGGCTAATGACCTCTCCCTACTCTATTCTCAGCTTGGTGCGGCCACAAAGCCAACATGTTGGGCCCCAGGTAAACTGATGAGTAAGCAGAAAAAAACAGTTTGAAGAACCTAGCAGAGAAAAGAATAGACACAAACAGATAAGAGCAGAGATGAGCATCTGAGAAAGAAGCTTCAGATCCTGACAGCTTTCCAGTTTCCATCAGGCTCTAGAACACTGCATTTCTGCCCTAAGCTCCCACAAGGGTTTATAAACAACCTCCCTCTACTTGAGCTTGTGTCAAAGGGTTTCTGTTCCTTGCACCCAGAAGAGTTTTAATTTTAACTAAGACACCCCACCACATTTAGACTGCTGTCAAGGTCCCCCTTCCTGGACGTCAAGGTCCCCCTTCCTGGACACCTAGGTGATTGCTGATTAATTGGTTGCTGAGTCTTTTGGGAAAAGTTTATTTCTATTTTACATCGCTGACTTTGTAATATAAATTATGTAGCCCGGGCTTCCCTGGTTGCGCAGTGGTTAAGAATCTGCCTGCCAATGCAGGGGACACGGGTTCGAGCCCAGTCCAGGAAGATCCCACATGCCGCGGAGCAACTAAGCCCGTGCACCACAACTACTGAACCTGTGCTCTAGAGCCCAGGAGCCACAACTTTTGAAGCCCGCACGCCTAGAGCCCGTGCTCCGCAACAAGAGAAGCCACCGTAATGAGAAACCCACGCACCACAACAAAGAGTAGCCCCCGCTCTCAGCAACTGGAGAAAACCCGAGTGCAGCAGCAAAGACCCAATGCAGCCAAAAATTAAATAAATAAATAAATTTATTTTAAAAATAAATAAAATAAATTATGTAGCCCTTGGAGAAAACAGACCAATAAAAATGATACCCTAAGTCTGTTTTTTTAGCCTTTTTAAAACTTACTCAAGGGTAACTGTGGCTTGACCATGAGGACTGGTATTGTTCCCTTAATATGAGGAGTAAGCCAAGTCAGCCGTCCACAAATCAGGCATAGGAAATAATAAGATGATGTTGTATCAGTTTAAAGCAGTGTTTTTCAAAGCATGGTTATCACTCCAACTAAAATGTTTTTAAGTGGTCCTTGCAGGCAGCACTAGATAACATGGATAGTGAGAAAACTGACCTTTTGTAATATTTCCTTTATATTAAGGAGATAGTCTCAGGTTGGTATCAGCCTGTCATTTCTTTAACACTTGCTAATACCTTTTTTTTTTTTTTAATGGAGAAGGAACAGTTCTCAGATTTAGAGTTTCACAACTATCAGAAACTAGTTAAGACCTTAATAACATTGTTTTGTTTTCACTGTGTGTACTTAATTTTATGGTTTTGTTTTCTCAGGGCAAGTGACAGGTATTCCACTGATGGTAATGATACATATTATTTCTATTTTATTTTATTTTTAATTTTAAAAATTTATTTATTTATTTTTGGCCACGCAGCATGTGGGATCTTAGTTCCCCGACCACGGACTGAATCCATGCCCCCTGCAATGGAAGCGAGAGTCCTAACCACTGGACAGCCAGGTAATCCCTCCCACTGTCTCTAAAACAAACTTCAAAATCCTTAAAATGGCTTACAAAGCTGAGTCCCTCTACCTCTGTAGCCTCATCTCACCCTTCTCTACATTCCAACCACACAAGTCTTTTCTTAGGTCATCAAGTACATACTCTCTCTGTCCATCTTTCTTACACACTCTGTCCATCACTCCTTTCCATCTGATCACCTGACTAACCTTTGCTCTTTTTTCTTTTCCAAAGTAAAATGTCACTTCCACAGAGAACCTTTTCTTGAAATGTTCCCAACAGTCGATATGTCATAGTGTGTGCTCTCATGGTAACCGGTACTTTTCCTTCAAAGTCCTTAACACAAATGTAATGATTATGTATACTATTGTTTAAAAAACCTCTTGAGACTACAAGCTCCCTGAAAGCAGAAATCATGTCTGTGCTGTCTGGTACTCTCTCATTCCCTGAATCTACATTGTGCCTAGCACATATTAGGCTCTCAATAAATAAGCTGAATGAAGAAAGGAATACATAAATGAACAAACTGTATAGGAAAAAAATCTTCTAGAAATTGAGCAGTCTATCAGGGGAGTGAGAGATATATACATACAAAGTGACCACAACAGGATGTTCAAAGAACCAATTATTAGTAATGGCTTCCTGCTATTAAGTTAGATTTTTTTAAGTCTTTTCAGTTAATTTCTTAGGGGACTCCTCTGGTGGCGCAGTGGTCAAGAATCCGCCTGCCAATTCAGGGGACATGGGTTCAATCCCTGATCCGGGAAGATCCCATGTGCTGCGGAGCAACTAAGTCCGTGTGCCACAACTACTGAGCCTGCGCTCTAGAGCCCGCGAGCCACAACTCCTGAGCCCGAGTGCTGCAACTACTGAAGCCCGCATGCCTAGAGCCCGTGCTCCACAACAAGAGAAGCCACTGCAATAAGAAGCCCTTGCACAGCAACAAAAAGTAGCCCCCACTTGCCACAACTAGAGGAAGCCGGCATGCAGCAACGAAGACCCAACACAGCCAAAAATAAATTAATTAATTAATTAATTAAGAAGAAAAAAACCCAGACATTTAAGGGTGAAGACAGAGGGAACACAAATTTATTGGGTGTCTACTCAAAACCCAGCAAGGTACCTTTAGCATCTCCATATTACAGAAGAGGCTCAGGGAGGTAGGTTAATTGACAAAATCATAGCAGAGAGTGAAACCCAGCTCAGTCTGGCTCTGAAGGTCTGCACCCTTCATTGCCTCAATTTCTCTAGACAGAACTCTTAGAGCAAGAGACTATATAAGTACAGATAGCTCATTGAGCCTAAGGAGACAAAGAACAAATTTGAAATTTATTTTTCTTTTCTTTACTACCTTGCCACAATCCAATCACTTCAGTGAACACACAGAAAACATACTCCAAATGGCCAACTGGTTTCTCCTAATTCTCAAGAAGATACTAAGCGCAGTATTTTTAATTAAAGTATTAATCAGATGCTCTGACAGAAGCAAGAGCATGAACAAAAGAATGAAAAGGAAGGAAGCATGCATCTTTAAAACCTGATTTACACCCACCATCAGGCGTGCACTGGGGTAGTTCCAGTACTGACTGCCTCAACACCACCAGGCTAGGCCTGCTGCATTTGGTCTTGGTAAATCATCCCAAACCAAATGTGTTCCCTGGCCATCTGCCCTGCTGAGAAGGCTGTGCGCCAGTCATCACTGTTTATTAGGGGGAGAGAACGTGGACAAGAATATTCTGCCCTCAGGAAAATGTTTCAAACACTCGGTTTACAGCTGAGCAATTTTTTAGTAAGAGCTGGACTTGGGTGCCAGAAAGGCAATGAGAAGCCCGCGCACTGCAACGAAGAGTAGCCCCCAGCTCAGCGCAGCTAGAGAAAAGCCCGCGCGCAGCAATGAAGACCCAACGCGGCCAAAAATAAATAAATAGATAAATAATTTTTAAAAATAATAAATAAATTTATATAAAAAAGAACATTATCTGAATGAAACCATACAGTATCTGATCTTTAAAAAAATTAATGTCTTAAATAATAAAAATAATACATATCACAGTAAAAAAAAAAAAATCCAATAGTTCATACAGGTATAACATGAAAAGAATTATTAGTCTCTTAATCTTGTCCTATGCTCCCACTACCCTCTACTCTGCATTCTTCCAGGAATGTTCTGTGCATTAACATCTGTCTTTTTAAGTTTAAAATGTTTTTAGAATTTAAAAGTGTAAGAGCTTTTTAAATGGTCATAATTTCAAAACAGGAAAACGGTCATAATTTCAGAACAGGAGAAAACAGGTTGTGCCAAGTGACTTTTCTACAGAAAGGCAAGATAATCTTCACTCACCAAGATGCCCTGCCCCGCCCGGGCAAAGGATGAGACTCCGCTGAGCTAACACAGCCCAACAGAAGGCTCAGAATACATACAACATCCGACCGAAGACCTGGGAAGTTTTAATAACGAACTATAACAGAATAATTACCTGGAGTTTGGCCACGCATGGGAAGGGAAATGTCCTAACGCACCAAAGAACTGACTATCATTCAGGAAACACAGCTGGGAAATATGTTACACCTGATTCAGGCTAGAGCAAGACTGTAAGTCAGGAACCATCAAGGACCTACTGTATAGCACAGCAAACTCTACTCAATATTCTGTGATAATTTATATGAAAAAAGAATCTAAAAAAGAATGAATATATGTATATGTACAACTGAATCTCTTTGTTGTACACCTGAAACTAACACAACGTTGTAAATCAACGACACTCCAATAAAATTTAAAAAATAAAATAAGTATTAAAAAAAAAAAAAGACTGCAAGTCAGTAACACAGATTAGAACAAAGGATCCTGTGCCATAAAAGTAAATGTGTGTGCGTGTATTCTGAAGACTATGGAACTTTGAAACCTCTATTTTTATTTTGCGATTCCTGCATCCTATAAAAAAATTTTTAATAAATGAATTTTTTATACTATTTTTATACAGAAATTCTTATTTATTTATCTATCTATCTATTTATTTATTTATGGCTGTGTTGGGGCTGTGCACGGGCTTTCTCTAGTTGCGGCGAGTGGGGGCTACTCTTCATTGTGGTGCGCGGGCTTCTCATTGCGGTGGCTTCTCTTGTTGCGGAGCACGGGCTCTAGGTGCGCGGGCTTCAGTAGTTGTGGCTCACAGGCTCTAGAGCGCAGGTTCAGTAGTTGTGGCTCGCGGGCTCTAGAGCTCAGGCTCAGTAGTTGTGGCACATGGGCTTAGCTGCTCTGCAGCATGTGGGATCTTCCCGAACCAGGGATTGAACCCGTGTCCCCTGCATTGGCAGGCGGATTCTTAACCACTGCGGTACCAGGGAAGTCCTCTATAAAATTTATTAAGTGCCATACCTGATCATCTTCCAACTCTACCCATCCCCTAACCACTAAAATCATTTTAAAACAATAATGGTAGAAGAAAGCACTAGGGCTCACCAAGTCACATGAGGATACAACATCTGTTCAGAACCACATAGCACAAGAGAATAATTTTAGCAAAAGGAGAAAGAATAATAAAGTAGGTGTTCTGGAAGGTCAAGGTGGTTTTCAAAAACCAAAAATGCAATACCCAAACTTACCAATTTATGAGTAAAGAGAAGCACTCTGAAGATGTTCAACTAATCAACTAGCTATTCCATACCTAGACACCAAAAATAGAATTTCAACCCACCATAATTTCACAATTAATGACCCTGTCCACTTCTATCTTCAAGAGTATCAGCAAGAGCTGAGGTCATAGGCAAAGTTTCTAACAGCTGTAAAATCCTAAACCTTGGCAATATAAATAATGCTGCATAAAGATCGTGATGCTGCGGGATCTGAACTCAGTGAAAGGCTGAGCTCTCCAGTGAGAATGCCTGTGTTCAAATCCCAGCTCTACAATTTACTAGCTGCAATTCTGAGCAAGTTAATCTCTGGCCTTCAGTTTACTACTATGCTCACAATAATCTTATCTACCTAATAGGACAGTTAGCACACAAATAAGCACTCAGTCAAGGCTGGGTGTTGTTGAACTTTTGGCTGGTGGGCAAGCACCACCATGCATAAGCATGTTCATCTGTCAGCTAATGAAGGTCTAAATTCAAGAACGATAGTGGTTTAGGGATACTAATATATTTAAACACAAAAGCAGAGGCTGTCCCAAAGTCTAGAGGTCAAAAGTCAAAAGTGCTGAAGTCTAGGACAGTCTTTCTTTTCCTATTTCTGTCAGTTTATATTAATTGCCTTGGAATTCCTAAAGAAAGTATTTTCTAATCTTCTTCCCATGTAACTATAACAAAAGCTACATAATTCTGGCTTCAGTTTTGAGAATATGACCTATCACATCTGGTTAACATATCCTGATGTTTACCAGTGTGAAACAGACTAGAGGTTTTTCTTATTGGATAGTTTCAAAACATTATTATTTCTAAGTGACTTATGGGACACCAAAGGCATTTTCTTTGGTCCTCAAGAACAATTTTAGAAATCCAATTATTCCTAAAAGTATTCAATCTTTTTAGTTAAAAAAGAAAAAATCTGCAGGCAGCTGCTGCAGAGAGCTGTAACCAGCCACCAATTGTGAACCCTGGATTAATTTCTTACCCTCAAGCACCCTTACATATTTCATCTCTGCCCTTTAAAATGTATACTGGAGGGCATGAGAACATTTAGCCCTGGGAAAATGGAAATCCACCACTCTCCACCTATGTGACCTTTGGCAAGTCAGTGTCTCCAGCTCAAAGTGAGGTGATTTCTAGCACAGTGGTTAAAAGAGTAAGCCTGGGACGTTCCACAGGGGTTAAGATCCTAGCTTCATGTTAGCTGAGTGACCTTAGACAAATTACACATCAGTAAAGCCCCAGTTTTCTCATCTGTGGAAAGAAAAGGGGGAGAGAGAGGGAAGTGGGACTGGGGAAAAGCAGCCACCTCCGAAGGATGTGTGAAGATTAAATAATTAAGACCAAGGACAGTGACTGACATAATTAGCAGCCTATACACGTTAGCTGTTATTATTATTTCCCACCTCACAAGGTTGTTGTTGAAATGAGATGCAAGAGCAAAGCATCATACAAATTACAAAAAGCACTACCAATTGTACCAGAATCATAGTTACCCCCTTCCAAAAAAGTTAAATGATCTCAGCTATGCGAAGAAGCCTCCATTTAGTAACATCCACACTACAAACAAGAGGTCTAATTCTGCAAAAACCACTGAACTTGACGCCTTCCTCACCATGAACTGAGCTAGACCAAGACCACACAACCATCTAAGAGGAAAGGAAATACAAAAGGGACCACTATCCAATTATAGAACAACTCGGTTATTGAAGAGGTGTTTCTCCCTGACTCAAATATGTGATTTTTCACAACCGGGATAGCAGAATGCCATCAAGGTCTTAAAGCCCAAGGGTTGAGGTCAACGTTATGGAGGAGGATCCACTTAGCATGCGGAAGGCAAGCTGCAGAGAAAAACCAGAGAAGCTGCAAAAAGGAAAAGCCCTGCATGCCCCTCGACACGAGCTATTACAGTCGCTTCACCGCTATTTTGGGCCCAAGCCACCCCCACCCCCCACCCCCGCCTCCCACGTGTGCCCAGAGCAGCTGTTCCTCCGCCAAAGAGCTCTGGATTGGGAGCCTCAAATCCAGGCCTGCTCCCGACTCGATCTGGGTGACCTTGCGTCAGCCCCTTCCCCTCCCGGGACCTCTGTTTCTCCATGTGCACCGAGTACAGTTAGTCGGACAACACTTTAGGCCCCGTTCCCATAGGTAAAAAGTCTTGAGCGGGGAATTTTCCCTCAAGTGGGGTGTCCCACCCTCACGCCGGAGCCAGCTTCCACCTGCGGGCAGACCTCGGGTCTCCCTTGGCGTGGCCCCGACAACGTAGGCTGCGGGTAGCGCAGGTCTCTGCGAGAGGAAGTGTCTCACAGGATTCGCCTGTCAGGCCAGCTCTGCCGACCTGCCGCTGCCCTGACCACGCCGCTGCCACCTCAGGGCTCAAGAAGGCCAGGCCGGCGCTTACGCGAGGCCCGTGGCTGCGGCCTAGAGGCCCGCGCGGCCCGCCCCCTGTGCCCGCCAGCCCTGCTCCCGGCCCCTCAGCGCCCCTCCCGGGCCTTTGCCCCGGGCTCCGCAGCCCTCGGCGCCTCTGGCTGGCAACCAGACTGGCCCCAAGTACTCACCGTAAATGGGCCGGAGGCGCCTGTCGTTAGGGTCCTGCACATGGCCCCGCGTCGCCATGATGACAAGCGCAGAACCGCAGTGCGCACGCGCGGGGCAGGCCCCCGAGAAGGGGCTGTTAAAGGGCCAGCGCCGATCTCGCTCTCTTCTGTCGCAATGGTCGCGGGGTTGTGACAGAACGCGCCGGCGCGGAAAGGGACGACACCCACACCGCACCGCCCCCCCCCCGACCCCCAGTTGTCACTTCAATGGATCCTTTTCCTCCCCTTTGCTGGTGGAATCAACCTAGCTGGTAGAAGCGGCCGTTGCTATTAAAATCCCTTCCGAGTCACATGCTGGAGAATGAGGAAAGGAGGGGAGAAAGTCTTGGTCAAAGTTAGGGATCTGCTGCTACTGCTTATCCTGTTTCTTCTCTGTGCTGAAGGACCAGTTAGACTTGTCTTTGATTAATTGCTGAGGAACCGGGAACTCCTCTGGGAAGGTGACCCAGGGGACAGCAGGGGAAAGAGGTGCTGACCAACAGTAGAAATCTGCCAGAAAAGTTCAAGATCCCTTCACCCCTATCCCGGTGCTCAGCCAACTAAGAAGCACCTTAGATCTATAGTAATCCAGTCAATTTATTTATCAATTATATCTCAATAAAAGTGGAGGGGAAAAGTAATTCAGTCAGTATATGCCTAGACACTGTGCTGCAAGCTCCAAATGTATTATCTCATTAATACTCGTAACAGCCCTATTATCTCCCTAGGAGGTAGATTTTTTTAAATTTTATTTTATGTATTTATTTTTGGCTGAGTTGGGTCTTCGTTGCTGTGCGCGGCCTTTCTCTAGTTGCGGCGAGTGGGGGCTGCTCTTCCTTGCGGTGCGCGGGCTTCTCGTTGCGGTGGCTTCTCTTGTGCAGCACAGGCTCTAGGCGCACGGGCTTCAGCAGTTGTGGCACTCAGGCTCAGTAGTTGTGGTGCACGGGCTTAGCTGCTCCGAGGCATGTGGGATCTTCCCAGACCAGGGCTCGAACCCGTGTCTCCTGCATTGGCAGGCGGATTCTTAACCACCGCGCCACCAGGGAAGCCCCAATTTTCTTTTTTTAATATTTAATTTATTTGGCTGCACAGGGTCTTAGTTGCGGCACACGGTATCTTTAGTTGCAGCATGAGGGATCTAGTTCCTTGACCAGGGATGGAACCCGGGCCCCCTGCATTAGGAGCTCGGAGTCTTAACCGCTAGACCACCAGGGAAGTCCCGGGAGGCAATTTTATATAGATAGTGTGGTCAAGGATAGCCTAGCTGAAAAAGTGACAATTGTCAGACTTAAAGAAAGTGGGAGAGGGAGGGAGCCAGGCAGGTGTGCCAGGCTCGGTGGGGTCATGACCTAAGGCCACACTAGTAACTGTGATTAAAACATAGGTCCTTCTAGGGGCTTCCCTGGTGGCGCAGTGGTTAAGAATCCGCCTGCCAATGCAGGAGACACGGATTCGAGCCCTGGTCCGGGAAGATCCCACATGCCGCGGAGCAACTAAGCCCGTGCACCACGACTACTGAGCTTGCACTCTAGAGCTTGCGAGCCATAACTACTGAGCCCGTGTGCCACAACTACTGAAGCCCACGCGCCTAGAGCCCATGCTCCGCAGCAAGAGAAGCCACCGCAATGAAAAGCCTGCGCACCGCAACGAAGCGTAGCCCCGCTCACCGAAACTAGAGAAAGCCCACGCGCAGCAGCAAAGACCCAACACAACCATAGATAAATAAATAAATAAATAAACAAACCTAGGTCCTTCTAGTACAGAACCAGAGTTAACCCCTCCACTATGCTGTCTCAAACCCAGTAAATGTCCCCAGTGTCAGCCTTGACCAGCTGGGGTTGACCCCTTTTATTGGTGTTCCATCCCTCTCCCTTTCTGGGTCTTTTAGGGTGTAAGAAAATGATTCTCCAACATTAGTGGACATTAGAGTCCCTTGGGAAACTTGATAAACATGAGTTTCCTGGGTTCTACCCCCAGAGGTTCTAATTCGATCCAAGGACCCCTCATTGAAAAGTAACTAATTATGGGATATAAATGAAATTATTTTAGAATCCACCAGAAGAGCAAGTTAGAAATTGCTATTCAAATTTTAAATATACATCCCCAGGAAAAAAAAAAACTGTAATGATAATAGTAGCAATAATGATAGTGTGTGTTTATTGAGCTCTTATTATGTGCCAGAAACTGTACTAAGCTCTTTTACATACATCATCTTATTTCATTCTCACAAACTGGTGGAATAGGTACTATTGTGATCCTCATTTTAAAATGAGAATTTTGGGGCTTCCCTGGTGGCGCAGTGGTTGAGAATCTGCCTGCTAATGCAGGGGACACGGGTTCGAGCCCTGGCCTGGGAAGATCCCACATGCCGCAGAGCGGCTGGGCCCGTGAGCCACAACTGCTGAGCCTGCGCGTCTGGAGCCTGTGCTCCGCGACGAGAGAGGCCCGCGCATCGCGATGAAGAGTGGCCCCCGCTTGCCACAACTGGAGAAAGCCCTCGCACAGAAACGAAGACCCAACACAGCCAAAATCAATCAATCAATCAATCAATCAAACATACGCATCTGATTCAAGATCCTCATTAAAAAAAAAAAAAAAAAAAATGAGAATTTTGAAGCATAGACACATTAGGTCATTTGCCCAAGATCACACAGTAGTCTGTGGTGAAATTTGTGGTGGTCTCACTCCAAAATCCACACTCTTAGCAGTTAACACCAAGAGTATTACAGTGGTTACCTCTTAGGAGAGCAGATGTTTTCTCCTCTTACTTCATACATAGCCGCACTGTTTGATTTGTTTATAATGAGCATTATTACATTTTTAATTTCTAAAAGGTCTTTAAATTTCTGTTTACAAAAATCACACACACAGGGCTTCCCTGGTGGCGCAGTGGTTGAGAATCTGCCTGCTAATGCAGGGGACACGGGTTCGAGCCCTGGTCTGGGAAGATCCCACATGCCACGGAGCAGCTGGGCCCGTGAGCCACAACTACTGAGCCTGCGCGTCTGGAGCCTGTGCCCCGCAACGGGAGGGGCCGCGATAGTGAAAGGCCCGCGCACCGCGATGAAGAGCGGTCCCCGCACCGCGATGAAGAGTGGCCCCCACTTGCCGTAACCAGAGAAAGCCCTCGCACGAACCGAAGACCCAACACAGCCAAAAATAAATAAATAAATAAATAAAGTAGCTATAAAAAAATAAAAAAAAATAAAAAAATAAAAAAATTAAAAAAAAAAAAATCACACACACAAAAAAAGGTAAACAATGTCAAGCCTTTTGAGCCAAAATAAAATCCTTTTATTCCAAGGAGATAATCAGCAGACCACAGAAAAATATAAAATAGAGATTGTTTCCTAACAATCCTAAGGTCCTAACTATCCATCAAGAGGGACTGATGAAATAAATTATGATACACCATGAAATGGAAAAAGGCAGCCATTAAAATGAATGAAGTAGGGCTTCATTTATAGATATGGAAAGATGCCCATGACATGCTGAGTTTATAAAGCAGGTTGTAGAAGAGTATGGATGGCATGAAAAAAAATTATGTGGACAGATAGCTATCTAGCTAACATAGACTAGACTTCCATGGTGGTCCAGTGGTTAAGAATCTGCCTGCCAATACAGGGGACACGGGTTCGAGCTCTGGTCCAGGAAGATCCCGCATGCCACGGAGCAACTAAGCCCGTGTGCCACAACTACTGAGTCTGCGCTCTAGAGCCCACAAGCCACAACTACTGAGCCCGCGTGCTGCAACTACTGAAGCCCGCATGCCTAGAGCCCATGCTCTGCAGCAAAAGAAGCCACCGCAAGGAGAAGCCTGCACATCTCAACGAAGAGTAGCCCCCGCTCGCCACAACTAGAGAAAGCCCACACGCAGTGATGAAAACCCAGCACAGCCAAAAATAAATAAATAAATAAAATTTTTTAAAAATAAAATATTTATTTAAAAAAGACAGATGTCATATATATCTAGAGAGAGATCTAAAAGGACATTTACAAATGTCAAGCTTCCTCCTCTCTTAATGATGGAATTTAGGGGCCTATTAACTTAATTTTTAAAAACTTTTCCTTACTGTTTGAATTGTTTATAATTTTTTTTTAAATTTTAGTAGCAATGAGCACACCTAACACCAAGATTTTGGTTTCTAATACCACTCTCCAATGAAAGAAAACAGGGCTCCTTGGGGAAATGACTGATTCAAGGGCCAGGGCAGGAATATACCAGATAAGCTTGAAGCATCTTGTATTGACAGAAAGAAGGGAAGTGCTCAAAATATAAAAGGATGGAGGGGGGACATGTCAAAGGGATACAGGAGCCAACCTGAAAGTACTCCCAAGGGCCAAAACTAGAACTATTTGAACAAGAAAATAACACAGTATTGGGTTATAAACTAAAGTATAAAATATGTAAACATACTAAGCCCATGCTGATATAAATGTTATCAAATAAATAAATGGAGGAGAAGAGATTCATTGTCCTTATAGAATTCCACGCAATGTGTATAGATACTCCCTGCTCCAGAAAGTGAAGCTTAACTTTTCCCTTCCCTCCTGAGTGTGGGCTCTAATTATTGACCAGTTTCCAAAGAGTTGAGTATAGAAAAGGAAAAATAATAACTTCACAGCTAAGAAACCTGATAAGTGCTACCGTAACTAAGGGAACAAAGTTAACATTACCAGTGAAAATTCATGTTGATATCATGTACCCCAATTTGAGGTGATGAGAAGGGAACTTCACTTTTGTAGTATTTTTCCTGGAAAACCCATAAACCCAGACTAGTCATAAGGAAAACATCAAAAAAATCAAATTGAGTGACATTCTGACCAGTACCCTTCAAGACTGTCAAGGTCATGAAAAATAAACAATGTGAAACTGTTACAGACCAGGGATGTCTAAGGAGACATGACAACTAAATTTAATGTGATATCCTGGTTGGGATCCTGGGACAGAAAAAAGGGCATCAGTGGAAAAACAGTTGAAATTCAAATAAAGTCTAGAGTTTAGTTAATAATATTGTGCTAATGTTGGTTTCTTACTTTGATGACTGTACCATGGTAATATAAGATGTTAACATTAAGAGAAACTGGTTGAGGAGTATATGAAAACTTTCTCTACCCTCTTTTCAAGTTTTCTATAAGCCTAAAATTATTCCAAAATAAAAGATTTTTAAATGCATTTTTTAATAACCGGGGGAGGGATTTTTTTAAACCAAATGCACTGGAAATTCTCATCCCAATTCTGTCCTGAGGCTAGCTGAAAGAGAAAATCCTGGAAGCAAAGTGCACAGAGAAATTCCCATTGAGAATGGGGATGGTTGGGGGATGGGCAGGGGTCCCTCCAATGAAGATATAATTTGTGATCATCATGGAAAATCCTTCCTAAGGCTGAGGAGGTTTTAAAATACCCCAGATAGAGAGCTTGGCATTGGGGGAAGTTCCTTCCCAGATCAGTGGTTCTCAAAGCATGGTCCCTGATCAGCAACATCAACATCACCTGGGAACTTGTTAGAATCACAGACTATTAGGCACTACCCCAGACCTATTGAATCAAACACTCTGGGAGTGGGGCCCAGCAAGCTGTGTCTTTACAAATCCTCTTGTGATCTGAATTCAGACAAAAGTTTCATTCTTCTGCTTTAGCTCAGAAGTGGGCAAATTATGACCCACAGGCCAAATCTAGCTTACTACTGTTTTTGTACAGCCCGTGAGCCAAGAATGATTTTTACATTATTAAACAGTTGGGGAAAAATAATCAAAAGAAGAATAATATTTCACAGCATGTGAAAGTTACATAAAGTTCAGAGGTCAGTGTCCATAAGTAAAATTTTATAGAACACAACTATGCCCATTCATTTATGCATTGTGTGTGTTTGCTTTGGTGCTGCAACAGCAGAACTGAGTAGTTGCAACAGAGACCATATTGCCCAGAAAGTTAAAATATTTACTACCTGACCCTTTACAGAAAAAATTTGCCAACCCCTGCTCTAGAATAATGGAAGCCATCTAAATACTCCCAGGGTAATTGGGATTGACACATATACACTATTGATACTATGTATAAAATAGATAACTAATGAGAACCTACTGTATAGCACAGGAAACTCTATTCAATGCTCTGTGGTGACCTAAATGGGACGTAAATCCAAAAAAGACGGGATATATGTATACGTACAGCTGATTCACTTTTCTGTATAGTAGAAACTAACACAACATTGTAAAGCAACAATACTCCAATAAAAATTAAATAAATAAATAAATACTCCCAGGGTGATAAATAAATAAATACCCCAAGGGTAGCGTCGTCAGATAAAATATGATGCAATATTTGGGGCATACTTACACTAAAATGATATTCACTGTTTAGCTGAAAGTCACATTTAACCAGGTGTCCTATATTTTTTTAATTGAGACATGGTTGATTTACAATATTATACTAGATTCAGGTGCACAGGTGTTCTGTATATTTATTTGCTAAATCTGGCAACCCTATCCCAGGGAGAACTCCATGCTCCCAAAATCATGCTAACCAAAAAGAATGAAGGTCAGCACCGTAGCCAAAAATAAATTAAAAAAAAAAAGTCAACCTCCTCCCAAGGCTGTGTATACTGACTCAAGTCTCAAGTGCCACCCCCAGTCCACCCCACCTCCCCACCCCCGTCACTGTATCCCATTATCCTGTAGTATGTTCTTCATTACACTTATTATATAAATGTATCTTACATATCTTAAAAAAAAAAAAAAAAAAGAATGAAGGTCAGGAGCCTCCAGTAAGCTGACCCCAGGCTTGCTCTGAGGTGATGTCGCCAGGTAGGACCGGGCTGAGGTTGGGCTTGGAAAGGGGAGAGGTGGGAGGAGACATGGGGTTCATCTATGGCACAAGTGAAAGAGCCAGTGAGTTACCTGAGTTTCAAGAATTTCCCAGAATGGAAAAATACAGCACCTTAAAGGGGGCACATACGAGGCTCCTGGCCAGGACTGTGGTTACTCAGCTATGTTCTTAGGTTACCTTTGTTGGCCTGACCCCGAGGAATGCTGACACTTGTCACCCTGTTCCCTGAACTTGGCAGGGCCAGAGCCTTATGGACCTACCTAACAGGGACCTCTAGATCCTTGAGTCACGGGTGGAATATGTTTCCCTCCACCGTGAAAGCCTGTTTGGCATTCAAGCAAAATGAATGGGCCTTTCTCTTTTCTTATTCTTACCCCTTGTCCTCAGAAACTAAGGCTGAAGCAGTCACTTGGCTCTGGGCCTGTCCTTACCTGCTCCCTGGGAGGCAGCTTCCACACCCTTTGGCCTGAATCATTTCAGGTAACAAATGAGAGGACCCCCCAAAGAAGCCAAGAGCCTATCCTTCTTACTGTACATTAGAGCTGACATTATGGAAAAATGCTTGGTATACAACAGATGTTCATTATATGGTAGTTTCCATTTCATTGACTTAGAACAGGGGACCAAGCCCTTCATTCTTGTCCTATTTGGTGGCAGATTTGCTCTGGTGAGAAACTCTCTTGCTCAAGAGCAGCTTAGGCACACAGGTGCATTGTGCCAGTAGCTGGGGGGACACAGGGCAGGGGATTGCATTACTTGGATATGGTGGTTGTGGGTATCTCCACTAGATGACTTTTCCAGTTTTTCTTTGTTTTTCTTTTTTCTTTTCTACCTTGATCCAATACCTAACCCTCCACAGAATAAATAGAACAGTAACATATTTCATAGTTTTCATGGTTGATTTCCTGCACTTGTGTGTGTGTGTGTGTGTGTGTGTGTGTGTGTGTGTGTGTGTGTGTGTGTGGAACTTCCCTGGCCAGGGATGGAACCCGTGCCCCCTGCAGCGGAAGTGCCGAGTCTTAACCACTAGACCACCGGGGAAGTCCAGATTTCCTGCACTTTTGACAATAGAGTAAACAGCAACTCTGGCTTTGAAATCAAACAGACTTCGGTCCAAATCTGGGCTCTGACATTTATCAGCTGTGTGATCCTAAGCAAGTGACTGAACATCTCTGAGCCTCAGTTTCTGCATTTGTAAAATTATGATAATAAAAGGACATACTTCATAGGGTTAAGGGGAAGAATAAATGTCCATGTAAAGAAACAGGCAGAAAGAAAGCGTTCAACAACAGTCATGTACTATTATTATCTTTAACATTAGTGTTATTACTCCCTTCTGTTAAAACTGCAGAAATCACCTCCTGATACTTCAGAACACCAAGAAAGGAATTTTACCCAAGTCTGTCCACCAGGTGGCACATGAGTGCTAAATTGCCTAGGCCACTTTCGTACCAGAAGGATCTCATTTTAATTGTTTTTTTAAAAAATAAAACGTAGCAAATATGAAATTTTTGTAAGCAATATTATATATGTGTGTGTATATATATATATATATATTTTTTTTTTTTTTTTTTTTTTGCTGCACGGCTTGTGGGATCTTAGTTCCGCGACCAGGGACTGAACCCCCTCGCCCCAGCAGTGAAGCACGGGATCCTAACCACTGGACCGCCAGGGAATTCCCTATATCTTTATAATCTTTATACTCAACTTTATTGAAGTGTTATTTACATACCATAAAATTCACTCGTTTCAAGTGCACAATTCAATGATATTTTAGTACATTTTGACCAAGTTGTGCAACCATTGTAATAGTTTAATTTTGGAACATTTACATCACCCTAATAATGTCCCTCTATAAGCTATATTTCCTAACTTTAAAAATTATGAAATGTTTGGGGACTTCCCTGGTGTTCCAGCGGTTAAGAATCTGCCTTCCAATGCAGGGGCCGCGGATTCGATCCCTGGTTGGGGAACTAAGATCCCACGTGCCGCGGGGCAACTAAACCTGCATGCTGCAACTAGAGAAAAGCCCGCGTGCCTCAACTACTGAGCCCGTGCACTCTGGAGCCCAAGAGCCACAACTAGAGAAGCCTGTGCACCGCAACTAGAGAGAAGCCCACAACAAACAGCCTGCACGCCGCAATGAAAACCCAGCACAGCCACAAAAAAAAAGTACAATAAAAAATTATGCAATGTTTCAAAATCTGTAAAAGTAAATAGAATAGTAACCATGTATGCATATCACACAGGTCTAACAAATGTTACATTTTATAAGCATAGACTTGATACTGCAGGTACATTTCTGCATCTCCTCACCTCCCTGCCTCTCCAGTAATAATTAGTATTCTGCTATTGGCCAGTGTCCTTCCTTCTATGTTTTAATATTTTTATTGCATGTGTATGTATCCATAAACAATATATGATAGTTTTGTTTCCTTTAAAATTTCCATAAATGTTATCATACTATTTATAGAAAAGTTGTTTTTTTAACCTAATATTGGGTAAATATTCTCTAATTTCACCTCACAAAGGTTGTATCAATTTGCATTCTCACAACCAGTGTGTGAAAACTCCAGTTTCCCTTGTCAACACAGTGTGCTCTCAAAGTTTTATCTTTTATCTTTGACAATCTCATAGTGAAAAATGACATCTCAGTATAATTCTAATTCATGTTTCTCAGGTTATGAATGATACCTAGCATATTTTAATCTATTAAAGATCAATTTGTAATTCATTTACTTTTATCAATTTGGTCATGTCCTTTGGCCTTTTTTTTTCAGTTTGTCAGACTTTTCTTATTAATTTATAGTCACCCTTTATATACTAAGGAAATTAGCCTTATGCCATAAATAGGTGTTTCAAATATTTTTTTCCAGTGTATTGTTTGCCTTTTGACTTTTAGGATATGGGGGCAATGAGGAAATGTTTTATTTTTTGCAGGGTTTTCCCACCCCAATATTATTTTTAAATTATTTTACGAATTCTAGTATTTTTTTAAATTATTTTTTAATTTATTTATTGGCTGCATTGGGTCTTCATTGCTGCCTGCAGGCTTTCTCTAGTTGTGTCAAGCAGGGGCTACTCTTCGTTGAGGTGCACGGGCTTCTCATTGCCGTGGCTTCTCTTGTTGCAGAGCACAGGCTCTAGTCATGTGGGCTTCAGTAGTTGTGGCACGTGGGCTCAGTAGTTGTGGCTCATGGGCTCTAGAGCGCAGGCTCAGTAGCTGTGGAGCACGGGCCTAGTTGCTCCACGGCATGTGGGATCTTCCCGGACCAGGGATCAAACCCATGCCCCTGAATTGGCAGGTGGATTCTTAACCACTGCATCACCAGGGAAGTTCCCGAATTCTAGTATTTTTGTGGTTTCATTTTTAACATTTATATCTTTTATCCGTTTGGAATTTTATTCAGTGTGAATAATGAGGTAGGGTTCCAATTTTATCTTTTCCTGTTGCTTCAAACCATATTTATTGAATAATCCATCTTTTTCACAAAGTACACAATGCCATCTTTATCATATAATAAATTCCATATGCATTTCTGTCTAGTCATGGAACAATTTGCAGGCTCCTTTCAAGGGCAGGTCAAAGCTGGGGGTCACAAATAAAGAATCTGCAGAGCTGGCTGGAGTCTGTGTTCTGAGTCAACTTTCTCTATACAGCCTCTGAGTTGCTGAACTCTGAGGAGAGCCTTGTCAGCTGCATTTGGCTGCTGGATGCCAAGGAGGTGGTCTTTGATTTAGAAAGATGGAGCTTCTAGGAAGTAGTGCTGCTTTGTGGTCAGTTCTCTGGTTAAGATAAAGCATAAAAGATAAGAGATTAAAACTCACAAACTGATTAAGAAGTTCACAAACTGATTCTACAATTTATATGCAAATGACCTATAATAGTCAAGATAAATCTCAAAAAAAGAGGAACAGAGTAGGAGGACTTACATTACCAGATTTCAAGACATACCATAAAGCCGCAGTCATTAAGACAGTGTGGTATTGGCCTAAGACAGACAAATAGATTAGTAGGACAGAGTCCGGATACAGCCTCCTACACATCCTTGGATTTATGACAAAGGCCCAAGTGCAATTCAATGGAAGAAAGAAATCACCCCCTCCCCCGCTCCCCAGTAAATGGAGCAACAGGATATCTCTTAAAAAACAAAAAACCCGGGACTTCCCTGGTGGTCCAGTGGTTGGGACTCCACATTTCCACTGCAGGGGGCATGGGTTCGATTCCTGGTCAGGGACTAAGATCCCACATGCCCAGGTGTGGCAAAACACAGAAAAACAAAAACAAAAAACCCTTTACCCCTTCCTCAGACCATACACAAATATTAATTCAAGATGGGTCATAGAATTAAATGTAAAAAAGTAAAACAATAAAGCTTCTAGAAGAAGACATAGAATATCTTTGTGACCATGGGGTAGGCGAGGATTTCTTAAATGGGCACAAAAAGCACAAATTATAATAGATAATTCTTCTCTTTATTCAACATTTGTTGAGTGCCTACTGGGTGCCGTGCTATGCTAGGTACCAGACATGCCCATAAAAAAAATGTCAGCCCAGCCTTAGAGGAGCTGATTCAGTTTAATTGGACAGACAGGCACCTCCTCAGGCAACAATACTGTAGCTTTCTAGGGGCTCTGATTAGGTAATCACAGGAGGCAGTGGTGGCAAGAGGAGGGGAACCTTACCCAGAGTTCTTAGAAGGCTTCTTGGAATATGTGAAATCAAAGCCAAGCCTTAAAGGATGAGGGAAGTCTGACAGGTTGTAGCAGAAAGAAACAGTGTTTTTGAAGTGCTGGCAGGGACGGAGTAGGTGGGTAGAACTGCAAGATATTCCGTTTGTGGGGAGCAGGTGGTTGGGACTGGATGTAGTTTCAAGAATGTGTGTATGTTGTTAATTTTCCTTTAATTGATCACTTAAGCCAGAGGGTTCTCCAGGTTCATTGAGCACAAGAATTACCCACAAACTTCTAAAATGAACATTCTGGGACCCTGCCACAGAAATATTTACCCATTTATCCAGTAGGTGTGAAGTGGGCCTGAAAATCTGCATTTTAACAAGCATTTCCCCCTCTCCCCCAATGACGCTAATTCTGCCAGCCATCAAACCACCCTTTGAAAACAGTGATTATGCATTAAGGTTCTTCCCCCTGGGAAATGGAAAGTACTTTCTTAGGCAGCATGGGGTAAGAGAGCTGAGAGCTTTCCTGGATAATCAGACTATGATGCAAGTAAGCCTAATAAGTCTCCTCCTCTGGAACCAGAAGGGCCCTGTGCAAGCATCTGAGGGATGAGGAAGCAAGGAGGCAGAGAGCAGCAGCTCCTGGGAATTCTGCCTAGTAACCAGGAGGTCTGGAAAATTTCCCAGCATGCTCTGGGGACTCAGGTCCAATCTCCATTCTCCTTATGAATATGTATGAGCCCCCAGAAGTCAGCTAGTTTCCTAGACTCCTGCTTCAGAATTGACAAAATAATGTAAACATTACAGAGCCTGAGTATATACACATAGCATGTTTCAGGGCCTGGCACCTCGATTAGGAAACTGTTTTCTAGCAGTGGTTTCACAAGTATTTCTCCAGTAATAGATGAATATACTTGTGACTATGTGCAAAATATCAAACAAAATGGATTTTTTAAGGACTGCCCTGAAAGTTCTACCTCCATCAACAGGGTTAGTGTGTATGATGAGTGCCTTTCCTATAGCAGACACTGGGTTGACAACCTAATAGCAACCTCCCAGCAATTCCCTGGTGGTCCAGTGGTTAGGACTCCGGGCTTTCACTGCCAAGGGCTGGGGGTTCAAGCCCTGGTTGGGGAACTAAGATCCCACAAGCTGCGCAGCACAGCCAAAAGAAAAAAAAAACAAAGTCATTGCTAATAGCAACCTCTCCTTTACTCCCTGGCAGAGGCCTTATTTCCCCTTCCTAGCTTGTCAATTGTCTAAGCCCCTCTGGGTCATCATAAGGGGACCAGCTAATGGATCAACCCCTGGGGTCATTGAGAAATAGAAGATAGAACCCAAAACTCATAGGTGGAAATTAATAGGCTAGTGGAAAAAAAAAAAGCAAGGACTAACTATTAAATACTTGAGAATCACCAACTCATGAGAGCTGGAGATATTTATGAATACATAGATGGCTGGAACTTTTAATAACCAAAAACTAAATAAATGCATACCCCACAGCCCTGCCCAGCAATTCCACTCTTGGGGGTATATCTAACAGAAATGAATGTCATATCTAACCAAGAACTAGAATATTCATTCTTGGGTGAAACAGAAACAAGCCAAATGTTCGTCACTGTAGAATGGGTTAATAAATTGTGATATGCTCACAATTTATTTGGAATACTATACAGAAATGAAAATGAACAAACCAAGGCTATATGCAAGAACATGAGTGAATATAAGAATCAAATATTGCATGAAATAAGTCAGATACAAAAGACCATATAATGTATTATTCTGTTTTTATTTTTTATTTTTTTGGCTGTGCCATGCGGCATGCGTGATCTTAGTTCCCTGACCAGGGATGACCAGGGATCGAACCCATGCCCCCTGCATTGGGAGCACAGAGTCTTAACCACTGGACCACCAGGGAAGTCCCCATAATGTATTATTCTATTTACAGGATGTTCAGGAACAGGCAAAACTTATTCTTATTTATTTATTTGTTTGTTTGTTTGAGATATAATTGACAAATTATTGAGTAAATTTAAGGTGTACAACATGTTGATTTGATTTGATACATTCATATATTGCAATATGATTACTACCTCAGCATTAGCTAACACCTCTATCACCTCACACAATTATTTCCTTTTTGTGGTGGGAACACAAAACTTATTCTTAAATGATAGAAGTCAGAAGACTGGTTATCTTGTAGAAATAGGGAATAGGGTCATACAGGGAAGGAGCCTAAAGGAACTTAGTGGTGCTGGAAATATTCTATTTCTTGATCTGGGTGGTGGTCACATGCATGTATACATGTGTAAAAATTCATTGTGCAAAATCCCATCCTAGGTGGAATTTCTCCTAGCAAAACGAGAACATATGTCTACACAAAAACCTGCATACAAATGTTCGTAGCAGCATTAATCATAGTAGCCAAAAGGTGGAAACAACACTTTATTAGTTTGCTAGGGCTGCTATAACAAAGTACCACAGACTAGGTGCCTTAAAAAATAGAAATTTATTTTCTCACAATTCTGGAGGCTAGAAGTCAGAGGTACAAAGTGTCAACAGAGTTGGTTTCTTCTGAGGCCTCTCTCATTGGCCTCTCTCACTGGCCTGTATCTTGACATAGTCTTCTCTCTGTGTGTCTGTGTCCTAATTTCCTCTTGTTCTAAGGAAACCAGTCAGATCGGATTAGAGCCGAATATGACTCATTTTACTTAATTACCTCATTTTACTTAATTACCTCTTTAAAGACCCTGTCTCCAAATACATCACATTCTTAGGTACTTGGAATTAGGACTTCAACAAATAAATTTTTTAAAAAAATTTATTGAAACATAGATGACTTACAATGTTGTGTTAGTTTCAGGTGTACAGCAAAGTGATTCAGTTATATATATATGTATTCTTTTTTAGGTTCTTTTCAATTATACGTTATTACAAGATATTGAGTATAGTTTCCTGTTCTTTCAACATATGAATTTTTGAAGGATGCATTTCAGCTCATAACAAACCCAAATGTCCATCAACTGATGACTGGAAAAACAGAATGTGGTATATCCATTATAAAAGAATATCATTCGGCAGTAAAAAAGAAATGAAGTATTGATCCATGCTACAGCATGAATAAACCTTAAAAACATCATGCTAAGTGAAAGAAGCCAGTCAGAAAAATGTACATATTGGACTTCCCTGGTGGTCCAGTGACTTAAGACTCTGCGCTCCCAATGCAGGGGTCCAGGGTTCAAACCCTGGTCAGGGAACTAGATCCCACATGTCACAACTAAAAATCCCACATGCCACAACTAAGACCCAACGCAGCCAAATAAGTAAATAAATAAATATATATATATTTTTAAAGTACATATTTTCTGACTCCATTCATATGAATGTCCATCATGGGCAAATCCATGGAGACAGAGAGTAGAATAGTGGTTGCCAGGCCCAGAGTGGAGATGAGGGAGAAATAGGAAGTGACTACTCATGAGCTCAAAGGTTCTTTTTGGGGTGGCAAAAATATCCTAAATTAGACTGTTGCACAACTCTGAATATACTAAGCACCACCAAAGAGTTTAACTGGGTGAACTGTATGATACGTGGATTGTATCTCAAGAAAGCTGTTATGAAAAATTCATTGCCCTATACCCTTAAGATTTCTGCACTTTATTGTGTGTCATATACCCCAATACAAACTAAAACAAATCAAAACTATATGAGTCCCAGGGCTTCCCTGGTGGCGCAGTGGTTAAGAATCCCCAGCCCTGGTCTGGGAAGATCCCACATGCCGCAGAGCAACTAAGCCCATGTGCCACAACTACTGAGCCTGTGCTCTAGAGCTTGCAAGCCACAACTACTGAGCCTGCGTGCCACAAATACTGAGCCTGTGTGCCACAATTGCTGAAGCCCACGCTCCTAGAGCCCGTGCTCCACAAGAAGAGAAGCCACCGCTCGTCGCAACTAGAGGAGAAAGCCTGTGCACAGCAGCGAAGACCCAACGCAGCTAAAAACAAAACTATATTAGTCCAATAAACAACAAGGTCCTACTGTATAGCACAGGGGACTATATCCAATCTCATGGAATAAACCATAATGGAAAAGAATATTAAAAAAAGAATGTATAGGGACTTCCCTGGCAGGCCAGTGATTGAGAATCCACACTCCCACTGCAGGGGGCATGAGCTTGATCCAGTCAGGGAACTGAGATCCTGCATGCCATGCGGTGTGGCCAAAAAAAAAAAAAAGTATATATATGTGTATAACTGAGTCACTTTGCTGTACAGCAGAGATTGGCACAACATTATAAATCAACTAGACTCCAATTAAAAAATAAAACTATATTAGTCCCTTCCTCCAGAGGTATTCAAGAAGATGGGTGGAGAGGAAGAAGGTATATGCTCACTGCCAGAGTTGCCCTTCACTGTATCTGAGAAAGTGCCAGAAAGATTAAGCATGCAGGCAAGTGGGACCAGGGACCTGAAAATGGATGGAGCTGGGGAAGAACTGAGGGAAGTAAAATAGGATGCCTGAGAATAAAACGGAATTCAATTCAATGAAAACGAATTTGATTTTGGCCAAACGAAAACAAACCTACCTTTTAATATTTTCATATGAAGCAGCCCATAAAGAAAACCACCAACCACTACAAGACAGAGATGACCGTCAGGAACACCTTGATGTAATTCTGCAAGTATGAATTGAGTGCCTTCTATGTGTCAGAGTCTGTGCCAGGCACCAGGCCAGGAATATGTGACTCCAGACAGCTGCTGGGAAGTACACGGGGGAGGAAGGGAAGAGAGGGTGTTGGCCAGAGACACAAGGAAAAGCCTCATTCAGTTAGGAAAACCCCTAACCTTGAGCAGGGGCTGAGGCTGAGAGGAGCAGAGGATGGGGGTCGTGTTTGTGTGTGAACTGGGGCTTCAGGGAAGTGTTGGGGAGGAGGAAGTCCATTCTGGCTTCTCAGACTGGGTAGTGACAGCTATAGCTAGAAGAGAGGGAGTGCCCTCCCCATCCGGGCTGGGACTTGAGTTTGGCAGAGCAGGGAAGAGTAAGGCAACACCTATCCTGAGGGCTTTATCAAAATTCCACTCCAGTCAATGCTGAATCTGCCTGAGCCAAGAAGGGAAAAGTTCAGGTCATGCTCCCCCAAGTTCAGATTCTGTAAATCCAGGTTGTATTTGCAGGTATGAGAGACGAGGGGAAGTCTGGGATCAGACATTTAAATTTTTTAACAAGCCCTCAAATCATTCTGGTGCAAGTGGGTGGGAGGTAGGGGGATGTTTCTTAAACTATAGTTGGAGAAACACTGCCTAAGGGGAACTGCATCTAATCCTCTTCTACAGATTTGTCTCCTAGTAAAAAGTCTCACCTAAATCCTTTCTGCTGCTGCTGTAATCACCACACCCTGCCTGCCTCTTTTGGTCAGAAATAAAATGTTTGATAAACTTTTTAAAATTTCTGCTGCTGGGTACAGGCCAGTAAAAGCAAGGCAACCCAGGGAGTTAAGTGAACTTTTGAGCTTGTCATTATTTCTAATTTATTCTTTGCTACCCTGGATGATGCCTCCCACTGTAAATTCTGAATTCAGAGGAACTTTTGGGTCACCCATGCAGGGGAAGAAAGCTAGTTGTTCCCAGGAGATAGGAGCACTATTCTTCTGTTTATTTATTCAAAATATATTTATACCAAGTTGGCACGTATGTGGAACAACTGGAACTCTCATACAGTGCTGGTGGGAATCTTAAATGGTACAATCACTTTGGGAAAACAGTTTGGCAGTTTCTTATAAAATTAAAACATAGGCTTACCATGTGGTCCAGCAATTCCACTCCTAAGTGTTAATCCAAGAGAAATAAAAACATATGTCCTCCCAAAAGGCTTGTACAGAATGTTCACAGCAGTTTTATCTGTATTAGCTAAAAACAGGAATCAATTCTATCAACACAAATTGTGGTATATCCATATGATGGAAAGCTACTAGACAATAAAATGGAATATGTTATTGATATGATCAATAGCGTAAGTGAACTTCAAAAACATTATGCTGGGACTTCCCTGGTGGCCCAGTGGTTAATAATCCACCTGCCAACGCAGGGGACACAGGTTCGAGCCCTGGTCCGGGAAGATCCCACATGCCGCAGAGCAACTAAGCCTGTGTACCACAACTGCTGAGCCTGTGCTCTAGAGTCCGTGAGCCACAACTATTGAGCCCGTGTGCTGCAACTACTGAAGCCTGGGCTCCTAGAGCCCGTGCTACGCAAAAAGAGAAGCCACCGCAGTGAGAAGCCCCTGCATTGCAACGAAGAGTAGCCCCCGCTCACCACAACTAGAGAAAGCCCGTGTGCAGCAATGAAGCCAAAAATAAATGAAAAACAAACAAACAAACAAAAAAACAGTTCAAAAACATTATGCTGAGTGAAAGAAGCCGGACACAGAAGTGGACATACTGTATGATTCCACTTATATGAAATTTCACTCTGCAGTATATAAAGCATAATATGGGCTGCCAGGAGTTGGGTGAGGGTGTGGATTGAGAAAAGAATGATTGAAACTCTCTGTATCTTGATTGTAGTCATAATTACAGATGTCAAAATTGTACTGTGCACTTAAAAGAGCTGTTTTGTTTGTAAATTATGCTTCAATAAAATAAAATAAATAGGGTAAAAAAGAAAAAATATATTACGCTATAGATCACTCAACTAATAAGGCATACAAAGCATTCAGCAAGTATAAAAATCTGACTATGATTCGTCAGTACATTGTGTGCAGGTCAGGAGCAGAGGGAGAAATATGGCTTTTTTTTTTTTTTCTTTCTGCTTACAAAAATAACCCACTTGTAAGAAGTAATTCTAAGTCCTTATAAACCCAACATTTCAGAGGCCACCACTGGAAATGGATTATTCCTCCAGTTTATTTCTAAGCCTATCCTAACGTATATTATTAGAGAATCCTATTAAACATATTTCACTTCTCAACTTTCTTCTTCATAAAACAATATATTTCCCGTATCTTCATACTTACTTCTTTTTACTTTTTGTATAGTTCCGTTGAAGTATAATTTAACTGGTCTTCTTTTTTTTTTTTTTTTTTTTTTTTTAAATTTGGGACTGTCATTTTTTTTTTTTTAATTTTATTTATTTATTTATTTATTTATTTATTTATTTATTTATTTATTTATTTTTGGCTGTGCTGGGTCTTCGGTTCGTGCGAGGGCTTTCTCCAGTTGCGGCAAGTGGTGGCCACTCTTCATCGCGGTGCGGGGACCGCTCTTCATCGCGGTGCGCGGGCCTCTCACTATCGCGGCCCCTCCCGTCGCGGGGCACAGGCTCCAGAAGCGCAGGCTCAGCAGCCGTGGCTCACGGGCCCAGCCGCTCCGCGGCATGTGGGATCCTCCCAGACCAGGGCTCGAACCCGTGTCTCCTGCATTAGCAGGCAGATTCTCAACCACTGCGCCACCAGGGAAGCCCCAACTGGTCTTCTTTTGAGGGATCATTTGTTGCTATTTTCATTCCTTTCTTTTTTTTTTTTGCTCAGTGCAGCATGCGGGATCTTATTTCCCCAACCAAGGATTGAACCCATGCCCCCTGCAGTGGAAGCGCAGAGCCTTAACCACTGGACCGCCAGGGAAGCCCATCCTTTTTTTACTCCTGAAAACAGTTATAGCCATCCTTGTAATTACACAGCATGAGGATTCCTATATGTAAGTTGGTTTCCTAGAAGTTTGTTGGTCAAGTTGCTTGGTTAAAAAGAACAACAGTTTCAAGGAGGGGAAAAATGATTCGTTTTCTGTTGCTGTGGCTGCAGGACCTCTGTGGGGCGGGGCTGGGGAGGAAAGGAGATACACGTTCTCAGAATGCTTTATCAGACAAGATTATTAATTACAAGGCAAAAACCCAACTCTGGCTGATTAGTGAAAATGGATTTTTGTTGAAAGGATTCTATTTAGTTCACAGAATTGGGGGAAACTTTTGTTATAAACTGAATAACATTTTGTGGATCAGTTTGAGACTGGAACCACCACTGTAACACTGCTGCTATGGGAAAATCTGTTTCAAAGTTCAGACACCTGTTTACAAATAACCTGAATTCACTGCAGTCGGAGACCACACCTAATTAATTGTTGTGACCCAAAAAGACTGTGGACTCTCACCGTGGCGGTTGGGTGGTCTTATACCTTAACTGTTCTGTTTCACCCCCAGCTGGGCGTACTTATTCAATTCTGATACTAACCATCTGTAGTTAGCACCTCACTCCAAAGTTGTATGGGCTCAGTCTCTGTGATATGGCGATATAATAAGAAATAAATGTTTGGACTTGTCCTAGTTCCTGGCCTAAGAGCTTCTAAAACCCTTGGAAAATTCCCTGAGTGGTAGTGGTGAGAAGAGTTTTTTGTTACTCATTATAAGCTCCTTTCAACCATACTTGAGTTTATACTAATGAGGTGACTCTTGGTGGGTTCCTAGATAGCTTGAGGGTGAGGGCTGGTTACCAGATGAATCAACCATGTGATTAGAGCACTGGAATTTTTAGTTTCACCTTACGCCCACCTCCCAAAGGGAGAGGGGCTGGAGATTGAGTTAACCACAAATGGCCACAATGATTTAATCAACCATGCCTGTGTAATGGAACCTCCATAAAAACCCCTGAACTATGGCCTTCAGAGAGCTTCCATGTGTCAGGTGGGTGCCTCACTTCAAGTCCACTGGGATAGACACTCCTGTGCTTGGGACCCATCCAGACCTTGCCCTATGTACCTCTTAGTCTGGCTGATCAACTGTACCCTTTATGATAAACTGATAAACGTAAGTAAAGTGTTTCCCTGAGTGCTGTGAGCCAATATAACAAATTATCAAATACGAGGGGGGAGTTGTGGAAACCTTCAATTTATAGCCGGTTGGTCAGAAGCATGGTCACAAACTGGGCTTGTGACTGGCATCTTAAGTGGGGGAAGGGGGAGCAGTGTTGTGGGACTGAGCCTTTAACTTGTGGGATCTGATGCTAACTCCTCAGGTAGTTAGTGTGAGAACTGAATTAAATTGTAGGATACCCAGCTGAAGACATTTGTTGTCAAATGTTAATTGCTGTGAGTGAAAAACATCTTACTAGTTCTCAACAAGATGTCCCTCATGTCAACTGCTACCCACATTTGGGGGTCCCCAGACCAACCATACTTCTGACCAACTGGCTACAAATTCAGGGTTTCCCATGACTCCCTTCGGTTTGATAATTCACTAGAAGGACCCACAGAACATGGGAAAGCACTAAACTTACAATTACAGCTTTATCAGAAAGCATAGAGATCAGGAACGGCCAAATGAAGAGACACATAGGATGTAGCCTTTAGGGGCAACACAGAGCTTTGGTGCTTTCTCCCTGTGGAGTCAGGGTGAGTCACACTCCAGGCACACAATAGGTTCACCAACCAGGAAGCTCCCACCAGCCTAAGTGCCCACAGTTTTTATTGAGGTTTCGTCACCAAAGGCACAATAAATGAAATCAGTGGTCACGTGACTGAACTCAGTCTCCAGACCTCTCCCCTCCCTGGAGGTGGAAAAGTCCAATCCTCTAATCACGTGATTGGTCTTTCTGGTTACCAGCCCACTATTCTGAAGCTATCTAGGGGCTCAATTTGAGTCACCTCATTAGCATAACATAGACACTTCTGTTGCTCAGGAAATTCCAAGGTTTTTCTGTGCCAGGAACCAGGGACAAAAATCAGAGACATTATATTCTTTATTATACCACAGCAGTATCACACTCATTGTCATTACCATTGTGCTTGTCTCCCTGGTAAGCTTCTGGGAAGGCAGGGAGCTTGACCTGTTGTTTGCCACATATGGTGCCCTCTTTAAATTTGCTGAGCAAATCAATGAGGCTGGTGCTGATGTAGTTCTGGACTTCAGGTATTGGTTATGCTGTATTCAAAAACAGCACCTTGTAGCCAAAATGTCTATCAACAGGGAACTAGTTGAATAAATCACGGCACATCATACAATGGAATCACTACTGAAAAAGTATGAAGATGCTCTAGATAGATGTGCTAATAATGAATAGATCTCTAAGGCAGAATGTGTAGTACTACAAAAAGAAGTCAAGGTGCAGAACAATATAGAATGGTATGTTCTCTTTCACATACAATGAAAAGTGTTTAAATCCTAACTGTACAGCCTAGTGACCATTTACTAATTAATACATCCGTGTTTACCACTTTGCAGATCAAGTTATAGAACATTTCCAGGACTTGGAAATCTTTCTCATATTTCCTTGCAGACCATACTCTCCAAATGGGAACCATTATTCTAACTTCTCTCACCTTGGATTAATTTTGTCTGATTTTGAACTTTATATCTTTGGAATCAGAGAATGTACTGCCTATTTAAACTAAGCATTCTATCCTGTTATAAATAAATAATGCTTTGTGACCTGCTTCTCCTGCTTACCACTATGTCATGAATGTCTTGCATTTATAATCTTCAAAAAAAATGATGACTTTAAATTGTTGCATTGTAAATAATATGTTCTCTGCTATATTTAACTATCCTTTTTTTTTTTTTTTTTAAATTCATGAGGGGGGAGTTCAGAGAATCCATACAGGAAGCAAGTGGAGAAACTAGAACCCAGGCCTGCGTGTCAGGCACTCACTTTTCCACTGCAAAAAGCAAAGTGCTCAAATATGGGCAGAGTCTTGCAAATGTCTCGCACGAGGGCATTATAATAGCAACAAGAATGACTAATAAGTATTAATGGCTCATGACAAGAGAACAAATGCTATTAATTATCTTAATATATAAGGCATATTACTAATGTGTGTACAGAATTATTCATGCAAATATAATTAGCCTGTGTCAGGAGCAGTTACTGGGCGCAGACCTGGGCTCACAGCCCCGGTCTCTGCCCCTCCTTCCAGATGTGCATGGGTTGGGACTTCCAGGGACACGCCCCCGTGGAGCTCTGAGGAGCCAATCGGAGCGTGGAAGGCGGGGCTCTGGGAGCGACAACGGTGCTATCCAATGGTCAGAGAGTTTGGGCCACCCCTGGCCAATGGGCGCGCTCCTCCAAGACGGTCGGAAGTGGTGAGGCGGCTCCGGGGGCCGTTGTTCAGCGCGGGGGCTGACTGAAGAGGCTCAGTGGCTTGGCTGGCTGGTCGGTTCGGCGTCGTCCCTCTCGTCCCAGGTGAGAGAAGCGGTGGCCAGCGCCTGGGGAGCCTCCTGCGGCCTCCAGTTCGGGAGGAGGCCGGCATCCCGAGGGCGGGGTGTGTGAGCGAGGGGCTTCTGGGCCCGGGGGTCGCGGGGGGTTTCTCGTAAGGAGAAAGATGCCCGCGCCGCGGCGTCTCCCCTGGCCAGTGGGGGAGGCCGTACTTTTCTTCTCTGGAAACTGGAGCTTCGACAGCCCCTGGCGGCACCGCCCCTTCCAGGCCTTGGCCGCGGGGGCTGGGAGGCGGCCGTAGTTCCGAGCGCCGCCGTGGGCACCGCGCCCCGGGCGGGGCTGGGCCCGAGCCCCGAGCTGCCAGCCTCAGGGGTCGCGGATGGCCTCGTGCGGACTTTAGGCCGACGGGCGCGTGTTCGAGTCACCACTCGGAACAACTGTGCGACGGCTGTCTTCCCTGGACTTCCTCTTTCGCGGTCTCTGAAATGGGGATGATGGCTTTCACCTCGTAGGGTTGTGGTCTGGATTAAAAGATTGTCCATGTAAAGCGTTTAGCAATCATTGAACACACAGTAAATGGCAACTATTATTTTTGAAGCTGGTGCCCTCTCCACTCCCCATCTCGGACGCCCCTTGGGAGGGGGCAGTTGGAAACCGCCTCCTCCTGGGTGTGGACCCTGTGGTGATGTCTCCACCCCCTCGGGCACAGGAAATCCCGGGGTGCTGGCTGACCCCCTGAGAGGGGCGCCTTCTAAGGTTTGAAGGAAACTTATTCTACCAAAGCGCTTCCATGCATTCGCTCATTTACTCCTCCCAGTGACTCTTTAAAATATTGTCAGTTGTCTGCGTGAGGAATCTGAGGCTCAGGGAGGTTAAATCACACATCCGCTGAGCGGCAGAACCAGAATTGGCCCTCAGAGGAGCCGACTCCGAGCCCTGCGAGTCACCCCAACTCCCTTGCTGCTGGAAAACCGGGCACTTCCCTCATCCGAGGCTCTTACCTTGCCTTAGTGGGCTGGAATAATCTAAAGTAAATACAGGTATTAAAGTTGCAAGGGCTTTGCTTTCTGTATTGACATCTTGTTGAGAAAGAAGGGAAAATGTTCAGTGATGAAACCTGGCAGACACGATCTCAACTAAATGATAAAAGTTAACATCATCCGTAATAATAAGACCGTTAACATCATGTGCTTTCTGATATAATGCACTGAGATGAGCACAACATCACTTCTATGGTATTTCTGTCCAAAATGTATTAATCATGAGAAAACATCAAATGAACCCAAACTGAAGTATATTCTACAGAATAACTAGCCAGCTCGTTTAACAAGGTTATTCAAGATGAAAGACTGAAGGAATTCCCTGGTGGTCCAGTGGTTAGGGCTCCGTGCTTCCACTGCAGGGGGCACAGGTTCGATCCCTGGTCAGGGAACTAAGATCCTGCATGCCTTGAGACCAGGAAAGAAAGAAAGACTGAAGAAATCTCCCAGATCAAAGAAGATTAAGGAGAAATAACAGCTAAATGCAGTATGTGACTCTGGATTGCATCCTGAACCAGAGAAAGGGCATTAGTGTCATTATTTGTGAAACTAACTAATTGTAGATTAGTTTTTAGTATTGTATTAGTGTTAGTTTCCTGCACTTGGTCATTTTACTATGGTTATTTATGATGTACTGGGTGAGAGGTATGTGGGAATTCTTTGTGCTGTTTTTGCAAGTCAAATTATCTTAAAATGAAAACTAAAAAATCAAAAGGTAAAACCCTAGTGTGTTGGGTATTAAATGAAATGCACTGGTTTTGGTGACATTTTCTGTGCACTGTTTTTTTTTGTTTTGTTTTTGTGTTTTGCATGTCATTCTTAAAGCAGAAATGAAATTGAAAGCTCATACTTCTTCCTTTGTTGTTTTCAGGAACAGCTAAAGATGGCTGAATTTCTGGATGGCCAGGACACTCGACTGTGTGACAACTGGTAAGAAATCTAAGAAATGTTCTTGGAATGAGGACAGTTCTTTAAAGAGTTGGTTTATTTATTGGCAGGTTAAAATTGGAGCGATATAATACGTTGTGCAAATATGTGGGACTAAAGCTTTTTTAACAATTTTGGATAAAATTGCCTGTTCTAGAAATTCGACAACACGGTTGGTTTAGGTAGCATAGAGTAGTGACTAGACTGATGGGATGAAGGCTTAGGGCTCTGGTTCCTACCATTAATTAGTTAATGACTTTTGGCAAGTCACTTGACTGCTTTGAAACCTCACTTTTCTGACCTATAGGTAAGGGAATTTATTTTTTGTCTTCCTGGAAAAATATTGTACTTTTTAACTTTTTTTTGCTTTTTCTTAAAAAAAAATTTTTATTTATTTGGCTACACTGGGTCTTAGTTGTGGCATGCAGGATCTTTAGTTGCGGCACGTGGGCTCTTAGTTCTGGCATGTGGGATCCAGTTCCCTGACCAGGGATCGAACCCGGGCCACCCCTGCATTGGGAGCAGCGCGGAGTCTTAGCCACTGGATCACCAGGAGAGTCCCTGCTTTTTAAATGATGCTGAAAAATATAATGAAATGTTTGGACTAGAGCAGTGTTTTTTAAAGTGCGTTGCCAGGATTTCCCTGAATGGCTACAGTGGCTGTCTTGAGGTTGATTGGGAGCAAGGTTTAGTGTGAACTTGGCTCTACATGTACAATCAGAGCAGCTCAACTGTTTTTTTTTTTATATATATATAAATTTATTTTATTTATTTATTCTTGGCTCTGTTGGGTCTTCGTTGCTGCGCACTGGCTTTCTCTAGTTGTGGTGAGCGGGGGCTACTCTTTGTTGCGGTGCGCGGGCTTCTCACTGCAGTGGCTTCTTTTGTTGCGGTGCACGGGCTCTAGGCGCTGCAGGCTTCAGTAGTTGTGGCACGTGGGCTTAGTAGTTGTGTCTCACGGGCTCCAGAGCGCAGGCTCAGTAGTTGTGGTGCACGGGCTTAGTTGCTCCGTGACACGTGGGATCTTCCTGGACCAGGGCTCGAACCCGTGTCCCCTGCATTGGCAGGCGGATTCTTAACCACTGCGCCACCAGGGAAGCCCCAGCTCAGCTGTTTTTATAAAGGATTTTGCTGAAGGAATGTTCCACTGCTTTAAAAAAAAAAAAAGTCTAGTCAAAGTCTTCCAGCAGTCCAATTTAATCATTATCATTTCATGATTCCAAAACTGTTAGTGGAAAGACTGGATGCAGACCTGAATGTCAAGCTTTCTTATTTTGTTGTTTTTAACCGACAGGAGTGACAAGAAAGAGCAACTCTTTCTTGCTGAAATGAAACTTAAGAATTCAGCTAGTAATCAGCCGATTCCTGGTTGGGATTTCTCAAGAACCTGGTATTTCAATGATATACAAGTTCCCTTACTGAAAGCAAAAGAAAAAAGCAAAGCAGAACTTTCTGTGCTATGTTTAACTTACCAAACTGTGTTAGAAGGTGAGAGATTTTTTTTTTTTTTAAAGTCAGTCACAGACCTCATTTTTTTAAAATAAATTTATTTTTAAAATTTATTTATTTATTTATTTTGGCTGCGTTGGTTCTTTGTTGCTGTGCGTGGGCTTTCTCTAGTTGCGTCGAGCAGGGGCTACTCTTTGTTGCAGTGCGCCGTCTTATTGCGGTGGCTTCTCTTATTGTGGAGCACGGGCTCTAGGCGCACGGGCTCAGTAGTTGTGGCGCATGGGCTTAGTTGTTCTGTGGCGTGTGGGATCTTCCTGGACCAGGGCTCGAACCCGTGTCCCCTGCATTGGTGGGCAGATTCTTAACCAGCGCCACCAGGGATGTCCAGAGATTTTTTTTTCTTCTGTTTTGAATGGTTATTAATTATTGGTTCAATTTCATTAATAGATATAGGCCTATTCAGATCATCTATTTCTTCTTTTTTTTTAATTAAAAGTTTATTTTATTTTTTACAATTTTTTAAAGTTACTTTCCATTTACAGTTATTACAAAATATTGCCTATATTCCCTGTGTTGTACAATACATCCTTGAGCCCATCTTACAGTACTTTGTACCTCCTGCTCCCCATCCCCTATATTGTTCCTCCCCACCCCCCACTCATAACCACTAGTTTCCTCAGTGTGTCTGTGAGTCTGCTTCTTTTTTGTTATATACACTAGTTGGTCATATTTTGTTAGATTCCACATGTAAATGATATCATACATTTGCAACTATTTTCTCCCATTCAGTAGGTTGTCTTTCTTTTTTTTTAATCATTTCTTTATTTTTTTTCCCATGTTCAATATTAGTTATCTATTTTATACATATTGGTGTATACATGTCAATCCCAATACCCCAATTCATCCCCCCGCCCCGCCACTTTCCCCTCTTGGTGTCCATGCATTTGTTCTCAGAGATGTTGATAAGGAAAACAGTTTGACCCAGATTGTTGAAAGGTTGAGCCGGATAAAAATTTTTCTTTTTTTATTGCCTTTTTCTTTCTCCTCAGCTTCTTGGCAGCATTAGGATATAATCAGAACAACTGCTGGTCACAATATTCTTTCCCTGCATGGAATTAAGATTTTATTTCTGTGAGGGTGTCTTGCCTTATAGGGTATTTTTTTCTACTGTGCTACTATCACTTTTGCCATTTTAAAACTATTGTAGCTCTGTTCAGGTTTTATGTGTACTGTTCCTGATGCTTAGCTGCTACGCGGCATGTGGGATCTTCCCAGACCTGGGCTCGAACCCATGTCCCCTGCATTGGCAGGCGGATTCTTAACCACTGCGCCACCAGGGAAGTCCTGTAGACTGTTGAAAAGCAGTGGTTTATACTACCACTAGCAATATTTTAGAGTACTAGTTTCATAACATCTTTAATAGTGGGACTACTTTTAATATTTATTAGTTTAATAGAGTTAGATGATAACTTTGATTTATAGCTCCTTCCACTATATATTTTAATATTCCACAGTTTCGAAAAACTTAGCCTGGGTTAATTTAAAACCAGTGGTTTCCTTAGAAAGCTGGGAATTTTGGAGAAATAGGGGAAGTTAAATGTATTGAAACATTCATTGGTCATTTCCGTCTTCATCCATTTGAGTTTTCTTCCCATCTCTCACACTTGACTGTTATTCTGTATCACCTTCCAGTTTTGGTATGAGAGCTGCCTTGATAGTTCTACCTTTGGATGAAAATGAATTTGCGTTTTTTGGTGTCTTGGTCTTTGAGATCGGGAGTATGACTGTCGCTGGAGGCACATCATTCATCCTACTTTGAAATGTTTCTTAGACTATGTATGAAGATAAAAACTATAAAAGAGAAATAAGCTACCTACAACTTAACGTGGGAGAAAGTTTCTGTAGTATTCAGCTTCAGAGGCAAAATGGGTTATTAAAGATTTGTTGTGTAACTATATTTATCCTGTTCAGTATTTTATTTTCTGAAAATTTATTCTAGGTGACATACAGGCACATTCTTTTAATGCATCCTTTAGTTAGACTGTGAAATTGGAGCTTTCTAATGGTCATAACCAAATGAGTGAAAGGAAGGCCTTTGAATATTATGTGCCTCTAGTTTGAGTGTATATGTACTCTGGGAGAGGGGTTCAGGATTTCATTTTTGTACATTTCTGCAGTGAAGTTTATACCAACCCAGCCACAGAACTTGGTCCCATTTAGCGTCCAGCCTGCCTTGAAAGACAGGTTGGACATAAAGGAGGCAAGTTCCCCTTCCCCCACTGACAATCCCAAAGCTGGCATCTGCTCCTTTTGGTTTGACTTTTAGTGGAATAAAATCTACTGAGATTAAAGCTACCTGAGACTGAGAGTGGAAATAAATGGTACGCTGTTTTTTAAATAATCCTGGAGTGGATCATTATGCTTTGGGGCATGGATGGTTTTGGAAAAGCCTAGCTCAGCTAGCTCTTCCTGGCATCTGACTTCATGTTGTTAGTTGTGATAAGCTCTGACATCTAGAAAGTGAGGCTGAGCTTTTAGAGATAGTGCCTAGCACTGATAACTCAGAGTGTTGCACAGAAGACTCAAAACCTTCAGGAGTTAATTCTTGAAAAGCAGGGGTAGTAACAGTCGTAAGAGCTTATACACTAGATACTCACTAAAGATAAATAATGGAGACTAAAGATTGGACAGGACAGATTTACGTGTGATACCTCTGGGCATAGATGTCAGTAATTCTTGCCTTTTTCTTTGATCTATTTCTATAGCAAAAAAGAAATTCCTGTGTTTAACTTTACCATCCATGAGATCCACTGTCAAAGGAACATTGGTATGTGTCCTATCTGCAAGGAACCATTTCCCAAATCTGACATGGAGACTCACATGGCTACAGAACACTGTCAGGTGAACCACCAAGTACTTAGATGTTAATAAATGGATTATACTTGCTATTGTGTAATAGCAAGTGAGCATGTTGTCACGAATAACTTACTATAACTTACTGATTCTTGCTTCTTACCCTAGGTGACCTGCAAATGTAACAAGAAGTTGGAGAAGAGGCAGTTAAAGAAGCATGAGGTTAGTTGCCCTGCACTGTGAAGGCAGTGAATTACCATGGGGCCAATTCTATTGAGATTACAGAGCCACATGCAGAGCAGAAAGCCAGTGTTGTTGTGTCTTTGTTCTCCACCAGCTCCATGCACACTGCCTCTCAAAGCCTATTTGAGACTTTGTTTGCTGCCAGATTTGACTGCATGGCTGCCGTGCTTTATGCTCAAGCCTCAGAGCCTTTCCCTTTGGAACCGAGTCATTTCTCCTGGGGTTTGTTTATTGGCAGGCTCACTTGAGTGCTAAACCAAGCCTGGGATTGCTGGTGTGCTACGACCTCTAGCACACAGCCTGCCTTACATCTTGTAATTTCATTTTGACTTCTTGATCACTTGGATGACATGCTGTTTATACCCAAAGAAATTCTCAGAGAGCATTTGATGAGAGAATATCGTTTGGTCCCTAGTTGAGATAAAATTGGCTGTAGTTGAATGAGTATGTGTGTGTGTATATATATATATATTTTTTTTTTTGAATGAGCATATTCACCAGTTAAAAATCCCAACAGCTATTTAGTTGGTGGTCATGCATGAGTGTGTGTACATATGTAAAAATTCATCAAGGTATGCACTTATTTTTTCTTTTTTTAATTTATTTACTTTATTTATTTATTTCTGGCTGCATTGGGTCTTTGTTGCTGTGCGGGCTTTCTCTAGTTGCAGTGAGCGGGGGCTACTCTTTGTTGTGGTGCGAGGGCTTCTCATTGCAGTGGCTTCTCTTGTTGCAGAGCACAGGCTCTAGGCGCGTGGGCTTCAGTAGTTGTGGCACACGGGCTCAGTAGTTGTGGCTCGCGGGCTCTAGAGCGCAGGCTCAGCAGTTGTGCTGCACGGGCTTAGTTGCTCCACAGCATGTGGGATCCTCCCGGACCAGGGCTTGAACCCAGGTCCCCTGCATTGGCAGGTGGATTCTTAACCACTGTGCCACCAGGGAAGTCCAAGGTATGCACTTATGATTTGTGCATTTTGTTCTATGTATCTAAAAAAAACTATTAACTTATTAATTTATAATTTTAAAAGGTGATTCATATTCAATGTAGAAAACTTGGAAAATATAAAAAGAAAGAACTACTCATGACCCCACAGCTCAGAGATAAACATCTCATAAATAATTTAGCACTCTTACTGTCATTATTTTTTCTAAGCATTTGACTTGTGTTTTACTAGGCCTCACCAGCAAAAGGGGGGTTATGATTGAGGTCATATTAACAATAATAATAAGTATTTCTTTGGCTCTTAACATCTACTTGCTGCATAAAACAACTCCAATCAGTTGTCCCCCTCTTCTCCTTTTTCTCCCAGCTATTTCTGGGAGTCATATGGTGATAACACCAATCATTATAAAGGTACAAGTACAAAGTATTTCCTAACATTCCTGCATGTCAGGCTATGACAGTTGTAGATCACAGATTAAAGAGTTAAAAAAAAATTCTCCTTTAAAAAAAAAAAGTTGACACTTTATTTGCTGTTCTTGTGAGTTATTAGCAATTTTTAGGGTTGTTAACAAAGTACTTTATATTATGTGGTGTGTGCTAGCAATTATTTGCTCTTTTGCTTTTGAGTAACTTAAATCAGTGGCATTTATCTGATAAAACTTTTCTTTAAAAAAATCTTTCTGAATTGATATTATAGCTACATGATATATAATTTTAAAGCCACAAAAGCATATATGTAAAAATTATCTCTCTTCCACCCCTATTCCTAAGCACTCTTTGTCAGTTTCTTATGTTTTCTGTAAGAGATATTCCATGCATATACAAACAGTGTGAAAAATGTTTGAAGTATCATTTAGAATAAAACTTGGGTTTAATCTGTATGAGAAGAAATTTTGCTCTTTGACACAGTGGTTGTAAAGTGTCTAAACTTTAGAAATGATGTTATATGAAAGTTCTGAGTTTAAGTTCCCAAGTTTTGGAACATCCATATCATAGTAACATATTCTTTCATATCTTTTTAAAGAAATATTAATTATTTAGTGCTTTAGTGACAATTTCAAATTAAGTATAAAAGTTTTGACCTTCATCTGCTGAATACATTCACATTCTTGGGGTCATCTTCATTGGTGATTCTTGACTTATTTGGTCAATTTAAAGCCAGTGCTGGGCTTCCCTGGTGGCGCAGTGGTTAAGAATTCGCCTGTCAATGCAGGGGACACGGGTTCGTGCCCTGGTCTGGGAAGATCCCACATGCTGTGGAGCAACTAAGCCTGTGCGCCACAGCTACTGAGCCTGCGCTCTAGAGCCCTTGAGCCACAACTACTGAGCCCATGTGCTGCAACTACTGAAGCCTGAGTGCCTAGAGCCCGTGCTCCGCAACAAGGAAGGCCACCACAATGAGAGGCCCGTGCACCGCAACAGGGAGTGGCCCCTGGTCGCCGCAACTAGAGAAAGCCCACGCGCAGCAACAAAAACCCAACGCAGCCAAAAGTAAAATAAAATTTTTAAAAAGCCAGTGCTATATACAAATGTGCAGATTCGAAAAATCAATGTCTTTCTAAAGGACAATCCCTTTTCCTCATTGCCAGGTACTTAAATCAGAGTAGTAAGGGGAAATTGGTCTGGGGGAGCTTTGACAAGCATATATGAATTGCTGTGCTTTTGCTATTTGCTCCTGGACTTCTCTGGCTGATTTTGGGTTACTTTGTAATGTGTGCACAAAATGATGGTAGGGTGGCTGAGTGAGTAGATTCCTTATAAGACTTTCTTTTCCTTTGTAGAACTTGGTGGCAGGACAAAGAGGGAAGCGGTGACTCTTAAATACATAGAAAACCATGGCAGGCAAAGCTAGGGTTGGAAGAGAATATTTTTGTAAATACTTTTTACTTTCCTTGCCCTGTACTTTATAAAACATGGCCTCTCTTAGATTCACATATTAACTGCCTCATTATTCTGTTTTGCAGGAGACTGAGTGTCCTCTACGACTTGCCCTTTGCCAGCACTGTGATTTGGAGCTTTCTGTTCTCAAACTGAAAGACCATGAAGATTACTGTGGTGCCCGGACAGAGTTATGTGGCAGCTGTGGGCGCAATGTCCTGGTGAAAGATCTGAAGACTCACCCTGAAGTTTGTGGGAAAGATGTGGAGGAAAAGAGAGATGAGGTTGCCGTGCCACCTAATGCATATGATGATTCTTGGGGTCAAGATGGTATCTGGATTGCATCCCAACTCAGACAAATTGAGGCTCTGGACCCACGCATGAGGCTCCCTCGAAGGTCCCTGAGAGCCTTTGAATCAGACCTTTTCCAAAGTAGAACCACCAACCAAAGGAGCATGACAGCCCAGTTTCCAATTCAGAATAATCTACGTGAGTTGTGTTTGGGATTAGAAAACTGGAATGGTATCAGATCTTAGGGCAAGTGGGAACAGGGCTTTGGAGCCAAATAGATCTTAATTATAGAAACCTGATTGTAGCTGGGTAACGTAAGGAAGAATACTTAACTTTCCTATAGATTGGAAAAGCAGAACCTCTTTGCTATTGGATTTTTGTTGGATGACAGTTAGGGTTGATGGATGACAATGCTGTTAATAGCTGACATTTACTGAGTATACCCTATGTGCTTAAAGGCATTTACAAAGTGCTTTAGATGTATTAACTCATTTAGTTCTCACAACAGTTTTATGAGGGTAGGTGAGTGGTAGAGCTGGGATTTGAATTCAGGCAATCTGACACCATGCTTTAAGCCATCCTGCTATAATGCAGAAAATACATATAAAATGCCTAGCACAGTGCCTATCTCGTAGTTATAGCTCATTAATATTGTTTATTAATAAAACTGTTAGAATAATAATGGAGGCTTTTATCATGGCACACTTAACATTTGGAGTCCCCTGAGCACTGAAGGGCCGGGCCTCGTTCGTTCCTGCACAGATTCCTATAAACCCTGAGTGTCTGCTAGGCATGGGCTTGAACTACGGGATGGCACCATCTTTACGTTTCTTGAACACTGGCTTTATTTTTTCTTCCCCAGTGGAAGAACAAGAAAGGCAGGAAAGGAATAGAAGCCGACAGACCCTCAAAGAGGGTGGTGAAGACAGCGCAAACTTGGATTTCATGTTGGCCCTAAGTCTGCAAAATGAAGGCCAGGCCCCCAACTTGACAGAGCAGGACTTCTGGAGGGTCATATGTGAGGCAGACCAGTCCCATGAAGGTCCCGGTGCTCTGAATGACATAAGGGGTATGTTTGTTTACTCTGCACTAGCCTCTGTCTCTACAGTTTTTTAAAGTCTTACACTAAACAATTTATATAAAATTGAAAGTTTTTCGTGAGATAGAATTTGTTTTTTTATTTTGTTCATTTGCTTTTCCCAACTCTTATTTATTTATTTATTCATTTATTCATTTATTCATTTACTTATTTACTTATTTATTCATTCATTCTTGCATGCATGCATGAATGCTGCACCAGGTCTTAGTTGTGGTACGTGGGATCTTTAGTTGCGGCATATGGGATCTAGTTCCCTGACCAGGGATCGAACCCAGGCCCCTGCATTGGGAGTGCAGAGTCTTAACCACTGGACCACCAGGGAAGTCCCTGTCATATCTTTAAACATGTTAAAAATACTTATTTTTCTATTGTGTCTGAAAATATGCCTAAAGTCTATTTTTTGCTATTTGCTGTTTCTGCTGACGCTCACGGTAGCTTGCTGCTTCCCTCTGTGTGCGTGCATGTGTGCGTGTGTGTGTTTTAACATTAAGTTTTCTGGTGTGTTCCTCTGAGGGTATTTATATATGCTTCTAGCAGGCTCCTGGGGATACTACTGACTGGAATAATTTTAAATTGAAGTTTTGGCCTGGGCTTCTTAAAACCATAAATATGAATTAATGTAAAAACATAAAGGTAGACGTCTCTACTCAAACCCATGTAAAGACCAGACTCTGGTTACTGTACCTTAGTAGAGATTTTTCTCTCTTCTATGTAGAGCCAAAACCTAGTTAGGCAAGTTTCCTTACCTCCTCGCATCGTTCACCCTCCCTTGTTCAACAGTCTGACTGAGGCTGTTGTGTTTTGGGATGCCTGGGATTAAAATTACTCTTATTTATTGGGGTTGGCCAAAAAGTTCTTTTGGGTTTTTGTAACATCTTACGGAAAAACCTGAACGACCTTTTTGGCCAACCCAATATTTTCTCATTTAAGTTACTTTTATTCAACATCTTTTGTTTATATTTTGTACTGGGAGGGTTTTTCTTTTCAGGATATTTGTCTTCCAGTAATATCCAAGCCTCAGTTTCTTCATCTGTAAAATGAGGGTCATGTGGATCTACTTCATAACATTTTTCCTGAGGATTGAAATAATGCACAGAAGGTTTTTAGATTAGTGACTAGGGTTATGACACATTTAAATTTCTTCCTTAATTGGAATAGTGGGTAAACTACTACTTTACTGCTTCTCAGGAAATGGTGACAAGTAAATCTCTTTCTGTAGTGCAAGTTTTTTGCTTAGGGTTTGTCTCTTAAACAGTTTCCCTTCACGGATTTTCAGCCCCACAAATTGCTATGTCTAAGAAATTGCAAAGGAAATCAGACCTTCCTGTCAAACCCCCCAGGGGGGATAAAAGGTAGAATCAGGTTTGTTTTTGTTCGAGTCTGACTGTGTGGCCTGATACCTAGGTGCAGCTGATGAGACCATGTTGCCTTGTGAATTTTGTGAGGAGCTCTACCCAGAGGAACTGCTGATTGACCATCAGGTGTGTTGTGAATTACCTGAGGGCTTTAAGCTTTAGGGAGGAATGTGTGCAGGCCCTATTGGTGTTGCAGGCCACACGAGATCTTGAGCAAACTATTTTAATACAACTCCTGTGATAGGAGTAGCAACTGTGTTTTTAACCCTGGGGTGACTGACATGTGGGCATGAGAACTCAGTCTCATTCCCTCTTGGGCAAAGTAACATTTATACCAGCAGGCCCAGTTGCTGACTCCATTCTGTGGTGATAGTGTACATCTCTACTGACCATCTTGTAATCTGGTCTCATCTCATGGTACATTTGATTTATTGGAGCCATACTGAAGTCCTTGCAGTTCCCGGGAGGGTCAGGGATCTGTTTTGCACTTTACTTTTCTGCCAGCTACCCCGCTTCCTTAACACACCCCTCACTCATAGACTCGGTTCAGACATGACTTTCAGGAAACCATCCTGTGGAACGTTCTGAAGGCTAGGCCAGAGGTCCCACCTGCGTGCTCCCCGAAAGTCCTGTGCCCACAGCTCTCTTAGCCTGTTATCCTCACCCTGTGGTGTCGTCTTGCTGATCCCCTGTTGGTCTGCACCACTCTGCTAAGTTCCTTGAGAACAGGTTCTGGGTTTTCTTAGTTTCTGGAATCTCTTAACGCCTGGTATATGAAAGGTGTCAGGTATTTTGAATGACTGAAGGTTTTTGCGCTATTTAGGAATGATTAGAGAGTAGCCTTTGTGTTTTAAGAGTGGCTCCGCTGATGGAGGCATCCACTTTTCCCCTCAATGCTCTTACTCTCTGGTTTGGTTTGGCCGAGTCTGGCACTTCCATAGCTGTTAAGTAGTCCCTGTGCTCTGGGTGGAACATGCATTCCCCTCGTAAGTGGAACAATACAGCATCTGAATACATCTAGTATTTGGTTTGGGAGTAGCATGAGAAAATCCATTAATAGGGATAACAAAGAATATTTGGGCCTCTCTTACTGTATGACTGTGGGAAGAATCTTGAATCTTTTCAAATTAATTTAAAAAGAATAATCACATAAACACAGTAAAAAAAAAAAATTAAAACAGTACAGAAATGTTTAAAATAAAACAAAGTGAGTGTTCCATCTATGTTCCTCTGACCCTTTTTAGTCCCTCTCCCCAATATTAAGCATTATTAAAATTTTGTGACTTCTGGAAAATATTTTCAGAATTTAGTTTGTTCCTTAACCTCTGCTTTTTTTTTTTTTTAACCTATGTTTTTTGAGACAGACAAGTTGTAACCCTTCATGTGCCTTACCTCCGATCAGTGTGGGCAATGCTTCTCCCAAAGGGGTGGAGGACCCTGATGTCACCTTCCAGAAGTTGATGCGGCAGGCTGCAAGTAACCAGTTAGACTCCTTGATGGGCCTGAGCAGTTCGCCTCCTGTGGAGGACAGCATCATCATCCCATGTGAATTCTGTGGGGTCCAGCTGGAAGAGGAGGTGCTGTTCCATCACCAGGTAAGAACACTTGGAGGACCTGTCCACTTCTTCCATCCTGTTGATCCTCTGAGTGAACCTGAGGCTTTTAGAGCCAAGAATGCCTCTTTGGCCTTTAAGTTGTGTGCATACCTGATCTGGCTACTGGCCATGTCCTGTTTTGTGAGCTGTCTGAGGTATAAAGTACCTCAGGCCTTTGGACTTTCTCTGCCTTCTGGCAGTGGAAACCATCCCATCACTAGCTGTGGCCCAAGGAGCCAGGACTCCATTTAAGCAGGCATGGAGGACTTGCCAGAGGGTTTAGAAGAGCATTTCCCTGAGGTCATCGACAATTTCTACTTTTGGGTTCTTCCTGTTGGGGTGGCACTTGCGTCTGCATTCCAGGAGACTGGGATCTAATTCTAGCTTTGCCATATGGTTGGCCTAGGATAGGTCCCATTCCCTCACTGGGGACGTCTGTAAATGAAGGAGTTAAACTAGTTAATCTGAAGTCCTTTTTTAGCTTTTGCAGTCTAGGATGCCGGCATCTTAGTGGAAGATACGTTTTCTGCCCCATCTTGTTTGTTATGGGAGTTAACACTGAAGGTATTTCAGGGGCATTTTTGTAATCAATGGCATATAGCTAGCTGTTGCTAGAACACCACACATTGCATTTCTGTAATAAAGACTTTTGCCTTTGGATCAAGCAGCAGATAAGTCACTGCTTGTTTCCTCGGGAGACTACAAAATAAGCAGTGGTGCAAATACTCTATGGTCAAAATGTAGACATGCTTTTCTGGGCTCCTAAGACCAGCCCTTCTTTCATCCCTGCACAAATCAGAGAGTGCTTCTGTCAGTGCTAGTTGGAATGATTGCTCTGTTCCAGGTGTGCTTCCTCTTAGTCCCAGGCCCTTCCTCTCAGTGGTTGTCAAAGTCATCCTGTCCCATCCTCACCCCACCCCCACCAGCCTCCCCATAAGGTGTGTTCACCCAACCTGCTGTTCCTTCCTCTCCTCCCACTGCTCCCTCTCCTAGGAATGACTCAGTCCAGAGGTACTAATTCTGGTTTTTCTTGTTAGGACCAGTGTGACCAACGCCCAGCTACAGCAAACAACCACATGTCGGAGGGGATTCCTAGTCAGGATCTCCAGCCTCGACAGACCTCACCAGAGCTGCCCAAGAGGCGTGTCAGACACCAGGGTATTAGCCAGGGCTGAGCCAAGGCTGCAGGTCTGCTGCTGCCTTGGGCCTGCTTCCCACTTCTCATCTGCTACTCTAAAATGGGTTTTACCTTCGTCCCAAATTAGCAAGCACAGTACGAGCTCACTGGGGACTCCCTTGGGGCTAGCTGCGGTCCCGTGGTAGACTCAGGTGTCTCGGGTGTGTAGCTTTATAGGGTAACGGCTTTGGGGACAGCCATGAGATATGCTTATCAGTCAGTGCTTATTCAGCCGCTGGTCCCTGTCGGTACACTTAGTGGATGATTGGAAGATAATTTTCAGCCTTACTGTGGCTGCCCTGGGCCCCTGCTTCTAGTTGAAATATGCTCAACTAGAGTAGGGTAATCAAACTTATTATCAGTATTCTTATTATGTAATAGTCTCACAACTAGGCAAGTAAAACTGCTTTTGAAACCCAGTTGCTATTAGAAGCCCAAAGCCAATTAGAAATGATTCTTCAAAGTTTGCTTGTGCACCATTGTTGACTAGTTAGTGAGGACTTAGGCGGTAAGTGTACAGTGTGGATTAATGTTCCCAACCCTGTCCTGGAGACGTGGGTTTCAGCATCCTTTAGGGGCGAGGCAGTCATCTTTTACCCAGCATCTTTTGTTCCTGCCTGGAATCCAGCACTAATAGCAAGAGCAGCCTTTTCCCTAAAGCTGGTGCTCTTTTCTCTTCTCAGGAGACCTGTCTTCTGGTTACATGGATGGTATCAAGCAGGAAGTGGCTAAAGGGCCCACCTGTCCTCTCCCTGCCAGCAGACCCACTAACACTATGACGGCTACTTCTAACCGCCTGCCAACATCCACATCAGGCCCCAGGCCTGGGTGCCAGCCCAGCCCTCCTCGCGCTCTGAAGCTCAACAACTTAGACAGCCAGGGCATCCAGGGGCGCAGTCGAAACAGCCATAATGGGGCCCTAGCTCCTGGGCACGTTCCAGTGGTTCACTCCGCTCGAAGTCTCTACCCAGAAAACCTTGTGCCCTCTTTCCCCTGTGGGCCTTCAGGGAGATACGGAGCAAGGTGAGAATCAGTAGCCTGGGAGTGGAGCTTGTGGGTGGCTCAGGAGAACGTGGAAGTGTGGACTTCGCTTGTATTGTGGCCTGATTCAAAATGTTCTTTTGCTCTGTGTGGATTTTTATTCATTAGTTTTATCTGCTACTGGAGAGCTGCTTTTGTCTGGTTCCAGCTGTTTCTGTTCTGAGTTTTCTGACTTTTGCTCGGGGCATCTCAGGAACTAGTTTCCAATCCTTCTCTTTCAGTGGCAGGAGTGAAGGTGGCAGGAACCCCCGGGTCACCCCCACGACTGCCAGCTACCGCAGCAGAACTGCAAAGGTGAGCGGGATCCAGCCCAGAATGCTCATTGAGGACTCAGAAGTGGGTGGGCTGGTATGGTTCTTGAAGTCAGAGAAGCAGCTGGGCATCAGGCCGGTTGTGGCTGAGAACTGTTCTTTTGCTTTTGATAAGGAGGTTTCCATAGAAGCCTGACATTTCTGGCGCTCTTCAGGAGGAGTGCTGCTTTCTTACTTTCTACGTAAACTTCGTTTGTGTTCTATCGTTCAACAGGCAAAACCCCCCAAGCAGCAGGGAGCTGGGGATGCAGAGGAGGAAGAGGAGGAGGAGTAACAGTGTCTGCAGGGAACTTGCACATCGGTTCCATCTTTCCTGCACAACTTGCCGTGGTGCAGCCCCGCCCCTTGGGCTCTGTGGGCAGGGGCCATCTGACAGATTTAACTTTTTCTAGGCTATGGCCATTTTGTGTCTTTTGAGATTGTGCTGTGGGAGTTTGGGGGTTTGAGGGAGGGTTAGCAGGGAGGCTGTTGAGAATGTTTCAGCTTTAGCTGCTGCCTTTTGGCAGCATAAGTTACAGCCTCTCGGCCCACCAGGGCTTCATCTTTTGACATACTGTCACCACTGCTTCATGGTGCTGTGTGGTCCTGGTGGAAAGAGGGAGGGTTCTGGAAACCTGGTCCCCACCAGTGAGGTGATGCTCTTCCTGTGGTGGCCTAAATTGGGGAACTTTTGGATATCCTCTCCTGTGTACTGCCCATCCTCACTCTAGAATTTGGGCCTCTGGTGTGCATGGAGGAGCTTTGGTAAAGTGTCCAGGCCAGTTGCAATATGTGTTAGGAACGAGGTTTGGAGATGAGTTGAGCCACAGGTGAGCGGACTATGTACGGGATTTGTTTTAATCTGCTTCTTTGGCATTTGGCATCACTGCCTTCTGTTTTCTGATGGGGAGCATGGCTCCTTTGCCTTCACTGCCTTCTGATGGGAAAGGCCGGGGGCTCCCTGTCCCCTCCAGGGCCATGCTGGGCTCTGTGCTAATCAGGAGTGAGGCCTAAGCTCATGGCTTGCTCTGAAAACCAAGTATCAGAGCCCCCTCCCCCTCTTTTTATTTTACTGTTATTATTATTATTATAATTATTAACATCCTTGTGATAGAAATAAAGTTTGTACTTGGAGTTCAGCTGAGTCTTGTGGTTCCTTCTCCTGCGTGCTCTTTGGAAACCTTAGGGAGACCACAGTGGACTGGAGTCAGCTCTGAAGAATGGGGGAAGCTGAGCAGGGCTAGGTTTTCTGTGGGCTTCTTGGAACCCCAGCAGATCCAGCATCATCCTTCTCAGAGTGCCAGACATTCAAGGTATAGTTTTCTCTTTTACTGGAGTTGGAGGAAACTGACAGGTGGCTGCAGCTCTGGGGATGATTTGGGGTGGGCTGGGGGCTGCCTCCAACTGAAGAGAGGAAGGCAGATTCCTCAAAAGCCTCAGTCCTGAGAGTTGTTGAACCTTAGCAGCATTATTCATTACCCCTCAGCACCTCATACTTTGCCCTGGACCATCTAATACCTTAGGTCATTTTGAGCTCATTTGTTTTTCTCTCAACAACCTAGTGGGGGTGGGAAAGGTAGGAAGAATTGCCCCAATTTCATATGTGGAAAGGAGTGACTTGCATAGGCTATGCAGCTAATTCATGACAGCTGGGACTTGAATCCGGGTCTGAATTATACTGAGATAAAGAAAAAGGGGGACTTCCCTGGCGGTCCAGGGATTAAGACTCCATGCTTCCACTGCAGGCGGTGTAGGTTCAAAAAAGGGGACGGAACTCAGGCTCATGGCAGTGAAATCGCCAAGTCCCAACCACTGGACCGCCAGGGAATTCCCTATTTATTTCCTCTTCAGTGAACTTTGATGGTTTGTGTCTTTCAAGGAATTTGTCCATTTCAATAAGTTGTTTAACTTATTAACATAAGGTATTCATAATATTCCCTTATTATTTTAAAAATATGTGTAAAGTTTGTAGTGATGTCACCTCTTTAATTTCATTGGTTGATAATTTGTGTCTTTTCTCTTTCCCTAATGTGTTCGGCTAGAGCAGGGATCTCCAAACTTTTCTTTGATAAAAGCCAAATAGTAAATATTTAAGGTTTTGCAGGTTATACTGTGTGTATTTCAACTACAGTAAGTCCCCTACATACCAACCTTCAAGTTGCGAACTTTCAAAGATGCGAACATGAGTTTGCATGTCCAGTCATATAAGTTAGTTCACGTGTCTGGTGTACTTTGTCACGTGCGTGCATCCTCTACAAGTGGCTGTGTTTCTGTGTACTGTACAGTACTGTATAGAGTACAGTAGTACAGTATCTTTATTTCAAGCCCAGGATGTCTAGAAGCAAGCATAAAAGCAGCGGTGATTTAGCTGGTACTGCTAAGAAGCGCCAGGAATTGGAGGCCCAGAGAAAGGATGAAGAGAGACAAGAGGAAGAAGAAGTAAATGAAGAACCGAAGAGATTCACAATGCAGGAAATGGCAAGGGAATTTTCTTTATCTGAGGAGGCACTGTTTTTGAGGCACAGGAACCGAATGTAGAACGGTACACGAAGGTTACAGCAACCATTCAAAATGCAATCCAGTGCTACCATGTCACCTATGACGAGAAAAAAGGAGCTAGACATCACTGGATCGTTTTCTCAGGAGGGTAGATAGAATTGAATCCAGCAAGGAACCAGAACCTGTGCCATCAACGTCAGGCATGAGTGAAATAGCAGCTTGCCCTATGTCTCCTATTGCTGGCAATCCTTCAGCTCCACCGTCTCCCACCTCCTCTCCCTCCTCCAGTCAGTAACTCTTCTTGCCTGTTCCCTCGATGCCAGCCTCTGTATGCCAGCTGTTGCACTGTACTACTGTACTTTTCAAGGTACTGTACTGTAAGATTAAAAATGTTTTATTTCTTGTGTTGTTTTCAATGTATTATTTGTGTGAAAAGTATTATACGCGTATTACAGTACAGTACTATATAGCCAATTGTGTTAGTTGGGTACCTAGGCTAACTTTTGTTGCACTTATGAACTCGCTCTCAGAATGGAACTTGTTCATTTGGACGGGACTTACTGTACTCAACAACGCTGTTATAGAGTGAACACAGCCATGGACAATACACAAATGAATGGGTGAATAAAACTTTATTTACAAAAACAGGTAGCTGGATTATGGGCCATAGCAGGGCAACTACTGGGTTAGAGATTTATCAATTATATTGATCTCAAAAAATCAACTTTGATTCCATTGATTTCCTTTACTGTTTTTCTGCTTCCATTTCATTGATTTCCTATTCTGATTTTTATCACTTCCTTTCTTTTGCTTACTTTGAGCTTAATTTTTTCTTTACCTAGTTTCTTTTTTTTTTAAATTTAATTAATTAATTAATTATTATTATTATTATTATTTTGGCTGTGTTGGGTCTTCGTTTCTGTGCGAGGGCTTTCTCTAGTTGCGGTGAGCGGGGGCCACTCTTCATTGTGCGCGGGCCTCTCACTGTTGCGGCCTCTCTTGTGGAGCACAGGCTCCAGGTGCGCAGGCTCAGTAGTTGTGGCTTACGGGCCTAGTTGCTCCGCGGCATGTGGGATCCTCCCAGACCAGGGCTCGAACCCGTGTCCCCTGCATTGGCAGGCAGATTCTCAACCACTGTGCCACCAGGGAAGCCCTTTACCTAGTTTCTTAAGGTCAAAGTTGAGGTCACTGATTTGAGATCTGACTTCTTTTTTAATGTAACTGTTAAGTGCTTTACCTGCATCTCACAAAGTTTTGATGTGTCTTTTCATTTCATTCAGTTTAAAGAACTTTGATTTCTTCTTTGACTTATGGGCTATTTATTAGTGTGTAATCTAGTTTCCAAATACTTGGATATTTTCCAGATTTGTTTTTGTTATTGTTTCTAATTTAATTTCACTGTGGTCAGAGAACATACTCTGTATGACTTGAATCTTTTAAAATTTATCTAGACTTCTTGTGTCCGTAGAATATTCTCCAGGCCATAATTGTTCTGTATGTACTTGAAAAGAATGTGCATTCTGTTTTGGTTGGATGAATGTTATATAAATGGCAGGTAGGTCAACATTGGTTGATAGTGGTTTTCAAGCCTTTATATCCTTACTGATTTTCTGTTTACTTGTTCTATATATTATTGAGTGGGAAATCTCTTATTATAATTGAGGATTGTCTGTTTTTCCTTATAATTCTATAATTTCTGTTCCATTATTTTCAGGTCCTGTTATTACATGTATAAATACTTATGATAGTTGTGCCTTTGTTTAATTGGCCCCTTTATTATTATGAAATGAAATGTATTTGTAATATTTGCTGTGAAATATACTTTGATATTAATATAGCAATCTTAATATTAAGAATCCTCAGCTTTCTTAGTGTTAGCACAGTACATCTTTTCCATCCTTTTATTTTTATTCCTATGCCTATTTGTATCTATATATTTAAAGTGGGTTTCTCAAAGGCAGCATATAGTTGGGATTTTTTTTCGTTGTTTTTTGTCTTGGTTTTGGGTCCATTCAGACAATCTGTCTTTTAATTGAGGTGTATAGGCCATTTACATTTAGTGTGATTATTGATATGATTGGGTTTAAATATATAATTTTCTCTGTCTCTTTTTTTTTTTCTCTTTTTCTGCTTTCCAAAAGTATCCAAAAGGATACTTTTTATAATTTCACTGTACCTCTTTTGTTGACTTATTAGTTATTACTGTTTATTGTATTATTTAAGTAGTTGTTTTAGGGTTTATGGTATACACTTTTTTTGGCTGTGCTGCATGGCATGTGGGAATCTCTGTTCCCCAACCAGGGATCAAACCTGTGCCCCCTGCAGTGGAGGCCCAGAGTCTTAACCACTGGACCACCAGGGAAGTCCCATAGGGTCTATAATATACAGTTTTAACTTTTCACAGTCTACCTTCAAGTGATATTATGCCATTTCATGTTTGATATTACAACAGCATATTTCATTTCTCTCCTCCCAGGCTTTGAGCTATTGTCATAGTTATTTCTGCCTTTGTTACAAATCCCCAATACACTGTTGTTTTCTTTATAAACAGTCAATTATCTTTTAAAGAGATTTAAATAGGAAAAGTATCTTTGGGAGTTCACTGGCAGTCCAGTGGTTAGGACTCGGTGCTTTCACTGCCATGGCCCCAGGTTCAATCCCTGGTTGGGGAACTAAGATCCTGCAAGCTGTGCAGTGCAGCCAAAATAAATAAATAAATAATAATTTAAACAGACAGAAGGTTATTCCCATATAGATTTTTGGTTTGCAGTTACCATGAGGTTTTGATATAGCAGTCTATATATATACAAGATTGTTTTAAGTTGCTGGTCTTTTAATTTGAAATGCGTTTCCAATATCCTGCATTTGTACTCTCCTCTCAATTGCTGGTTTTGAAATCATATTTGTGTGTGGATGATTTTCTACCTTTACTGTATGTTTGCCTTTCCCATTCGTAATTTTCTATCTTCTAGTTTTGTCCTTTTCTTTTCTGTCTAGATAAGCTCTTCTAGCATTTGTTATAAAGCTGGTTTGGTGGTGCTGAATTCTCTTAGGTTTTGCTTGTCTGTAAAGCTTTTGATTTCTCCATCGAACCTGAATGAGAACCTTGCTGGGTAGAGTATTCTTGGTTGCAGGTTTTTCCCTTTCATCACTTTAAATATATCATGCCACTGCCTTCTGGCCTGCAGAGTTTTTGCTGAAAAATCAGCTGATAACCTTATGGGGATTCCCTTGTATGTTATTTGTCGCTTTTCTCTTGTTGCTTTTTTTTTTTTAATTTATTTATTTTATTTATTTATTTTTGGCCGTGTTGGTGTTGCTGCATGCAGGCTTTCTTTAGTTGTGGAGCGTGGGGGCTACTCTTTGTTGTGGTGCACGGGCTTCTCATTGCGGTGGCTTCTCTTGCTGCGGAGCACAGGCTCTAGGCATGTGGGCTTCAGTAGTTGCAGCATGCAGGCTCAGTAGTTGTGGCGCACGGGCTTAGTTGCTCCGTGTCATGTGGGATCTTCCTGGACCAGTGCTTGAACCCATGTCCCCTGCATTGGCAGGCGGATTCTCAACCACCGCGCCACCAGGGAAGCCCATCTCTTGTTGCCTTTAATATTTCTCTTTGTCTTTAATTTTTTAAAAAACTTATTGGAGTATAGTTGATTTACAATGTTGTGTTAATTTCAAGTGTACAGCATAGTGATTCAGTTATACATATACATATATTGATTCTTTTTTGATTCTTTTCCCATATAGGTTATTATAGAATATTGAGTAGAGTTTCCTGTGCTATACAGTAGGTCCTTGTTTGTTATTTTACGTATAGTAGTGTGTGTGTGTTAATCCGAAGCTCCTAATTTATCCCCACCCCCTCCATGTTTCCCCTTTGGTAACCATAAGTTTGTTTTTGAAATCTGTGAGTCTGTTTCTGTTTTGTAAATAAGGTCATTTATATCATTTAAAAAACATTAAATTCCACATATGAGTTCTTTGTCTTTAATTTTTGTTAATTTGATTACTACGTGTATTGGTGTGTTCCTCTTTGGGTTTATCCTGTATGGGACTCTGCACTTCCTGGACTTGAGTGTTTCCTTTCCCATGTTAGGGAAGTTTTCGGCTATTATCTCTTCAAATATTTTCTTAGGCCCTTTCTCTCTTCTTCTGGGAGAAGAGAGAAATGTGAATGTTGGTGCATTTAATGTTATACCAGAGGTCTCTTGGACTGTCCTCATTCTTTTAATTCTTTTTTCTTTAGTCTGTTCCACAGCAGTGATTTCCACCAATCTGTCTTCCAGCTCACTTATTCATTCTTCTGCCTCATTTATTCTGCTACTGATTCCTTCTAGTGTATTTTACATTTAAGTTATTATATTGTTCATCTCTGTTTATTTGTTTTTTAAATCTTCTAGCTCTTTGTTAAACATTTCATGTATTTCTCGTCTGTGCCTGCATTCTTTTTCCAAGATCTTGGATCATCTTTACTATCACTACTCTGAATTATTTTTCAGGAAGATTGCCTATCTCCACTTCACTTAGTTTTTCTTCTGGAATTTTATCTTGTTCTTTCATCTGGAAAATATTTCTCTGCTGTCTCATTTTGTGTAACTTTCTGTGTTTGTAGCCTCTGTTCCTCAGGCAACAAGATCATAGTTCCTCTTGCTTTTGGTGTCTGCCGCCTGGTGGGTGAGGTTGGTCCAGGCTTGTGCAGGCTTCCTGGTCAGAGGGACTGGTGCCTGCCCACTGGTGGGTGGAGCTGGGTCTTGTCCCTCTGGTGGGCAGGACTGTATCAAGGGGTGTGTTTAGAGGTGGCTGTGGGATCAGGAGGACTTCAGACAGCCTGTCTGCTGATGGGTGGGGCTGTGTTCCCGCCCTGTTGCTTGTTTGGCCTGAAGTGTCCCAGCACTGGAGCCTGCAGGCTGTTGGGTGGGGCCAGGTCTCAGTGCCAAAATGGTGACCTCTGGGAGAGGTCATGCTGATGAATATTGGCTGGGGCCTCCACCACCGTTGTCTTTGCCCCCACAGTGAGCCACAGCCGACCTCTGCCTCCCCAGGAGACGCTCCAAGATCCACAGGTAGGTCTGGCTTAGGCTCGTATGGAGTCATTGCTTTGCCCTGGGTTCCAGTGCACATGAAACCTTGTGTGCACCTTCCACGAGTGGAGTCTCTGTTTCTCCCAGTCCTGTGGAGCTCCTCCACTCAAGCCCAACTGGCCTTCAAAGACAAATGCTCTGGGGGCTCCTCCTCCTGATGCCAGACCCTCAGGTTGGGGAGCCTGACATGGGGCTCAGAACTCTCACTCCTGCGGGAGAACCTCTGTGATGTAATTATTTTTCAGTTTGTGGGTCACCCACCTGACAGGTATGAGATTTGATTATATCATGAAAGTGCCCCTCCTACCATCTTGTTGTGGCTTCTTGTCTTTGGATGTAGAATATCTTTTTTGGTAGGTTTGAGTCTTTTTTTGTCGATGGCTATTCAGCAGTTAGTTGTGATTTTGTTTTTAAGTGAGAGGAGGTGAGCTTAAGTCCTATTCCGCCATCTTGTCTCCTCCTCACTTTATCACTGATTTTAAGCAACTTGGTTATAATGTGCCTTTGTACAATTCTGTGGCATTAAGTACATTCACATTGTTCTGCAACCATCACTACTACCTATTTCTTTGCTTCTTTAAGTTCATTAAACATCTTGCATCTTTGAGTTTATAGTTTTCAACCAAATTCAGAAAAATTTCAGCCATTATTTCTTCAGATATTTTTTTCTGTTTCTCCATTTTCCCTGTCTTTGGGGGATTAAATTTACACATATATTAGGCCACATGAAGTTGCCCCATAGCTTATTGGTACTCTTTTCACGTTTTTGGATTCTTTTGTCTGTGTTCAGATGGATAGTTTCTATTATATGTCTCCAAGTTCACTAAATCTTCTGTAGTCTGATTTGTTGTTAATTCATCCAGTGTAGTTTTCATTTGGGACATTGTAATTTTCATCTCTGGAAGTTAAATTTGGGTTTTTATATTTCTCAGGTCGCTACTTAATATGTAGTTATAATAACTGTTTTAATTCCCCTGCTCACTAATTTATCATTTGTGTACTTTCTGGGTCTTCTTGTGTTGAGTTTTTGCATGTCTGGTGGTTTTGATTGGATGCCAGATATTCTGAATTCTACCTATTTTGGTGCTGGGTATTTTTGTATTCCTATAAATATTCTTGAGCTTTGTTTCTCATACTTAGTTACTTGGAAACAGTTTGATCCTTCTAGATCAAACTGTTAAGCTTTATTAAGTGGGACCTGAGCAGTGAGTAGCCTAGGGCTAATTTTTCTCCACTACTAAAGCAAAACTGATGCCCCATAAACTGTGATGTTTTCCACACTGGCTCTTGGGAAAAGGAACTATTTCCTGTTCTTTGACAGCTCTAATCCTTTTGGCTGGTTCTTTCCCCAGCCTCTGGCAGTTTCCTTACATGCATGGGATTATCAGTACTCAGTGAACACTTGAGTGGGATTCTCAGCAGATCTATAGAGCTCTCTCTCTGTATAACTAACTCTTTCCTTGTTGATACCCTGCCCTGTAAACTAGCTGCTTTGGTCTCCTTGGATGCCTTGGCTTCTCATCTCAGGGAGACTGTTGGGTTCCACCCTCAGTTTCTCCTCCCTTTGCTGCTGACAACTCTGCCCCAACTGTAAGCAGAGGCAGTGGTAGGGCCCACCACATTTGTTTCTCTTCTCTCAGGTCTCTGTCCTTCATGCCTGTTGTCTGATGGTGTATTTGTCAGGTTTTTTGTTTTGTTTTAGAAGGGAGGGTAAGGTTTGGTTTCTGTTTATCTATGTTAGCTAGAATTAGAAGTGTCTTGAAAGCATTACTTTCTAGATTGTTATAAAAATCTGATGCCATTCTGATTCGCATGTAACTGGTTTTTTCCCTTGAAGCTTTTTAGGGTGTCTATCTGGTGTTTTGAAATTTCCCCATGTTGTATGTTGGTATAGATTCTTTGGAGACTCATGTCCTCTTGAGTTTTTCAGAATTTTCTTGTGTTATTATTTTGGTAATTTCTCTCCTGTGTTCTTTCTTTGCAGATTTCCAGTTATAGTTGGATGTTGGCCCTCTTAGACTGACCATTTTTTATTTTCCTTCATATTCTCTTTTGGTTTTTTTGTCCTACTTTATGGGAGATTTCCTCAATTTTATCCTTTCATCATATTATTTCTGACATTAATTTCCAAAGCTTTTGTTTTTTTATCTTCTCTCACAGCCTTTTTCTCCCCTTATTTAATGGACACAATATTTACACTTTGTGCCTTAGTTGTTTCTTGGATATCTTGTTCTACTCTCTGTACTATTTCCTGGGATTTGTTTATTTTTGTTTTGGTATTTTTATGTTGTACTTTTGCACAAACCTCTGATGTTTCTGGGCTATCTATATACTTAAGAGTGAGGCACTTGAAGGTGATGAGCTCTCTTCACTGTTCACTTTCACTGAACAGTAGGCTGGCATTTTCACTGGAGAGCCCAGGCTGGCAGGATCTGTAGGTTTTTCCTCTGGGTTAGTTCAGGGCAGGGTCTTCCAGCCTGCTGTAGGAGCCTGGGGTGGGGTGGGGGCAGGGGCTGGAGCCCTGAGCATCTCAGGTAGTTTCTCCAGAAATAACTTTCGGCCTTCTGCAGGGTGGTGGGGACTTGAATTTCTGCTTCCTACATGCATTTCCAGTCCTTGTTTTTCCCTGGCACATGAGGCCTCCAATTCCCTCCCTTTACAATGTGTTTTGGTTCTGTGTGTGTGTGTGGTGCAGTATGCGTGGGACGGACACAGGACAGCGAGAAGAGGGCAGAGCACTGATTTTGGATAGTAGTTCTGAGCTAAGTCTTTACCGCTTCCCTGCATTTCCTTTTGCACAAAGTAGTTCTAAATCCACTGCCTGTGCCCAAAGGAGGACACGTGGTCTAAGAGAGGCCCAGACTCTTCCAGTGCAACAGTCCACTTGAGGAAAATCCTCACACTGGCACAAGAGTACAGACCAGCTCCAGGACAAGGAGTGGGCAGAACCTGCAGGGTTAGATTTACCTTTGACCTTGGATTTCCATCCCTTTAATCAGACTTTCTGTATGAAAACCATAGACTATAGGGAGTCGAGTGGGGGGCAAGGGTTAGTTTATAAGCATAATGGAGTAAGAATCACATCAAGTGTAAAGAGACCATAATAATTAGAAATACTTTTAATTCCTAGCTTCTTGGCGACCCTCAAGTATCAGAGCCATCCAAGCATGTTGGCCTTCGAATCTTCTCAGCAAGAGTAGATGATCACACAACTCTTAAGGTAAATCAAAATTAGAGGAAGGTTATTTATTGGTGTGACTTTTCCTGTCATGAGCTTCTTTTACACAGCAATGGTGTAAATAGCATCAAATTGAATGAAAAGTTTGTTAGATGCAACCATAAATAATTATAATAAATATACATCAAGTAACTTTACAGCACACATTTTTTTAGGGCCAAGGTTTGGATCTGTCTGGACCTCAATGTGCTCTCTGGGAGAAGCAGTCGTGTTAGCAGCAGGTATCTTACTCACAGCTGTCATCTAGTCAAGTGATGGGCCAACAGAAGCTTCCCAAACCCCTCTTGGGGAGGTAGCTGACAATTCTGAGTCCATTCAAGGGATGGGAAGGATGGGGGCGGGGGGGACCAAGATTTTAAAATACAGGGAGGAAAAACCACTTCTAGTAAATCCAAAGGCTCTTTCATTATGCAGAAATGAAATAAGAGGATCCTTGTTGTCAGGACTACATCCTGGTGTGACCCCCCAGTCAAGGGGGCTATGGCCCCCAGGAGGCAATGGCCAACCGTATTCCTTCCAATTAGGGAAACTGCTTGCAGGCACCTCCAGACATGACTGATCCTGCATCAAATGTAACTGATGCAACCGGAACGATTCATCCAGGTTTACCCTTTCCTTACGTCAGGGAATCTTTTCTATAATGGTCCTTAATGCACCTCCTAAGAATAACAGGGAGGAGGTGGATGCTAATGCCTCTAACTCTAAAATCCACACATCTTCCCAACGGGCCCCGGCAGACGGAGGAGGAGCAAATCCTCTCTCGCCAGCATTCACGCTCCAAAGCCTTCTAGACAGCACTCACTCAGAACTTCCAGTATTCACAATATTATACAATAAATACAGTGATGTGATTCTGTGAGAACTGGCAAGGCCCAAAATGACAGTGTCCAGCAAGATGGCATATGCTGCTCTCGAACAAAGTACCAGTGGACAAAGACCTACTCGGGGCACAAATGCACTGGGGCAGCAGGTGGGCTGCAGCAGCTCAGCCCTGGCACACACTCACATGGGGTGGGGAGGGGGTGCCGGGTGGGCCCGGCTAGAGGGGCAGAAGGACCCTGGTGTCTCCATCTGGACTTGAAGGTCTTAGTCACTGCGGTAGGCCCTGAATTGAGCAGAGCACCTCAGACAGCTCTTTTTAAAATGGGGTGTAGCCTTTCCTCTGCTCCTCACATCACAAATACCGTAGTGAGGAAGGGACATTTCTGAGTACAAAAGTGGGGTAGGCTTGAATCATGTGCTTTCCTGTTTTGAGTCTCGGAAAAAGGCCCCCAACTTGAGCACTGTCCCTCTAGCTCCAGGGGTCCTCTCAACTCCTGAGCTGGGACGCACCTGGCTTGGCTCTGCGTACTAAGGTCAGGGAGGAACCCTTTGGTCTTCTAATCCTAGGCAGCACTCAGTGGGAAACTGTCGGACCGGGGCCCAGAAAAGTCGGACAGCAGAGAGGGCTGTCTGGGTGGGAAGGGACGGGGGAACCACTGTGGGCTTTTCTTCAGGAAAACCCAGACCATGGACAAGGGTCTAAAGCCGGAAGATTAACACGTAAAGCTCCCTGTGTGTGTCTCCCATGTTTGGGTAACTGGCCCAACCATTTCAAGATGGAAGGAGGCCTGCAGGAGCCACGTCCAGGAGAAACTCCAGCTCAAGGCGGAGGGGCAGGGCTGGCCACAGACTTGTCTGTGAAGACGCTCTGCAGAAAGAACAGGATGCTCTGTGGGCCAAGGGCATCTCACTACCAGCTTCCTGCTGGGTGGTTCTGTGATGTGGAACCAACTGGGGCCTCACAGCATCAGAACCTGGTGGCCACGAAGGAACACGTCCAGGAAGATCAAATGAGACAGGAGCTGTCTGGGGACTAAACTATCCTACAAACATACCACAAATAGGTAGCAAAAGAACCAACCCATCACGAAACATACAAATACATAAGGTTAAGTCTTCCAGGAGGTCCTGGAATGTGGACAAAGGTTCGGAAAAGCAGAATGTTGCCAACTCCTCACGCAGGGCCCCGGAGGGATGTGCCCGCAGTGGCAGGCTTCCTAAGCCAGCAGAGCGGTGCCTTGGAGACAGCCTAACTCGGGCTCCCTCCCCTCAGCCACTCAGGGGGTCTTCGCGATAGTGAATGGCACAACGAAGTTTCTCCAGCATGATTTCCAGAGAGGAGTACTGGGGAAGCTTGATCATGAACATGCAGGTCTCCACTCGGATGTAGCGAGAGTCTGGGGAACCTATAGGAGAGACATCGGGCCAGCGTTAGAGCGTGGGACTGGATCCCAGGTAGGTCTGGCTGGACCCTCCGCCTCCAGGTTTGCCTCTCTGGGCCGCTCCAAGTCAACCCCAAGGCCCAGTCGGGGGGATGAGGGCCTGGGAGGCTGGATTCTGGAGGAGGAAAGGGCAGATACACAGCTGCTGTACAGTACAGGTACCAAATGGCTGACCCGTGACAGAATCTGACCGCAGGCAGGTTTGTCTGGCTGGCAAAGAGTTTTGATTTTTTAAATTTATTTTGCTGCATTTAAAAGTTGGAAGATTAAAACACTTCTGGATTTTAAGCTTTTAAAAATTTCAGAAGACATGTCAGCGTCGGGCCTATACTGCCACTTGGCGAAGGTCAGGTTTGGGAAGCACATGGCCCCAAGCCCGCCCCACCACCCCCTGGCCTCTCTCTCATTTACATTTGGGCCTTGGTGTTCCGGGTCCGTGTCCATTGTTCTTCCCTCCTCATGCAGGGCCTAGCAGCCCCAGCTCCAAACGGGGCCCATGTGTCCCTACTTGGAACATGACCAGGGGAGGCCAGTACCTGCTGTGCCATCCGGGGGGGCGATCTTCATGGGGTACGGGGGCACATGGGCTGTGTCGGGGCCCCCGTCTTTGCAGGGGCAGGTGAATGGGATGCGCTCCTGGTTGCAGGCAAACTTGATGAACTTGCACAGCTCCTCCTGGGCGAACATCTCCAGTGCCCCCCAGAAGAACTCGATGTGCTGGTCCGTCTCCATCAGGCCCACCTGGTACATGGTGTGGGCCTGGGGAAGAAAGGCAGCAGACATGAGCAGGCCTGGGCCTCTAACCCAGTGCCCCCCCGACAAGGCTGGGCCCAATCCCGGGGCAGGGCGCAGCAGGGAATCGACGGCTGCAGGACACAGGGAGGTTACAATGATGACAAGGACCACAAAGGCAGTTCTAACAGCGTCTGTCTGTGTGACTGTGGCCTATGCACTAGGCCCGGCAGCAGGGGCTCTCCATACATTACCCCACTCACCCCGCTGGGCAGGTCTTGTCACTGTTCCCATTAGAGGTGAAGCCACTTGGGCAAGGTCTCCCAGCTGGCACGGGCAAAAGCGGGCCAGGCGGAACAGTGGAGGGGGCTTCACCTCAGGCTGGTGACTTAATTCATGGGCTCTGGAGGCAGGTGATCTGCCACTTCCTGTCTGGGTGACCTTGGGTAAGTGACCTGTCTTAGCTTCAGTTTACACAGTAGTGAGATGGGGGTGAGCACAGCTCCTCTCACACGTGAGGAGGACAGAGTGCTGGGGCCCAGGAAGCACTAAGACATGACAGGCCACTGCCAACATGCCTGTCAGCCCGGCCGGCCCAGCCACCAACCTTCAGGAACTCGAGGTTGATGTAAGGGAGGCCGCACGTCCGCAGCTCCATCTCCAGCGGGCTGAGCGTGGTGAGCAGCTGCAGGGGGATGATGGTGCCCAGGCCCGCGCGCACGGCTGTCACACACTCGACGTTCTGCAGCTCCCGCAGCCGCAGGCTCCGGATGGCTGCTGCGTAGATGTCCTTGTTCTCCCACCTGCGGGGGTCGTGGGTGAGGGGCGACGCTCAGGAGGCTGCTCGGGGGCCTGGGGGCCACACCCGCTCGGGCAGAGGCCCCAGGCCGTTACCCGGATTTCCCAGGCCTGGCACCTCAGTGAACTCCTCTCCTGCTCTGGGTGTCACCCGCCCCAGAGCTGGTGTTTCTGAATAAAGTCCTTCCACTGAAGATATCCCACCATCTTTCCTGACGCCCACCGTCCTGCCTCACACCCTCCCCCCAGTGGAAGCCGCCGGTCCCCTGACCTAGGCCCCCGCGCACTCACGCCACAGGGATGTGCCGGCCGCGGCTGCACAGCTCCACCTCCTCGCCCGCCATGGTCAGGTAGGTGAACCGGCAGCAGGGCTTACTGGGCCCGTCGGGGCTCTCGATGGCCAGGTGCTGGGAGGCAATCTCGGCGCACAGGGCCTCCAGCTCGCTCTCGTCGTTGATCTGGAGGGAGGCACGGCAGGGCGGGGCTGACTGCCGCCCTGCCTCCCAGGCCCTCGGAAGAGGGAACCCCTTCCCCAGTTGGGCAGATGTCGGTCATTGCTCGGGTGGGGGCTACCGTGGCCTGGTCCGCCAGCCTTGCCGTCAGTTCAGGGTTAGGCACGTGGCCGAGGCCTGGCTAACGAGACCCAAATTACAGTTGCCCTCTTTCACTGGCGTGGACACGGCTGAAGGCGGTGCACCTCGTGCTGCTGGGGCCATCTTGAGATCACTCATTGACGACATCATTGGAGCACCTGGATTCAACCCTGTCTGAAGCCAATCTATATCTGTACTTTTAGTTTTAAGATCAAATCACTAAAAAAATTTTTTTCCTAAGCTGGTTTGACCTGGGGTTTCTGTCACTTGTCACCAGAGAGCCCTGACTTAATTCCACCTGTGGAAGGTACACGGGCTACCCCCTCCACCATCTGGCCCACTGATGTGCATGCTGGGCCACCGAGGAGAGGACGGGATCTGACCCAGGGGAGAACAAGCCTGTAGCTCTGGGACAGTGAAGGCCGCAGGCAGGCACCCCTGACAGAAGTTCAGGGCATTTCTTTCTGGTTCATGTGCCTCCCCCGCCTCTCCCGAGGTGGTTCTGTATCCCAGCACCCTCTGGGGCCTTGCCCATCCCCTCCAGACAGAAGCCTTGGCTGGACGGTCTGCCTGGGCGCCTCTTCCATCTTCTGCCTGCCTCAGGCCTTTGCTGCCACCCACGCCCCCGGCAGGACTTCTCAGAGCAGCGCCTGGCAGCTATTCATAAATCCCCAGCCTGTGGAGGGCGTCCTGCTTTGACCCTTTAAACAATTCATCGTCGGCCCTCTTTCTGCTGAGAAGCCAACTGCTGTCCAGGACCCCGGCTTTGCTGCTCCCGCGCGCTGGCTTCCCTCAAGTGGCAGCTAAGGGGACTATGGAGAGCGTGGCAACGAGGCCCCTCCGAGGGCCCTCAAGTCTGTGCCAGTGGAGGCCGATCGGCCGACCCCTCCTTCAGCAGATGTCCCCTGGAGAGCAGCCTCGCAAGGCCTCTGACACAAAGGCTGCCCCCGGTGAGCAAGAGCCGCCGGCCTTGGGGAGGGCTGGATCACGGGCCACCTCCACACTCTGCCGGGACGGTCTCTAACCTGAGGAGCGCGTGTGGGCCAAAAAGCTCAGGCTTTCCAGCTGGCCAGACCCGAGCTCTGCTAGTGGCTTCGCTCGCAGCCAGCCCACCGCTCTGAGCCTCACTTCCCTCCTGGCCTCACTGTGAGGGCTTCTGAACACAGCCCTCCAGCGTGGGCCTTACGTAAACGGAGAGCAGCGGGGCAGCTCCCTGACAACAGACGTGAGCCCAGCCTGGCCTCAGCGACTCTGCCGAACCAATGGACAGACCCGACCGCAGCCTGAGCAGTGACCATAGGTGGGCGGGTCTGCGTGCGGAGGGGAACGGTCAGACACTGCTGTGATCTCACTATCTCTGTGTGTCCCAAGGCACAGGGGAGGGAGGAAGAGCTCCGTTCCCAGCGCCCTGCCTAGGTGATACCCAAGAGCTGATCTCCTGTGCTCTTCGTGAAACTCTGAAACCAAGCTCTTAAAAGTGAAACTGGCTCTGCTTGGAGCAGTTCCCACCCAACCCTTCTACTCCTTTAGCTGCCGGGAACCCTTCACCCCTGTGTCCTCATGAGGCCCAGCAGGCTAGTTAAGTCACCCCTGGGCTGCTGCTGTCGGCAGGGAGGGAAGCCTGAGGCAAGCCACGCCAGCAGAGATGCCTTATGCAGCCTAATGTTCTTCAAGAGATGGCTGTCAGTCCCCAGGTGGGGACACAGAGGCCATGGGGTGGCAATAAGGGCCCCAGGGGCACTGCTCCGGGCCCCACTGCCCCCCAGAAAACATGGGCTTTTCACTTACACTCTCGAATTTCTTGACATAATTGTAGGTGAGTATGTCCGCTTCCTGCAGGTCTTGGTCAGGGTCCAGGGGCTCGCCCACCAGCGTCTTCCAGAAGGAGGGCAGGAGGTCCAGGGGAAGAGGGACATCTGCTCGAATCGCAATTCCCAGCAACTGGCCCAGGAAGTGCAGCAGCTGCTCCTCCCCGTAGGTGATGGGGCTTGGGGTCAGGATGTACTTGCCCTGGAAGTGGAGGCAGAGGTGAGGTGACTGACGTGGGCCTCTGCTCCCCACAGGAACATGGGTCCCAGGCCCACGGGACCCACGGCAGGCAGGAGCATGTCCAGCCAGAGCAGCGAGAGCGCCGCCCAGACCAGGAAGGCTCGTGAAAGGGCGCAGAGCTGATGAGGACGCGCACCCATGAGCCGAGCCCCTGCCCCTCAGGGAGCCGACCGCTGGGCCACCAGCCTTGGCTGCCCAGGCCTCGCGTCTTACCTTGTTCTTGTTGACGGCTGAGCTGGGGCACAGCAGGAGAAGGGAGAGCGAGGAGCTCTGCAGCTCTTTACACACCTGCCACAGGAAGTGGCGGAAGGAGCCGCCTGCGGGACAGATGGGGACCTATCAGCCTACCCTGCCTGCAGGCCCTGTCCCCACCGGGAAGTCAACTCCTCTGCCCCCTGGGCTCTGGCTTCGGCAGGTGAAAACAGAACCCGCCCGAGGGCTGGGAGACCCGGGCTCCAATCTGCGGGGCCGCTAACTAGCTGCGTGGCTCCTGGGGAATCACTTCTCTGATGCAGCCAGCCTCAGCCCCTGCACCTAGCAGATGGGGGCAGTCACTGTACCCACCTCCCAGGCTAGTTCCAGGGATTCAACGAGATCAAAGGCAGATCCTACGCGGGTCACTTCTCACAGCTGCAAGCCGACACCGATACAAGGGCTTGCGGGACCCGTGTCCGTCCCCTGCGCTGGGCCAAGAGCGCGGCCCCATGTTTTCCTCAGCACTGCCTCCTGCCAAGCCCAGGGCTCAGTGTGTGTCCAGTGAGGGCATAAATAAATGGATGGACACACGGACACACGCAAAGGGCAACGGCAATGATCAGCTCCTCTCCTACTGCCGTTCCAAATGTGCCTCTGGGCTTCTTGCAAAACTCCTCTCTGTGGCTGGGTCTCCTCTGCCCTTCCGCACGCATCCCATCAGTGTCCTCAGGTCAGGAAGCACTGAGGACAGCTGTGCACGCGGAGGACTTGCTTGGGGACAGATGTCAGGGCCTGGCCGCTTCCACGGAGAAGCAGGAGACTCCCGCCTGCTGAAGCCGCCAAGGGCTGGGCTTTAGAATCGGACAGACCTGGGTTTGCACCCCAGTGATGTTGCTGACCTTGCGGGAGCTACTTAACCCGGTGGATCCCCAGTTTCCCTGCCTGTAAAGTGGGACAGTGCTGGTGTCATGAGGAGCGTAAGGTGTTGAGCCTGGGCCTCGCACGTTCTGGTATCTCAATGAACAGAGCTGTTCTCAGACAGCCTCCGAGCTGTGCCCAGAGGACGCCACGGCGCTGGCCGGCAGGGAGGCTGCTGCGGGAAGCGTCCCATGATCAGGGCGGGAATGGGAAACAGAGCTGCCCCAAGAGCTCTTCCCACCCAGCGCGCCCAGTGAAAGAACTGTCTTCTCCCATCCAGCGCATTTCCTGAACGTGCGGGCTAAACGCACTGAGAGGGCCACGAAGGAGCATGTTCTGAGCGGCCACTCCCCCTCCCTGCAGCGTGAAGTGGCAGGATGTGCCATTCTGATCAAGGGCCCCCCAGACCCCGCCTCTCGTGGGGCACACACAAGCTTCCGGCCCAGCCAACCCTCAGCCAAGGGCTCTTCCTGGAAAAGCAGCGCCATCCACACTGAGGGCGTCTCTCCTCAGCACGACATGCACTCCTAGCCCTGGTCAGAAGCCCGGTCCCCAAGCCCGGACAGCGCTGGGCTGAAGTTCCAGGCCAGCGGCAGGTGCCACATCCCCAGGGCACAGGGGCAAGTCCAGGGGGGCTGGGTTTGGAGAGCCTGGACAGATGGTCACTTGGGGGCAGTCCTGGCTTCTGTGCAGAGCAGGGTAATGAGGAGGTGGCTTTACTCTTGTTAATGGGTAAGATATTGGGCCATTTAGGCTGAAAATAACCCCAGGAGTGTTTACATTCTAAACACAGCCTTCACCCTGAACTGGCTGACGGAGGGCCTGCAGGGTGCCACTCACTGGTGCCATGGACCTCCTCCCCGGTGAAGCGGATGTTGAAGGCATAGGTGGGGTCGCCGCCGCTCGCCAGTCTGACGCAAAGCTGGGAGGATGGCACCGAGGCCAGCTGCCTGGCCGCCTGGCAGAAGTAGGAGTTTTCAGAGGCTCTGATCTCCCCTGGAACGAGAGAGGAAGTGCCAAAACCTCGGGGTGGCCACCTCCTGCATCGCAGCACAGGAGAGCCGCGTGGCCAGGCCCCGGCCTGCTGCTCCCACCTCACCCCACTCCCTGGGGCAGCCACTGCCTCCCTTCTGCTCCTGGAACATCTTCAGTCTTTCATGTCTGCCACATGGGTCCCTTGAGGAGCCTGCCCCCCCGACCCCCCATTCTCCACGTGGTCAGCCCCTCCCATCCTTCCGCGTGTCTCTCGGGGGAGGCCCCGCACCTGGGCTCCTCTCACGTGCCCCTCCCGACGTCTGTCCGTTCACAGGCTGTGGCGGAGACTCCTGGCTGCCTCCCCAATATCCAGCCTCCCCAGTATCCAGCCTCCCCGCTTCTTCGGTGCTAGATTCCTGATTTTAGCATGTCCACGGCCAGAACGAAGCCCACCTCCCCTGCACTGAGGCGCGGCCTGTGCCACTGACGCCCCCTCCCTCTGCTGCCTGGATTGGGAGCTTGGGAGGGACTGGAGGGGGACGTCACAGGCTGGGACGTACGGCAGGGCAACAGGAGCACCCACGCCAACGAGGGATGTCAGAGCAGCCCGGGACTCCCTCTTCTAGAGGCTTCTCTTATGTGCGAGAAATCAACTAGTTCAAGCACTGCTGCCTGCATCCTCTGGTCTGTGTAGCTAATCTCACCTCCCACGATCTCCAGTGGGTCCAGAGTAATCTCCGGTGCCGCGTGGTCAGCCGTCCTCTGCACTGTGGCATTCAGCACCCGATTCATGACGGTCACCTTCGTGTCATAAAAGATCAGCCCTGAAGGGAGGAATGTGGTAGAGAGGCTGGGATGGGGTGGCTTCCCTTCCTTCCCAGTCACCCTGAGGCCTGGCGGAGGCCACGCTGTCCCCTGTGGGTCCGTCCAGTCTCTTCTGGGATGGACTGCAGGCCCCTAGGGGGATGTGCTGCTGGGGGCATAAGAGGTCCCGCCCCACTGGAGGGTGATTAGTTAGTCTCCACCCAAATGTGAATGCAGGATTAAACCCTTGGACCCTGTCATGCCCACGAGACAGCTCGCTTGCAGGAATACAAACCCAAATACATAAAGAATAAGGAGGTTTCTGTGGCCACTTCTTAAACAGCAAAAAATAAAAACCACGGAAGTGTCTATCAATAAGGACATGGACACCTACGCTGTGGACAGCAAGGCAAGAAGGGTGTGTGTGTCGACACGCAGAGATCTGTGAAGCAGAGGTGCAGAACAGAATGTATAAGAGGATACCCAGTTTTTGATTTAAAAAAAAAATGACAAATGTGTGTGTCTATTTGTATGTGAATAGAAAAGTCTGGAAGGACAGACTCATCTGTTAGTGATGGTCGTCTCTGGGATGCAGGAACGTTGGGGGCAGCTAGTGAGTCAGAGCTTTACGTCTGTGTATTTCTAAATAATATGAAAACTCTTATAGTAAATTAATTTTTTCAGAGCATATTTGTTTTCTTCAGAGCATAAAGTAACTGCCCTTGGGTAGAACCACTGCTCCAGAAAAGACTCGTGCGTCCAAGGACAGGCTGGGGGTGGGGGAATGGGACCCTGGGCAGCCGCAGGAGGCCAGGTGATGCCAGAGACCCCACCCATCGGGTCGGCCCGGGAGGCCCAGGCACTGACCTTTGGCCTCCTTCAGCAGGGCCGCGATGCTGTGCGTGTACATGGGCGTCTGGCGCAGCTCCACGAGTGGCAGGAAGAAGGTCTCGAGCGTGGTGTTCAGGGACTGCAGCAGGGCAAAGCGCAGGCGCAGGCTCTCGATGGGCACATCTGCAGGGCATGAGGGGCGGTCAGGCGGGGGCTCAGCCCAGAGAGGCCGAGACTCTCCGTCTGTGAACGACGCAGGTGGCCCGGTCGCGGGGAGGGACCGGGAGGCTCCTGCGGTTTTATCCTTGGAACCCAGAGGCTGTTGGTGAGTGAGAGAGCCCGGCCTCCCTGAGCCTGTGCCAAGCAGCAGCAGAGGGCAAGGCCCGGGCTCGGAGGGGACCCGAGGGTCCGCTCAGCCGGCCTTTGCGGCTGTGCCGGGGCTGCATACCATTTGATTTTTAGCTTTTAACTCTGAAGTAATTACAGGCTCATAGGAAGTTGCAGAACAAAGTAGAGTCCTGTGTACCTTTCCCCCAGCTCCCCATGGTGTGACCTCACACATCGAAACCGGGAGACTATTACATGGTACACTGACTTTTACTTGTCTGCCCTCAAGTACGTCTCCTCTCTGACCGTGAGACTGACGTTGGGACAGTTCACGGCCACGTTCACTGTCGCGTATCCGCAAGAGAGCGAGGGCTCGGACTGTGGCTGAGTGAGGGTGAGCAGGCTAAGTGGGGCCCGAGGCGCACACACACCCCGGCACCAGAGCCAGCCCAGGGCCTGTTGCGTGTGACAGGGCTTATTCTCCAGGGGTGGATTTATGGAGAATGTCCGTTTCTGTGTGCGCATTATTTTTGTGTGCATTCCTAGCTTTTGATAGAAACATGCTGCTCTCTTGTAATTAAGGCTAATGTCTCGGACACACACTACCAGACTGCCCTGACCCCCTCTCACCCCCAACACCAGCCTGGCATCCAAGGCGGCCTCTAGGCAGGGGCCTGGGTGTGACGGCAGGGGTCTTGTCTCCCAGCCACCGCACTTCTGTGTCTGCCGCTTGGCTTGGTTGCGAGGAGCACATGATAAGGCCTCACAAACTTCAATGTGGCTGCAATCACAGCTTCTTGTCTTTCTCTCCCTCTTTTTATACCCACCCGGTTCACAGCAGGTGTTCCTAAGGATTTTTGTAACGGGCACAGAAAGGGCATCTAGTCCTTCTAAACCACCCCGTGCCGTCATGGGGCAGCCCCCACAGGGCGGCCCAGGGGGAGGGCCCTGAAAGGCATCCCCCTGGGGCCACATACTCAAGAGACAGGCCACTCTGGGGTCGGCAGCGTCTGTGGGGTCCAGATACACCTCGTGGGGATGCAGCCGCGCGGGCGTGATGGCCAGGTGGCGGCACAGCCGGTTGATGTACTGCACGAGCGCCACGTCCATCTCCAGGGTCCACTTCCTGGAGGCCTTGTGTGCGTGCCGGACGTCGATGCAGGCACACCTGGAGGCGGGGAGAGGCAAGGTGGGGCGGCGGCCGCTGGAGGACTGCTGGGTTCCTCCGCAGCCACGTCCCAGCTCCGGGAGGACCTTTATAAGACAGCCTTGCCTCCCAGGCATTTCTTGGTGCTCAGCCAAGGTGCTGACTGCAGTGGAACTGCCTGTCCTGAGGGGAAAGCTCCTTTCTAAAGAAACAAGCTGAGCAGGCTGGGGGGACGGCCACACGCATCCCCACGTGCCTCCCTGCTGTCTGTAGGCAGCAGGGTCTTAGGGTTAAAGACGGGGCTCTGGAGTCCTTGGGTGAAATCCAGGCTACAAAGCACACCTACTTCCTGAGCCTCAGTTTCTTCATCTATGAAATGGAGCTGGCGATAGCGCAGCCTCGCGCTGTCAGGAGGAGTCACTGAGAGGACACCTGCGATGCACACAGCACGGTGCCCCGCCCCTTCCGAGGGCACAGCAAGTGCCAGCTGCTGGTGTTACTGAAGCCATCATCTTTTACCCAGCGATCCCACCCCAGGGTTCCCCTACGCGGCTCCTTCAACAGGCAGGCAAAGGTGTGTTTGTCAGGGCTGCCTTGCTACAGCAACATCAGCCATAAATTACACCACCCCCAATAGCGGAACGCTCGGCAGCCATTAAAATCATCTGGTAGAACAGTATCAAATGATGTGGAAAAACGAAAAAAGCACACTGCAGGACACTATGTCGTGTCTGATCCCACGCTACAGTACTGAAAACATCTACTCCTGGAAAAATGTTGGGAGAGGTGTTTACTGAAACCTTTCCAAGTGATTACCTCTGGGCACAGAATCACAGGAAATCTCCTTTGTGTTTGAATATACTGCATGAGGTTTTTATCGAATGTGTGTGTCCTTATTCTACAAACATTGAGCTATTAACCCAAGAAAGGCCTGCAGGCAGGCAGGTGGGTGGACAGGTGCCTCTCATTCCAGAACCTGTAGCATCTCGAGGGGGGTCACATGCCACACAGGGTGCATCGCGCAGAGGGACCTGCCTCAGGGAGGTGGTGGAGCCTGGGGCCAGGCTCTCGTCACTGCAGGCCACCTCTGTCCTACCCTAGGAGTGCTCCGAGAGAGACCTAGCTCCTTCAGAAGGTGATCCCCTCTTCCAGGCTGGATGTGTCATCACCGTGGCCCCATAACACACGTGAACCAGCCCTTCCAGCTGTTACAAATGTGTCACCTTGGAATTAATTTGCAGTCCAATTTGTTCCCTTTTCACTTGGAATGCACTTTCTAGTCCAAAATAGGTGATTCTGCTTTTAACGAAAACCCCCAAAGTCGTGTCTCTTACTGGTTTCTAAAACCAGTCAGAGAACTTGGCCCTGTCACCATGATCCAAGGCCCATCTGGGCATCGACTCTGAGCCTTCAATGAAGGTACAAAGTGCTGGTGCCAAGCAGTAAACAATTTCTCAACTCTGAAAACGGGGTTTTAAAAAAGCATGCTTCTGGCAGCCATTCCTTCTCTGAGGCCCAGTACATCTTGCTGTGGGAATGGGCGTGTAGGCCTGTGTGTGGCAGAGCCAGAGGGACAGGGCAGGGAGATTTCTTTTGGTTTGCAGACATCTTGCCTGCTTGGGATTCACTTACAGCTAGAAAGGGGAAACCATATTTAGTTTGGCCCTGGAGACCTGGTGACTCGTGACCTTGCTGTGCTCCTGCCTGGGAGTGAGAGAGGGCAATGGAGAGTGGGAGAGAATGTGTGAGTCCAAAGAAAAAAGATTCTTTGGAATAAGAAATCATCCCTGTTAGGGACTGAAATGTCCCATTCCTGCCAATTCATATGCTGAAGCTCTAACCGCCAATGTGACTGTATTTGGAGACAGGGTTTTTAAAGAGGTAATTAGGTTAAATGAGGTCACAGGGTGGGGCCCTAATCCAATAGGACTGTTGTCCTCATAAGAAGAGGGAGAGACACCAGGGATGCAGGCACACAGAGGAAGGGCCACGTGAGCACACAGCATGAAGGTGGCCGTCTGTGAGCCAAGGAGAGCCCTCCAGAGAAACTAACCCTGTTGACACCTTGATCTTGGGTTTCCAGCCTCCAAAACTGTGAGATAGTGAATTTCCGTTCTATAGAACACTGTTTCAAACGGGTTGGAAAATCCACATTAACAATTAGGAAAAATTAGAAAATAACTCAGTAGGTATTAAAAACAGGCCAGATGGAATGGCTTCCCAGGAAGTAATTGCTTGGGGAAGCGTCTAGTAGCTGAGAACAATTTTTTTTTTTTTTTAACATCTTTATTGGAGTATAACTGCTTTACAATGGTGTGTTAGTTTCTGCTGTATAACAAAGTGAATCAGCTATATGCATACGTATATCCCCATATCCCCTCCCTCTTGCATCTCCCTCCCACCATCCCTATCCCACTCCTCTAGGTGGTCACAAAGCACCGAGCTATCTCCCTGTGCTATGTGGCTGCTTCCCACTAGCTATCTGTTTTACATTTGGTAGTGTATATATGTCCATGCTACTCTGTGAACAATTTCTACACAAGGTATCAACTGGGTTGACAGCCTCTTACCTCTCAAAATGAAGATCGTAACCACATGATAAAATCGCCCTCCAGACACTACGGATGTCTTGCTTGGCTCGGTCAATAACAAACTTGTGAAATCCTTCCAATGTCAGGTACTTTTCCTCAGGGACTGATGGAAAAGTGTTCACACTGTTAGGAATCGGTGAGAAGTGGGGGTCCCACAGCATGCTCTCACTGCACCCTCTCTTTCAGGGCCCAATTCATCTAACCCTCCCGTCTCCTGCCGTCACTCCAGGGTCTGTTAACAGACTGTCTCCACCCGACTGCTCAATGACACACACAACCCCCAACCTGACGGGTCCGAGCTGCAGCCTCACCTTCTCGGGCTGGTGACCAAGTGGTGCAGCGCTTTCCCCCCAGTCTCGTCTTTCTGTATCTCAGAAACATTCCCGACTGACTAAGCAATTTTTGTGACAATGATAGCTTTCTCCAAGTCTGCTTGGGCCTTTAGGAAGATAAGGTTCTAATGTCCCAGGTAAGTGCCCTTCTGGAAGAAAATCTGAGCAGATTTCCAATCTTTACTTTTAATCGCAATCATCTATTCTTCCCTTGGGAGTATGGTATTTCTGGAGCTGCTATTCTAACCTCCACCAGTTCAGGTCAGCAGAGATGGAGTCCTGGAGCAATAATCGCAGTTGGCCAGGTATGTCTTCCGTGTCTTGGGCAGGGCTGCCCTGCCTAAACTAAAACCCGAGGGAGCCAGGTGCTCAGGGAAAAGCAAAGAGGCTGGATCCCAGGCTGCGCCGCCATCTCCAGGATGGAAGCAGCCCCAAGCCTGCATCAGGCCCAAGTTGCTTGTTCACCTTCTTGTTTTTTGGTGGGTGACTTTTCTGGGTCCTTTTCGTCCGGCTTGCTCTTTTCCGGTGACTTCGGCTTCACAGTGGGCTTCTTCTCGCTCAAGGCAGTCCTGCTGTAGACCAAAGCACCGGAATCAGAATTCCTCACGCCCACACCTCCTCCTGGTGGGGGGAATGCAGAACCTCACCAGGCATTGGTTCACCCTCCCCCAACTACGGCTGATGGTTCAGAGGGGGCTGGGGTCAAGATCAGCCTTGTTCTGACCAAGAAAAGTTTCCTGAGCAAATTATGAGGACAAATTGATGCTTTAAAATGTGGAAAATCTCAAAGAGACACTTTTCAAACATTCTTTCTACATACTTCAGAGCTGTACTGTCCAAGAAGCAGGCACTGGCCAGATGTAGCTACTTAAGTTTAAATTAATTAAAATTACAAGCCCAGTTCCTTGGTGGCACTCGCCGCATTTCAAGTGCTCAGTAGCCATGTGTGCTTAGTGGCCACTGTGCTGAGTAGCACAGACAGAGAAATGCACATTTCCATCGTCACAGAAAGCTCTATGGGACAGTACTGATTTAAAAGCCCTATTTATGTATAATTAATTAATAAAATTTTAAGACACTTTTTTTCTCTGATGACTTAAACAAGTCCTCTAGAGACTCCTGCTTGGTAGTACTTCACTACCTGAATTTCAACTTGAGAGTCATAAACTTGTATCTAAAGAAAATTCTACTAAATATGTGTGCATATCCACACATGGAATATTATGGAGCTACTTTAAAAGAGGAACGGGGGAAGTTCTTTTTGTGCTGATATGGAATCATCTCTAAGATCAGGAGTAAATAGAAACAGAAAGGTACAGGCATTTTGTACAGTTCCCGACCCCTGGGTATGCGTACACTTGCTTGTGTATACCCAGAACAGTTCTGCAAGGCTACGAAAGTGACACTGCAGCCTCAGGGAAGGGAGCTGGGAGGCTTAAGGATGGAGAGGAAGAGGAGTGGCTTTTCACTGCATATGCTTTTGAATATTGTACTATTTTAGCCATTTAAAATGTAACAAGGGGCTTCCCTGGTGGCGCAGTGGTTAAGAATCTGCCTGCCAATGCAGGGGACACGGGTTCGAGCCCTGGTCTGGGAAGATCCCACATGCCGCCGAGCAACTAAGCCCGTGAGGCACAACTACTGAGCCTGCGCGTCTAGAGCCTGTGCTCCGCAACAGGGGAAGCCACGACAATGAGAAGCCCGCGCACCGTGATGAAAAGCAGACCCCGCTCGCTGCAACTAGAGAAAGCCCTCGCGCAGAAACGAAAACCCAACACATCCCCCCAAAAAAAAAAAAAAAAAAAAAAAAGTAACAAGATAATATGTATGCACAAATAAAACGTTCTGCGCTTAAATGTTAAAAGCGGTTGCTATGTGGGGGGTATTTCAGTGTTTTCCAATATGCATGGGTGCACTTTAACAGTCTTTCTACAATAACTGCATTATTGTGTGGGTAAAAGAAGTTAGACTTTTTAAACAATTCTGTACATTTTAGATGTTTTATTAATTCAGACTGGTCTGCTTTCCAGCCTGCATGGTCCAGATTTTACTATCCTTGTGGGTAAAATGAAACGTTCTCTTCCAGCTGACGAAGCCAAGGGCGAAAAGGACCCTGGCAGCAGAGCAGAGAAGAGCCAGGATGTCTGGCTCCCCCGAGGTGCCGACAGCCTCCCAGGAAGCCTGCTAGGAGGTGGCCCCGCGTCCCCCCGCCCGGCCCACCTTCTGAGCTCCTCGGTCACCCACCTGACGCTGTTGAGCACGGCCTTGTCCTTGGTGGGTGGCTTGGTGATGGGCCGCTTGGTGCTCACCACCTTCCCGGGGTGCTGTTCCTTCCCCGCCTTGCTGTACTTGCTCTTGTCGAACTTGGGCTTTGGCACGCCGTACTTCCTCAGGATCTGCGGAGCACCGGAGGGGAGGGGCCTCAGACTCAGCCCCAGGGGCACCCGAGGCCCAGCACAGGTGCGGCGGGGATGGGGTGGCTACCTGGGTGAGCTGGTCCTCCAGCACCTTTTTGGGGGGCCGAACATTGGTGAAGAAGAGGTGGAGGAGGTTGCCTGGCGTCTGGGAGTTGATCTGCTCTTTGCTGAGATAAATGTCAGACACTTTGATGGGCTTTGCTGGTGTCAGGCTCAGCATCTGCTCTGAGTGGGCGCAGCTCTTAAATATCTCCGTCAGCACCTCTCTGGCCCCGGGCACCAGCTTCTCACCTGTTACAGAATGGAGGGAGGGCAAACGATTCTGCCGTGAACACGCTACGTCAGGATAAGCCCTGCAGCATCTGATTTATTTTTCATCAGCGATTTATTTTTGAAAGTGGGTAATGGGTGGTGAGTGGTGATGACGAGCTGTCCACCGAGACCCGGTGTCCCCTTTTTGCATGCACACCCCAGTTACACGCCCAGCCTTCTCTGCCGTGAGGTGTGGTGCCGTGAGGTGCGGCCCCGTGACGTGGGCCCCTCCTGGGCCAGTTTGCTTCAGGCAGGACATAGATGGGCTCCAGGCTAGGCATTTACAACTGGCCTCCTGTTTACATTTCTTGGGGCGAGAAAAAGATGGACTTCAGGCCGGACACTTGCAACTAGCCCCCTGTTTGCATTTCCTGAGACAGGAGATAGGTGGGCTCCAGGTTAGCTATTTACAACCAGCCTCCTGTTTGCACTTCGAAATAGAAATAACAACAGGAACAGGGTAAATAGCCAGGCTTTGTTTCCTGTGGACACTTTGAGGTAACAGTTATGGCAGGGACAGAGAGGGGCTAAACCCTGTTCTGAGTAAAGATCAAGAGGTCACATAATATATTTCCCATCCTTGGGGCAAGGGAGACATTGCACATGCACAGAAAGGCTCCTTGGGGGTCAAAAAGGAAGGGGCACCACCCCATAATATGTGATGCCAAGGCCCTCCCATAGGCCTCTGGGGTGGAATCCATCTTGGAAAAAAGTTGCGCACGCCTGTTGGGGAGGGTCCTAGGGCAGGGCAGGTGTGGAAAAAGAAACCAGGTAATTGGCCAAAGGTAAACAAAGACCCGGAAGAACTGCCCTGTATAAGTGACGTAACCGCCTCTTTACTGGGCTCCTCCTCATTAGGGAGGACGCCCACACCCTTTCTCTCCGGGGTGTGCATCTCTGCCTTGCTTCTGTCAACTCAACAAACTGTTTCTCTGTGTGCTCTCCCACTTGTTGTTGTTCTGTGTCCCCAATAATAAACTTTGTACCTGTTTTTACAGTTCTTGCCTCCTTGAGAAACACATTTTTCAATGGGGGTGACGCCAGGGGAACTTTGCTTCTAGCCTCTAGCCCTTGCTGGTCCAGCGGCTAGGATTCCTGGTTTTCATCCAGGCTACCCAGGTTCAATTCCTGGGCAGGGAACTAAGATCTCACTTCACGCCACGGCTCACTGCTGCTTCTCTGAGATCATGTTCTCTTCTGCACTCATCCCCGCCACTGGCTGCGCGGAGATAACAAGCCCCCGGATGGCAGACCTCGGGGCTCACCCTGGACTCTTACATGTGCAAGAAATGAACTTCCACTGGGTCTGAGTTACTGTACTCTAGGGTCTCTTTATCATGGAGGTTGAACCTCCTTAACTTCAACATGTCTGTGATGGACAGTCCCCAGGGAGCAAGAGGATGTAGAGGCTGCAAGTACTTTTAGTGCAAAGTACAAGTTGTTCAATAGTTATTATTAGAGGATGTATTTGAAACCTGGCCCAGCCAGCAGGTGGAAAAGAAAGTTCTCTCAGATACAAGAAAACTGTCCTTGAGCACGAGAAAAAAAAGACTTGTTTTTTTTGGTCCCCAAATAAGCACTCCAGAAGATGCTCTCACCTTTCCTAAGGGGCCAGTCAGGAATGTTCCCAGTGGAACATTGTTCCACTGCATCTGCATGTTCCTCGTGGCCAAGGTCCCCCACCTGCAGGCAGGACTGACTTATTCATCACACCCTGTCCTCCCGCCCATCCTCCTCATCCCCTCTCTCTGGGGGTCTGACCCTCCAGAGCCACACCCAGCTCAGGCCATGCTTCAGGAGCCAGAGCACAAAGGTCCCCTGGGCATCTGGGCTGAGGGTGAGGAGACAGGTGTGCGGAAGGCGTGGTCAAGACCTAAGAGCTGATTCAGTAGAACCACAACTTAAAGAGTCTTGAGCAAAATGCGTGTGGCTGTAACATGGCAAATGTGTTATCAAAAGACTGAGTATCTTACGTGGAAGGTTTGACCATAATACAATCAGGAGCTAGAACTAAATTCGGATTAAAGCACGAAAAGACTGGCAAAGCATTAATTATGGCAGAAAAAGACCCCAGGGTTCCCACAGATCGTACACTAGCCACTCCCACGTGGGGAGCTGAGAGCCGAGTGGGCACCGTACTCACTAATAAGGGAGCAGGGCTGAAACCAGGGCGAGGAGAGAGAGGCAGCCCCTCACGCACAAGAGTCCCAAAAAACTCAGAGATCAAGATACACATTGTGGGCTTCCCTGGTGGCGCAGTGGTTGAGAATCTGCCTGCCAATGCAGGGGACACGGGTTCGAGCCCTGGTCTGGGAAGATCCCACATGCTGCGGAGCGAATGCGCCCGTGAGCCACAGCTACTGAGCCTGCGCGTCTGGAGCCTGTGCTCCACAACAAGAGGCCGCGACAGTGAGAGGCCCGCGCACCGCGATGAAGAGTGGCCCCCGCTTGCCGCAACTAGAGAAAGCCCTCGCACAGAAACGAAGACCCAACACACCCAAAAATAAATAAATAAATAAATTAAAAAAAAAAAAAGATACACATTGTATCGCGGTCCTTCAAAAAAATCAAAATTAATACAAAAAACCCATGATGAGCAAAACATTAAAAGTACTGTGCTGAGCCATGTTAAAGCCTGACGCAAAAGGAAAAATCATTAATACTGATCCTGTCTTTATTTAAAATTTTAATAGTTTGTTCACCGTGGATATTTTGCATTAATTTTGACTTTCATAAGTATTATATTAAAATAATTATTTATCTAGATTACTGAGTTGTTTTGGAGCCCCATTAAATTCTGTGGCCTCATTTACCTCACTCTGGTCCCAGCCCTGAGGGAGTATTTCAAAATTTCATGACTGGGGGATAATAATTTGAAACAACAACAAAATCCATAATCAATATTACATTTCTGTCCTCAAAAAACATAAAACAGAACGAACTCAACAACTCTATTATGAAATTTCAAACAATATTAGAGAGTTAGAAAAAACATAAATTTAAAAATTTGAGAGAGACTGATGCAAAATAAAGACAACAACACAAAGAACTACAGTTATAAAAAGAAAGGAGAAAAATTGCTGCTGCTTCTGAAGCAAAGCTAGGGGTGAGCTCTTGGCCTCAGGATCTGCTAGATCCAGCTCTGCGGGGCCTCGATAGAGCCCGGGTCCTGGCTGAACAGAAGAAGTGGGGAAGCCAGACAGGGTAGGGTCCCCCCACATAAGAGCCACCAGAATGACAAAGTGGGACTTTCTGAAAAAGGAACTGGAACCGTTTCTTCCCCAAGAATTCATTTTAAAGGGCAAGGCGTTAGCTGTCCTCGAGCATATTGACTAAATGATTACCAGCAACGTACATGGTACATTCTAGCTCTAGAGGACAGAACAAAATAAATACACTTGAACTCAAACAAGGGGAAGCCTGACTAGACAAAAGGAAAAAAGCACTTGAATGCAAGCCCACATTCAAGGCTGTGGCATAGCATTTCCTGGTGGTCCCTCGGCTGCCTGTGGCAGGGCCTACCCACTGGCCTTCAGAGCCCTGACAGCTCTCCTGGGGGGCAGGAGTGTTCTCTTCACATCATGTACACAAGGCACCTTCTGTTAACCAAGCAGTGAACCATCTCCCCAACATTCCCTGAATCACTTCTTAAATCTTTGACCCCCAGAGCTCCCCTTTAAGGTAAGATGTTAAAAATAGGGAAAACAGGACATGGAGAGGGGTATGATTTTTTTTTTTTTTTGGCTGCGCTGCGTGGCTTGCAGGATCTTAGTTCCCTGACCAGGGATCGAACCCAGGCCCGTGGCAGTGAAAGCACTGAGTCCTAACCACTGGACCACCAGGGAATTCCCAAGAGGGGTATGATTTTTGCTCAGTTTTTTTTCTATAAATTTAAAATTTCTAAAAAAAAAGTCTATTAATTAAAAAAAAATCTATAACCTACCTTTAATTGACTTATCATTGAAATAATCTTCTAACCCTGGGCTCCCCTGCGTATCAAACAAACTCTGATTTACTACAGACACAGTGAGGATCTCTTCCGTTGACATTTCCATCAATTCATCTTCACCATCCAAACTTGACAAACCAATCAAGTCATTATTGTTAAATAAACTTGCTCGGATTTTCTCGATTTTGGCTCGGGATCTAATCTGTGTGAACAAGGAAAAGGGTAAGGATTTGAGTGGAGAGACCAGTCGTTCAGCTAGCTGTATGAACTTTCTTTCCCTCCCGTCTGTGCCTGAAACCCTCTACTTGTCTTCAGCGTTGTGAGCGCGGCCTGACTTGGGCGAGCTGGCCTTCCCGGCAAAGTCTCTCTTATGTGCCAACAGTGGTAACTTGCAGGAGAACAACTCAACTGGACTTCTCTGTTGCTAAACCCCGGTCAGGTCTGTGGCTCTACACAGATGCCCAGGGGGTTAAAGTCCACGCTTGGCTCTGAGAAAATCCTCAGGGAGAAGGTGGACAGATTCTGGGAGGAAGCCAACCCCTGGATCTTTGAGCTCTCCTGTCAGAGCCCGTGGGGTGGGAAGCAAGGGGGTGCAAGTTCTCCTCCTAGCGCCTTCCCCTCCATATCTAATAAGGGCGAGGATGGTTTCTACTCTGCACCCGACTCCCGTTACACAGGGGGCAGGAAGACACAGGATGAAGGATTTCTAAACAAGGAGGCCCAGGAAACACATGGGATCTTGAAGTGGAAATGTAATCTGGCAACACGCGCAGCATCTGAAACTCAGAATCACTCAGAACAGAACGGCAAGTCTGTTCTCACCCTGCTGAGTGGGGATCCCTCCTGCCAATGGCAATGGTTAAAACAACCCAAAGCCACTCAAAAAGAGGCCACTGGGGCCTGAGTTGGAAAACACTCGATGACGCCCACCCATCAGGAAAGGTCAGCCCCTGGAGCCCCTCCCACACTCCGCAATGAACTGTATTTACTTCCTGACATCAGACTTGCTATCACACTCAGAGATGGGACCTCAAATACAGATAATCAACATGATGAGTCACTACTGTTTCCAAGAGCTGCCTCAGGGAGCCCGCTAAGTGCCCCAATGTCACCTATTAGTTAGTCCCTTGGAAATAATATTGGAAGGCTTAAAGAGGCCTGGGGGATTCTAACCACTCATGATTTGAGTGCTTGCCAAGGCATGAGATGCTTACCTCCACGACCGCAAAGCCTCTGATGGGGCGTGCTGCGAGGGGCTGGTTGTCCAGGGACGTGACTGTGTACATGGAGCCCATGTCTGACACTGAGGCCGTTTCTGCGTTATCCAGTGGCTCCCCCAGGCTCCCAAGGCTGCCCAGGCTGCCGGTGCTGCATAGGGAAACGTCCAGGCTCTCCTGGCTGGACACTACGTGGGGCTCCAATAAGCCCGCAGGGATGGGCAGCTCGAGGCCCGAGGGCAGCGGTTCCGCGGAGGCGTCGCTGACCGTCTGCAAGATGCCCTGGGAGCTGCAGATGGAGGCCTGGCTGGTGGACGCGGACGCGCTGATGCTCGTGGCAGGGGTTGGGCTGCGGGACGTGCTGACCTCCAAGCTGTCTGTGCTGGGGAAGCCAAGGGTCTTCTCTGGCTCGGCTTTCCCATCACCGCCCTCGGCCTTGTCTTTTGGCTTCTTGGGGTCTTCGTCCTGCAGGGGGATGTAGATCTCGTCTTTGAAGACCCCGCCGTGGGCGTTGCAGGCCTTGCGGATGGCGCCTCTGACGATGCCCTCGTCCAGGTGGGTGGGGATGCCAGAGATCACCAGCAAGCGGCTATGGGCGGTGGGACCCACCAGGGCCTGGCAGGCATCGGCGATGGCGTCGCTCGTCACACCCAGCCCCTGCGGGTCCTTCCTGGCGAGGTGCCGGAGGATGACGAGCAAGGTCAGGGCGCGATGGAACCACAGCATGTCTTCGGGCTTGCCACCCCCGATGCTCAGCACGGCGGGGTCCGAGTCCACCGAGCACGAGGGCTGGCGCTTCCCGGAGGAGGAGGCCTTTTCCCGCTTCATCTTGACTTTCTTCCTCTTGGACAGGAGGCTGGGGCTCTGCGGCGTCTGTCCTGGGGAGGACGACGAGGAGGACGACGAGTCGCTGAGGTTTGGGGCGGTCGCCGAGGTCACCCCGCTGGCAGTGACGCTCATGTTGGTAGGCAGGGTCACCTCGGCCACCGCCAGGCACCCTTCCATGAGCGCGTGGAAATACGTAGAGAACCTGCCCTGGTCGGTGGCCGCCACGGTCCCCGAGCCTCCGCACGTGCTGCCCGAGACCCAGCTCTGTGTCTCCTCGTCATACAGCTTGTGGAGCTCTGACTGCAGCGCCATCAGCATGGCCAGGCAGGGGTTCAGCTGGAGGGCGATGGACGAGGACAGGCCGGCAGGGTGCTTCCTCTGCTCCAGGCTGTGCACTGTGCGCAGGAGCTCTGCCAGGAGGTGGAACACCAGCTCTTTCACGCAGGCCGCCATGTCCGTGGTCCACAGGAAGTTTCCTGAGGCGAATGAAGGCAAAAAAAAAAAAAAATCACCTATACAGAGCTTACTATGTGCCAGGCACTGTTCTAAGGCACTTTAATGGAGTCAGCCCTCACAGCGACCGTGTGAAACAAGCATTACATCCTTCATCCCCATCTCACAGATGAAGAAACAGGGGCTCAAAGAGCTGAAGGACTCACACGGCTGCCACACGGTCACACAGTCCCACGGGGCAGAGCCGGGCAGGCTGGCCCCAGAGCCAGCGGCCTTCACCCCTGTGCTGGGTGACTGCATGGAGCCAGCTACTGCAGCTCTGGCCCCGAAATCATTATTTTCCTTCTCATAAAGTTATTAAGCAGGTTGGTGACAAATCACTAGCATAATGTTTCTTGAACCATGGGACGCTTACTACTGGGGGCATACAATCCAATTTTACCAGATAGCTCAGAAATACACACGGAAAAATGATTCCTTTTAAACTCCTCTTTCAGTCCTGATTTTGTCAACAAGAAAGCCTCACTCTGGGGCTAGAATATTCTTAATGGAGAATAGCCCAGAGACCCAGAGCCTTCCACAGGGAACAGTAGTTAGCCAGAATTTCTTAACAGTAACTGCTTAACTTTTTATTTTTATAGTTATCTTCTAGTTATGGCAAGGGATACTAATTTTCTGTTTCAAGTAGCAAGATAAAGTTTCCTTTAAAATTCAGTATAAGTTTAAAAAAAGGAGAAAGGAGTTGATTGCCATAAAAAAAAATCAATAAATGTTGATAGGCATGATTCGCAGACGTGGCAGAAATCACATAAAGGTGGCATGAGAATGACTGAAGTCTAGGAAATACTGTCTAGAACAACCGTGGGCCACACATCTGTGCCAAGGTCCCCTTCATGCCAGATGCGTGTCTTCTATCCCCAGTCACATTGCGGACAGGGAGTCCCAACGGCCAGGTCTGGCTGACTTACCGAGAATCCCACTTAGGCCCAGCACCCACGAAGGAGGGGACTAGGCTGACTGCTCTCAGGGGTGATGCTGTTCTGATAATTCTAGTTGGTAATGAACTCACGGCTGTCACGGGACATGGTGCTCATGGAGCCACTGACAGGGAACAAAGGCCAATGGGGTCTAAGGCCAGGCCCTCAGGTGCTCCTATTTCCTTCTCTGTGGTCCTTCCTCTGCCATTGGACATTTTTGGAAGACGACGGCCTTGGAGAGAAATCACCACCAAAATTGCAAATGGTGGCCCGAGAGCTGAGACTGGCCACATACATCTTGTTCCCACAGCCAGTGGTTCCCTGCTCACCTCTTCCGACCCCCTGCCCATTGTGTTTTAAAGAATGTGAATCAGTTGTCAACATTTAGAAACCGGGAAATTCACATCAATATCTAGATCTCTGGCTTTTCTTGAAATAAAAAGTGACAGTATCTGGCAGGGCTAGGGCCACGTTCTTATACAGCAAATGAGTGGCAGGGCTCAGTGGCTGCCCCACAGGACACGTGCCCTCCAGTTCCCTGGAGGCCCTGGGTCCACTTTCCTCTTGAATTTCTCTCACTTACATCATCTCCCTGACCCCTCAGGGCACCTGAGTTTGCCAACATGTTTTTCCCTCCAACATTTTATTATGAAAAAATACAAAAATATAAAAAAGTTGAACACCTTATACAGTCAATATTTGGATGCTCACCACCTAGATTCTACCATTAACATTATTACATGTGTAATAAAGCTGTGTTTGCTTTATTACACATCCATCTATCCCTCTATTCATCCATAGACTCATCTTAGCTTTTGATTATTTCAAAATAAGTTGCAGATATCAGTATTTTTATCCCTAACCACTTAAGCAGACATATCATATCATTAATTAAGCTCAATATTTAGAAAAATTTTGAGGTAAATTTATATGCTAAGTTCACAACTCTTTAAGTTTACCATTCCATGAGTTTTGCTAAAATGCCATCTCTCTGTAACCTTTCAGGTGCTGTGAGGTCATAATGTTTGAAGGTGAAGGGTGGTATGGAAGTGAACAATGTTACAGAATCAAAGTTACAATAATGGCATATGTTTGTGTTTTAAAGTAAAGTATGATAAAATTAATCTTATTTTCCAGGTTAGATACCACCCCTCAAAATAATGAAAATACCCTGCAAATCATGGATTTGGAAGTCTAGGCTACACTTTCCACTCAATTCCCCAAGCCCAACTGACAGCAAGCTGACGAGAGCTGTTGCCACCCAGGCCACTGTGGCCACCCCAGGCACACCGGCCAGCTCCTTCCCCAGGCACCCAGCCAGCTCCACCAGCCTGATCCTGAGGGAAGGGAGGCCTCACCGAGCAGCTCCACCACTTGCAGGAGGACGGACGTTGGGATGGTGTCAGGCTCGTCTTCAGATCTCCCTTCGCTGTCCTCCGACTTCCAGGACAGCAGCTGCTCTGCGAAGGCCATCGCCAGTGGGAACTCAGGGGGCAGAGAGTGTAACACCAGCACGGCTCCGGGAGGGGGAGACACCCCTAGAAGAAGCGCCCAGAAGGAAACCTCATGACTGGTAGCACCCAATCAAAACAAGCTTGCGATAAAGACCTGCCAGGTGTGCTCAGAGAAACAGGGCCAGAAAGCCTGTCCACTCATGCACTGGGGGCAAGAGGAAATGCCACTCCCCACACTCCAGACGGAGTCAGCTGCAGGCGCAGGAGGAGCGGAGGACATCCTCCAAGGAGTCCACCTGCTGGTGTGAGAATGGGACAAAGGGCAGCAGTGGGGACAGGGAAGGATAAACATTTCCCAGTCAGTCAGATACCAACCAGCCTGATGACCTGGCATGGAAATAGTAAGTCAGACTTTAAAAGATGCTTCACTGGAATGGTCCCAGCCTGGTAAAGAAATAACCAGCCCTCTGGTGCAGCTGCAATCCCATGGGAGCATCAGATTATTTTAGACTTACAGAGTGGACCAGCAAGGGGGCCCCCAGACTTCAGGAACTACCAGAATTCTCTTTTACTGCCTTCGGTCATTGTCATGGCCTGAATCTGACCGAAGCTGCCTATGACGAGAGAAGAAAGACCCTGAGGTCTGATCCCTGTCACTCCCTGCACCGCACCCCAACCCCCTCCGCAAGCACTGGTCAGACATAAGCTGGGGTACCAGGGGTCTCTGGCCGGGTCAGGAGGAACCATGTTGACTGGCCTGTACTTTGGGGTGAATGTTTATTTGGGGAATGATAGGTAAGACAGAGATCTTCTGTGTTTAATATAAATTTTAAAAACAGTGTAGGCAAAATACAATGAAAAAAATAGACCCCAATAAAAAGAGATCATAAACTTGTTTAGCATTGACCAAATACCTTAAGAAATGTCCTTTCATTTTATTCCCTAAGGATGCAATGTCTCCAGGATTGGAGCTGTGCAGAAGCCAAGGCCCAATTTTGGCTGAAAGTTCAAATACATCTTTATAATTGTCTCTAACAAACATGTGTCCATCTTCTCCTGTCCAACATGCCAAGGACGTGCAGTGCAAGTCTGAGACTAGGTTTCCCTTCCTCTGTGTATTGACTCAGAAACAGAGTCAGCTGGCCCCAGTATACAAAGCAGACAGTCAGCGAGAGCTTCAGGATTCACAGAGATGGAGACCTCATCTAAATCCAAATCTGCAGAGGCTTAACAAAGGATGCCAGGGAGACAAGACCACTTGGGCTTCCCAGCCTGGCCACCACCAGGCTTTGTTTACCATTGACATGGGGAGCAGATGATCACTGAGGCCCGTGCCCCAGGGAGCCACATTATACCTGAGAGAATTCAGTTTTAATGAGAACTTGAAGGGCAGCCAGGATTATTACAGCTAAATGATGGCACTGCTCTGTGTAGATCATTCTGAACAGCACACGCTTGTGAAAGGAAAGGAAATCCCCACTGTAGTCTGGGCAGCATCTGCCAGGTCTTCCCCTGGCAGGAAAGGGAGAACTTTTAATCCACTGTCTCTGAAATACACTGCCCCAAGCAGTCCTATTCTTTACCCATAGGAAACTGGAACGCAGCACGGTAGAAAATCCTTTCAATTTTCACAAATTTCAAGCTGTTCTTATTACCGTGAGCTAATTCGGAGACTTACCCAGTTTGATGTGGACTTTGTCTGTGGAGAGGATCACAGAAGGGTACTGGTTGGTGGTGGGAGGCGGCGTGAGCCCCGTGTTGGCCGGAGATGCATCCCGCGGGTAACAGATGGCCTCGATGAGGTTTAGCTGGCCATTTCGCTTCACTTTGTGGCCCAGCCCGTACACGAGCACCCGCGCCCACGGCGCCTTGTACAGAGAGGAGCTGAGGAGGAGGGGTGAGTGTCAGCAGAGTCCAACCACGTCAACAAACACTTTGTTGTGAGAGGGGGGGTGAGAACTGGGCACACGTAAGTCACCTCCATTACATTTTAGAAGGTCATTCTTTATATAGACTAATTTCCAAAACATGGAAATTAGGGAAAAACTGTAAATCATGTTCAAGTATAGTATGCATTAAAGAATAAAAGCAATGAGTTTTTTTTCTTCTGTAAATTGCACCAGAATCTGTCTTACTTTTCTCTCCCCATCACCATCTTCTGCAGTACGGGCAACTTACTCTTTGCGGAATCCAGACTGACTTTCTTTGCAAGATACAACGACGAAAGCCGCCCCCGGGAAATTGACGTCCATGTTGACCTTGGACTCGGAAATTGGAAACTCTTCGGAGGGGAACTGCTCTGGTGCCGTCTGCAGAGACATTTAACAGGGAAATCCACGGGTTAAACACAAGAGAGCATTTCCTTTTCCCAGCTCCCAGGCAAAGGAGAGCCAATGCATACACTGTAACAGGATCAGGTGGACAAAAAAGCCCTCTGGGAGGAAGGACACTACAGATGGGACAAGGCAGGGGAGCTGCGAAGAAAAGCAGACTAGTGGGGCTTGGGGAAGAAAGTGTCATTTTCAGCCAGCCAATAAGATTTCCAGTTGAAACCTGTAACCCCACTTTAGGGACATCAGAACTTTGGACTTTTACCTGCAGGAAAGAGCAGATCTGTTTCGTCAGCTCCAACAGGCTCTCCTCACCCTGGTGCAGGGTCCGAGTGATGGCCACGTTGAGCCACTCTCTCACTGTCTGGGAGCTGCCCTGGTAGAAGAGGTCCGTGGCCGAGCAGTTCTGGGAATGGATGCAGTGCTGCAGGGACTGTGCCAGGAGGATGCAGCTGGAGCTGATGGTGCCGTCTGGGGACAGGAAAGAAAACACAAGTCAACAAGAACAGCAGCAGCCAAGGGCTGTCAGATCCTGAGTAACGAACCAGGAGCATTCTGTCCAGAAAATCAGGATGGGTTAGCTTGGACATACGTCTTGGATAACAGACGTTACCAATCAGATCCTGCAGGGGGTGGGGGATTCAGGAGTTTGGTGGTCTTTAAATTTTTGCTTTCTTTTAAGCTACAAAACGGTTGCCTAAAATAAAAACCTGAGTTGAAGCCCAGGTCTATTAAGCAGGTAGAAGTGGAGCTGCTTGGATTCAGGGGTTCCCAGAGCCTGACCTATCGGCTGTCCTGGCCAACCTGGAGTTTCACCAAGGAACCACTGGGGTAGCTCAGAGTGGAGTTTATAAAGCAAGTGTTAGTCACTGTGGCAAAGCTTCTTCCACAAGCACGTTAAAGCTTTTCAGGTCTGTTTTGGAGCCTCTAAGTTCTTGGGGTGGGCCAGTGGACCCCACGTGCTTAAGTGGCCTGTGGAGATGTAGTTCACACAGGCACTGGCTGGGACCCCATGGCTTTGAGAGATGTCCTTTATGCTTAGAATGCCACCTGCCCTCTCACTCCTGCTCCCATCTTAGTAGCTAGGAGGTCAAGGGAAGCAGGCTGGAGGCCAAGGTTCCAGAGGAAGACAGAAGGGGCCCTTCAGTCTTCAACCGGGTTGAGGGCAGAGTCATCACTTAGTATTCACCAAGGTAGCAAACACACAGCATCAGCCCACACTCCAAGGGCCCCACATTGAGCAGATGCACACAGGCTGGCCCATTAAAACAGCTCCGCTTGAGGTCACGATGAATCAATTAGGTCTCTTTGGTGGCGTTTGATGGCAGGAACGTTCTCCTGTCTTTACACGTCAAACAGAATGTCGGTGACAACAGTACAGTGACTAGATTTCATAAATACGACTTCATTTTCGTTGATACACGATTAGTTGGCTTAATGAATGCTTAATAGGTTAATGACTAAATATGTCATCTAATACACTTAGATTTTTCAAAGAGTGAGAAAGTACTGCAAAGACAGCTGCAATCTTTCGTGCAGTTTATCTACACTAAGTTTAAAGGTCCTGTGCTGGGACTCCTCCCCCTGCTCACGTGGAGAACAAGGACACTAAGCACAGCTCCTGCTTGGCGCCCGGCTCACCCTCAGGGCTATTCCATCCTGGGCCTAATTTCTGCAGTGACAGTGGCAAAGCCGAGGTTTACCTGGGAGGGGAGGAGCGAGGAGCTGATTGGACAGCAGCTGCAGGTGCTCCAGGGTAATGTCCCGGATGGCAGGGATGTGGAAGAGGCGGGTAAACAGGTGAGGCAGCTTGGGGGCGAAGATGTTGAGCAGGGCCATGCGGCAGTACAGCCTGGCCAGTGCGGCCTCGCAGCGCAGCAGCTCCCTGCAAGGGAAGGGCAGGGGACAGGCACTGAGCTCTGACGCTCCGGCCTCCACACTGGGCTGGGCCGCAGGCCGCTGAAGGGGAAGGACCACATCTCAGGCTTCTCTGGCCTCATGTTCTGTGCTCCAAGTTAGACACTTGTGCTTTAAACAAAAAGCCACATTTAGTTGTGTTTGATTTTTCCCAACTCAAAAACCACCGTGGAAAAAGAAATGAAAATATATGTTCACATAAAGACTCACATATACGTGTGTTCATAGTAGCATATATATAGTAGCCAAAAAGTGGAAACAGCCCAAATGTCCAACTGAGGCATGGTAAATCCATACAATGGAATGTTATTCACAAATAAAAAGGGATGAAGCACTGACACGTGCTACGACATGGATGAACCTGGACAGTCCTGTGCTAAGTGAAAGAAGCCAGACACAAAAGCTCACATATCATGAAGCCATTTATATAGAGTGTCCAGAATTAAGTAAGTCCATAGAAACATAAATTAGATTGGCAGGGTTGAGCTAGGGGGCGGGAGAAGGGGTACTGACTACTAATGGGTGTGGGGTTTCTTCTTGGGGTGATGAAAATGCTCTAAAACTGACAGTGGTGATGGTTAGAGAATTTTGTTAATATACTAAAAATTGTTGGCCTGTATACTTTAAATGGGTAAATTACATGGTATGTGAATTGTATCTCTGTAAAGCTATTATAAAAATTTCAGTGTGGGCATTTTTTTTTATGTGATGAATTTATGAAGTGATTGGCATTCACCTTGAATAATAGCTCATTAGTGACTAAGCAGGTCTCATTTAGAAATGCATCTCTTGGTAAAGAATCTAATCTAGCTAATACTAAGCATAGGGGAGGCTCCCTGTATTTTATTAGCTAATCACCATAATTAAAAATTCTGCTGGTAGTAAGCACTTAATCAAGAAGGAAAGTTAGAAGTAGCCCTTTTGGAATGTAAATTGGTGCAGCCACTGTGGAAAACAGCATGGAGGTTCCTCAGAAAACTAAAAATAGAGTTACCATATGATCTAGCAATTCCAATCCTGGGCATATATCCAGACAAAACTATAATTCAAAAAGATACATGCACCCCTATGTTCAAAGCAGCACTATTCACAATAGCCAAGACATGGAAACAACCTAAATGTCCACTGACAGATGAATGGATAAAGAAGATGTGGTACATATATACAATGGAATATCACTCAGCAGTAAGAGAGAATGAAATAATGCCATTTGCAGCAACATGGATGCAACTAGAGATCATCATACTAAGTGAAGTCAGAAAGAGAAAGACAAATACCACATGATATCACTTGTATGTGGAATCTAAAATATGACACAAATGAACCTATCTATGAAACAGAAACAGAATCATGGACATAAGAGAATAGCCTGATGGTTGCCAAGGGGGAGGGGGTTAGGGGAGGGATGGATTGGGAGTTTGGGATTAGCAGATGCAAACTGGTATATATAGGATGGATAAACGACAAGGTCCTACTGTACAGCACAGGGAACTATATTCAATATCCTGTGATAAACCATAATGGAAGAGAATATGAAAAAGAACATTATATATATATATAACTGAGTCACTTTGACGTACAGCAGTAGGTAACGTAACATTGTAATTCAACTCTACTTCAATAAAAAATTAAAAAAAAAAAAGAAGTAGCCCTTTTGTGTCTATAAAGTCTAGGTCTAAACCCACTCGGAGCCAACAGGGGTCACCTGATATTACCTACTGACCCAAATTAAAGGTAATGCTTGTCCATCATATAAAGTGAAGACAAAAAAGAAACCAGCTAAGATGGTACATGTTAGGTGGTTTCTTTCTCGGCTCCACCAGTTTGTAATATTCTTGTGCCAGAATATAAAACAAACCAACTCCACCTGCTTCTTCCCTCCTCAGAAGTCTGTCCGTTGACGGTACTAGCACAGCTCACGAGGACCAGGGCAGCAAAACAGATGAGGTCTGACTATGAAAGCTGAAAGCCCTACAGACTCCCCCCAGCTCTCTCCTCAGATTGCAAAGCCTCAAGTTGCCAGGATGAAGCTGGAGTGAGATTATTTTCGGTCGACTCTGCAGACTGTTAATGCCTCTTAAGTCTCTGCTGAGGAGCCCCCCTGCCTCTTCATTCTCTAAAGTCCTCTCTCAAACCCACGTGAGTGCTTTAGGCAGAGTATACCTCTGATGAAAACCCATACTATGACCAGAAATTCCGTCACTGTATTGATCAAACAAATCTATGGCATGTTTCATATTTCTCCCAATACTGAGATCACCACATTAATACTGACTGTAAATGTCCTACATCTGTAGTTTGATTGTAACCTTGCAAAGCACTTTCTTGCCTTTTCTCTAAGTTGCTAGTCAACAGTCAATAGGTTTCATCTATCAGAGAAATTTGCCAAAAATATGACTGAAAGTCTTATTAAAGAAGTTTTTAAAAACTTTAAGAGTACCATATTGATATTCAAGCATATATGTTTGGGGATCCTCTTCAACAAATATTTGGAGTCTACAGAGTGAGCCAGGGGCCAGATTAAGCACTGGGGGCTCTAGCAAAGAATCAGATAAGGTCTCTGCTTTTAGGAAGCTTATGTTCTAGAGGGAGGAGACACACAATAAACAAGTTTTTTTTTTTAAAAAAAAGCAAAAATATCAGGTCCTGGAAGGGAAGTATTGATAAAATACAGTGTTAAAACAACGTGCTCCTGTGGGCTTACTTTAGATGGTGAGGCAAGGCTTTTTTGGAAAGGTGACATATTCATTGCGATCTGAATGACAAGAATGAGATAGCCAATCCACCAGAGGGCAGACAGCAGAAGCAAGAAGAACTATAATCCTGAAGCCTGTGGAACAAAAACCACATTCACAGAAAGACAGACAAAATGAACAGGCAGAGGGCTATGTACCAGATGAAGGAACAAGATAAAACCCCAGAAAAACAACTAAATGAAGTGGAGATAGGCAACCTTCCAGAAAAAGAATTCAGAATAATGATAGTGAAGATGATCCAGGACCTCGGAAAAAGGAGGCAAAGATCGAGAAGATGCAAGAAATGTTTAACAAAGACCTAGAAGAATTAAAGAACAAACAAACAGAGAAGAACAATACAATAACTGAAATGGAAACTACACTAGAAGGAATCAATAGCAGAATAACTGAGGCAGAAGAACGGATAAGTGACCTGGAAGACAGAATGGTGGAATTCACTGCTGCAGAACAGAATAAAGAAAAAAGAATGAAAAGAAATGAAGACAGCCTAAGAGACCTCTGGGACAACATTAAACGCAACAACATTCACATTATAGGGGTCCCAGAAGAAGAAGAGAGAGAGAAAGGACCCGAGAAAATATTTGAAGAGATTATAGTTGAAAACTCCCCTAACATGGGAAAGGAAATAGCCACCCAAGTCCAGGAAGCGCAGAGAGTCCCATACAGGACAACCCACGCCGAGACACACAGTAATCAAATTGACAAAAATTAAAGACAAAGAAAATTTACTGAAAGCAGCAAGGGAAAAAAGACAAATAACATACAAGGGAACTCCCATAAGGTTAACAGAGTTTCTCAGCAGAAACTCTACAAGCCAGAAGGGAGTGGCATGATATACTTAAAGTGATGAAAGAGAAGAACCTACAACCAAGATTACTCTACCCGGCAAGGATCTCATTCAGATTCGATGGAGAAATCAAAAGCTTTACAGAGCAAAAGCTAAGAGAATTCAGCACCACCAAACCAGCTCTACAACAAATGCTAAAGGAACTTCTCTAAGTGGGAAATGCAAGAGAAGAAAAGGACCTACAAAAACAAACCCAAAACAATTAAGAAAATGGTAATAGGAACATACACATTGATAATTACCTTAAATGTGAATGGATTAAATGCTCCAACAAAAAGACACAGGCTTGCTGAATGGATACAAAAACAAGACCCGTATATATGCTGTCTACAAGAGACCCACTTCAGACCTAGGGACACATTCAGACTGAAAGTGAGGGGATGGAAAAAGATATTCCATGCAAATGGAAATCAAAAGAAAGCTGGAATAGCAATACTCATATCAGATAAAATAGACTTTAAAATAAAGAATGTTACAAGAGACAAGGAAGGACACTACATAATGATCAAGGTATCAATTCAAGAAGAAGATATAACAATTATAAATATATAGGCACCCAACATAGGAGCACCTCAATACATAAGGCAACTGCTAACAGCTGTAAAAGAGGAAATCGACAGTAACACAATAATAGTGGGGGACTTTAACACCTCACTTACACCAATGGACAGATCATCCAGACAGAAAATTAATAAGGAAACACAAGCTTTAAATGACATAATAGACCAGATAGATTTAATTGATATTTATAGGACATTCCATCTAAAAACAGCAGATTACACTTTCTTCTCAAGTGCTCACGGAACATTCTCCAGGATAGATCACATCTTGGGTCACAAATCAAGCCTCAGTAAATTTAAGAAAACTGAAATCATATCAAGCATCTTTTCTGACCACAACACTATGAGATTAGAAATCAATTACAGGGAAAAACACGTAAAAAACACAAACACATGGAGCCTAAACAGTACGTTACTAAATAACCAAGAGATCACTGAAGAAATCAAAGAGGAAATCAAAAAATACCTAGAGACAAATGACAATGAAAATACGACGATCCAAAACCTATGGGATGCAGCAAAAGCAGTTCTAAGAGGGAAGTTTATAGCTATACAAGCCTACCTCAAGAAACAAGAAAAATCTCAAATAAACAATCTAACCTTACACCTAAAGGAACTAGAGAAAGAAAACAAACAAAACCCAAAGTTAGCAGAAGAAAAGAAATAAAGATCAGAGTAGAAATAAATGAAACAGAAACAAAGAAAACAATAGCTAAGATCAATAAAACTAAAAGCTGGTTTTTTGAGAAGATAAACAAAATTGATAAACCATTAGCCAGACTCATCAAGAAAAATGGGAGAGGACTCAAATCAATAAAATTAGAAATGAAAAAGGAGAAGTTACAACAGACACCTCAGAAATACAAAGCATCCTAAGAGACTACTACAAGCAACTCTATGCCAATAAAATGGACAACCTGGAAGAAATGGACAAATTCTTAGAAAGGTATAACCTTCCAAGACTGAACCAGGAAGAAATAGAAAATATGAACAGACCAATCACAAGTAATGAAATTGAAACTGTGATTAAAAATCTTCCAACAAACAAAAGTCCAGGACCAGATGGCTTCACAGGTGAATTATATCAAACATTTAGAGAAGAGCTAACCCCCATCCTTCTCAAACTCTTCCAAAAAATTGCAGAGGAAGGCACACTCCCAAACTCTCATTCTACGAGGCCACCATCACCCTGATACCAAAACCAGACAAAGATGTCACAAAGAAAGAAAACTACAGGCCAATATCACTGATGAACATAGATGCAAAAATCCTCAACAAAATACTAGCAAACAGAATCCAACAGCACATTAAAAGGATTATACACCATGATCAAGTGGGGTTTATTCCAGGAATGCAAGGATTCTTCAATATATGCAAATCAATCAACGTGATACATCATATTAACAAATTGAAGGAGAAAAACCATATGATCATCTCAATAGATGCAGAGAAAGCTTTCGACAAAATTCAACACCCATTTATGATAAAAGCCCTGCAGAAAGTAGGCATAGAGGGAACTTTCCTCAACATAATAAAGATCATATATGACAAACCCACAGCCAACATTGTCCTCGATGGTGAAAAACTGAAACCATTTCCACTAAGATCAGGAACAAGACAAGGTTGCCCACTCTCACCACTATTATTCAACATAGTTTTGGAAGTGTTAGCCACAGCAATCAGAGAAGAAAAAGAAATAAAAGGAGGGGCTTCCCTGGTGGTGCAGTGGTTGAGAATCTCCCTGCCAATGCAGGGGACACGGGTTCGAGCCCTGGTCTGGGAAGATCCCACATGCCGCGGAGCAACTGGGCCCGTGAGCCACAACTACTGAACCTGCGCGTCTGGAGCCTGTGCTCCGTGACAAGAGAGGCCACAATAGTGAGAGGCCCGCGCACCGCGATGAAGAGTGGCCCCCGCTTGCCACCACTAGAGAAAGCCCTCGCACAGAAATGAAGACCCAACACAGCCATAAATAAATAAATAAATAAAAATTAAACTTAAAAAAAAAAAAGAAACACCATGATGGTAGAGAAACACACCCTTAGGAACAAACATCTTAAAAAAAAAAAAAAAAAGAAATAAAAGGAATCCAAATCGGAAAAGAAGAAGTAAAGCTGTCACTGTCTGCAGATGACATGATACTATACATAGAGAATCCTAAAGATGCTACCAGAAAACTACTAGAGCTAATCAATGAATTTGGTAAAGTAGCAGGATACAAAATTAATGCACAGAAATCTCTTGCATTCCTATACACTAATGATGAAAAATCTGAAAGTGAAATTAAGAAAACACTCCTGTTTACCATTGCAACAAAAAGAATAAAATATCTAGGAATAAGCCTACCTAAGGAGACAAAAGACCTGTATGCAGAAAATTATAGGACACTGATGAAAGAAATTAAAGATGATACAAATAGATGGAGAGATATACCATGTTCTTGGATTGGAAGAATCAACATTGTGAAAATGACTCTACTACCCAAAGCAATCTACAGATTCAATGCAATCCCTATCAAACTACCACTGGCATTTTTCACAGAACTAGAACAAAAAATTTCACAATTTGTATGGAGACACAAAAGACCCCAAATAGCCAAAGCAATCTTGAGAAAGAAAAACGGAGCTGGAGGAATCATGCTCCCTGACTTCAGACTATATTACAAAGCTACAGTAATCAAGACAGTATAGTACTGGTACAGAATCAGAAATATAGATCAATGGGACAGGATAGAAAGCCCAGAGATAAACCCACGCACATATGGTCACCTTATCTTTGATAAAGGAGGCAAGAATATACAATGGAGAAAAGACAGCCTCTTCAATAAGTGGTGCTGGGAAAACTGGACAGGTACATGTAAAAGTATGAAATTAGAACACTCCCTGACACCATACACAAAAATAAACTCAAAATGGATTAAAGACCTAAGTGTAAGGCCAGACACTATCAAACTCTTAGAGGAAAACATAGGCAGAACACTCTATGACATAAATCACAGCAAGATCCTTTTTGACCCAGCTCCTAGAGAAATGGAAATAAAAACACAAATAAATGAATGGGACCTAATGAAACTTAAAAGCTTTTGCACAGCAAAGGAAACCATAAACAAGACCAAAAGACAACCCTCAGAATGGGAGAAAATATTTGCAAATGAAGCAACTGACAAAGGATTAATCTCCAAGATTTACAAGCAGCTCATGCAGCTCAATAACAAAAAAACAAACAACCCAATCCAAAAATGGGCAGAAGACCTAAATAGACATTTCTCCAAAGAAGATATACAGATGGCCAACAGACACATGAAAGAATGTTCAACATCCTTAATCATTAGAGAAATGCAAATCAAAACTACAATGAGGTATCATCTCACACCGGTCAGAATGGCCATCATCAAAAAATCTAGAAACAATAAATGCTGGAGAGGGTGTGGAGAAAAGGGAACCCTCTTGCACTGTTGGTGGGAATGTAAATTGATACAGCCACTATGGAGAACAGTATGGAGGTTCCTTAAAAAACTAAAAATCGAACTACCATATGACCCAGCAATCCCACTACGGGGCATATACCCTGAGAAAACCATAATTCAAAAAGAGTCATGTACCAAAATGTTCATTGCAGCTCTATTTACAATAGCCAGGACATGGAAGCAACCTAAGTGTCCATCATCGGATGAATGGATAAAGAAGATGTGGCACATATATACAATGGAATATTACTCAGCCATAAAAAGAAATGAAATGGAGGTATTTGTAATGAGGTGGATGGAGTTAGAGTCTGTCATACAGAGTGAAGTAAGTCAGAAAGAGAAAAACAAATACAGTATGCTAACACATATATATGGAATCTAAGGAAAAAAAAAAAAAAGGTCATGAAGAACCTAATGGCAAGACGGGAATAAAGACACAGACCTACTAGAGAATGGACTTGAGGATATTGGGAGGGGGAGGGGTGAGATGTGACAGGGTGAGAGAGTGTCATGGACATATATACACTACCAAATGTAAAATAGATAGCTAGTGGGAAGCAGCCGCATAGCACAGGGAGATCAGCTCGGTGCTTTGTGACCACCTAGAGGGGTGGGATAGGGAGGGTGGGAGGGAGGGAGATGCAAGAGGGAATAGATATGGGAACATATGTATATGTATAACTGATTCACTTTGTTATAAAGCAGAAACTAACACACCATTGTAAAGCAATTATACTCCAATAAAGATGTTTAAAAAAAAAATCTTCCAACAAACAAAAGTCCAGGACCAGATGGCTTCACAGGTGAATTATATCAAACATTTAGAGAAGAGCTAACCCCCATCCTTCTCAAACTCTTCCAAAAAATTGCAGAGGAAGGCACACTCTCAAACTCTCATTCTATGAGGCCACCATCACCCTGATACCAAAACCAGACAAAGATACTACAAAAAAAGAAAATTACAGACCAATATCACTGATGAATATAGATGCAAAAATCCTCAACAAAATACTAGCAAACAGAATCACACATTAAAAGGATCATGCACCATGATCAAGTGGGATGTATCCTAGGGATGCAAGGATTCTTCAATATACGCAAATCAATCAATGTGATACACCATTTTAACATAAGAAATTGAAGAAGAAAAGCCATATGATTATCTCAATAGATGCAGAAAAAGCTTTTGACAAAATTCAACACCGATTTATGATAAAAACTCTCCAGAAAGTGGGCACAGAGGGAACCTACCTCAACATAATCAAGGCCATATATGACAAACCCACAGCAAATATCATTCTCAATGGTGAAAAACTGAAACCATTTCCTCTAAGATCAGGAACAAGACAAGGATGTCCACTCTCGCCACTATTATTCAACATAGTTTTGGAAGTCCTAGCCACGGCAATCAGAGAAGAAAAAGAAATAAAAGGAATACAAATTGGAAAAGAAGAAGTAAAACTGTCACTGTTTGCAGATGACATGATACTATACATAGAGAATCCTAAAGATGCCACCAGAAAACTACTAGAGCCAATCAATGAATGTGGTAAAGTTGCAGGATACAAAATTAATGCACAGAAATCTCTTGCATTCCTATACACTAATGATGAAACATCTGAAAGAGAAATTAAGGAAACATTCCCATTTACCATTGCAACAAAAAGAATAAAATACCTAGGAATAAACCTACCTAGGGAGACAAAAGAACTGTATGCAGAAAACTACAAGACACTGTTGAATGAAATTAAAGATGATACCAATGGATGGAGAGATATACCATGTTCTTGGATTGGAAGAATCAATATTGTGAAAATGACTATACTACCCAAAGCAATCTACAGATTCAATGCAATCCCTATCAAATTACCAATGGCATTTTTTGCAGAACTAGAACAAAAAATCTTAAAATTTGTATGGAGACACAAAAGACCCCGAATAGCCAAAGCTATTGGCAAAGACACCTATAGTTTTGAGGGAAAAAAACAGAGCTGGAGGAATCAGACTCCCTGACTTCAGACTATACTACAAAGCTACAGTAATCAAGACAATATGGTACTGACACAAAAACAGAAATATAGATCAATGGAACAGGATAGAAAGCCCAGAGATAAACCCATGCACCTATGGTCAACTAATCTATGACAAAGGAGGCAAAGATATACAATGGAGAAAAGACAGTGTCTTCAATAAGTGGTGCTGGGAAAACTGGACAGCTACATGTAAAAGAATGAAATAAGAACACTCCCTAACACCATACGCAAAAATAAACTCAAAATGGATTCAAGACCTAAATGTAAGACCGGACACATAAAACATACACCTGCTGTATAAAAAAATAAATAAAATTTAAAAAAAAAAAAAAAAAAAAAGAATGAGACAGCCATGCAAAGTTCTGGGCAAAGTATTGCAGGCAGAGGGAACAGCATACACAGAGACACCGAGGAGGAAACAAGCTTGGTGTGTGAGAGAAACTGCAGAAGGAGAGTACGCAGGGAGAAGCAGACAGACTCTGAGGCTCGGGGAGGGTTTCGTGAGCCAGGTTAAGGGTTTGAATTCCACTCCATGGGAAGTGGAACGCCATGGGAAGGTTTGAATTAGAGGAGAGAGATGAATGATCTGATCTGTGTTTCTAAAAGATCACTCGGCTGCTGTGGGGAGAAGGGAGAGCTTAGGCCTAGACCAGTGTGGTGGAGGCGGAGATGGAGAGAAGCAGCCTGGGATGTACTTTGGAGGAAGAGTCATTGGGACCTGCCGATTGGTTACGTGAGGCAGTGAGGACAAAGGGTGACTTGGGCACCCCTCACAGATGTGGAAAGACCGGTGGAGGAGAAGGCCCGAATTCCACCTCACATGCGACATTTTAGGCACCTATTAGATTATCTGTGAGTAAAGGGTCAACAAAACTGGAGCCTTGTCCACGTAAGAACTGACTTCGGCTAACTTGTTTTTAGCTCAGTTCTAAAAACCTGACAAAAGTAGTATTAGCCATATATATGTGTGTGTGTGTGTGTGTGTGTGTGTGTGTATTTTTTTTTTTTGGCCGCACTGTGCGGCTTACAGGATCTCAATTCCCTGACCAGGGACTGAACCTGGGCCATGGCAGTGAAAGCTGGGAATCCTAACTGCTAGGTCACCAGGGAACTCCCGAATATCAGCAATATTACCAGGCATGTTGCTTATGGTCAAAACAACCCCCGATTGGCAAGCTGCACTGGGAGGACTGAAGAAAGAGTGCTCTTGGTGGGAAGCTACAGTTTCGGGCTTTCCAGAAAATGGTGACTCTTACAAACTGGGCATGTCTCTTGCCGAAATCCCTAGAAGCTATGCCTGCGGAGTTGTTACAAAAGATACCGGCTTCTATTTGGGACGTGGGGCTGCTCAGCCATCATGTGAACACGGCGACGTGGAGTCTACCCCTCACACCTGGGTTGTCACTGGGTGGGTGGGTGGGGTCAGAGAATAGCCGTTGAACTTCTGTGTGGATGACTACGACTCCTGCTGAAATGTATGCACGACACTTCCCTGTGGCACGCCATGCTTCCCATCTTGGATCTTTCTAGGTGAAGCTAGTGCCAAGTATAGCCTATTTGGGTCTTGTGAATTTGATTGTCAAGTTGAACTTAAGACCACCCAAATGGGTCAATGAAATATCTGAGTGGAGATGGCAAGGAGGCAGTTGGATACGTCCATCTGGTGTTCCAGGGAGAGGTCTAAGTTGGAGATACACTCAAGTTGCTTCATAATTGACAATATAATGAGAAGTTACAATGCTATTGGATGAACAGTATGAAAAATAGTTTATGGGGAAGTTTTATCAGAGAGCTCCATTTATCATTATATTTTCTTCTGAATTGTTGCAAGAATTTTTATGACTGAAAGAAGGAATTTACAGGTGCATGTGAAGGAATTTTGCCAGATCTTTAGGATTCAACCCACAGAGGGCAGGCACCGGTCCCCTCAGAGACCCCCGCAAAGTGCTGGGCACAAAGGAGCACTCAAGGAATACCTTGTTAGTTTAACAGAAATGAGCTGGCTGCTCACACAGTGCCTGGACTCCTCTTAGTTGTCCCTTCTTGACTTGGTTTACACTTTAGAACTTTTCCACGCTCTTCAAATCTCCAGACACCCCTCAATACCCCCAACTTACGGCAGAGTATCCATGGCATAGGTCAGGTGATATTGGATCCTGCAACTTTTCTTCCTAACTCTTGCAATTCGCTGTTATCTTTACTAGCTGCCTCTGTCTCTCTCTTAGCTTTGAAAGAAAAGCCTTCTTTGTCAATGATGAATGGCACATGTGATAAAACAGAGTAAGTGGATTTCTGTGACCCGCTAGAAAGAAGGGCTCAATTTTACCTGTGAATTTATTTTTTAAAAATTTCTGGCCATGCCACGTGGCCTGTGGGATTTTAGTTCCCCAACCAGGGACTGAACCCAGGCCCTCGGCAGCGAGAACTCGGAGTCCTAACCACTGGACTGCCAGGGCATTCCCTTACCTGTGAATTTGAAGGTTGGTATTGTCCAGGGTGACCAGCCCATTGGTGGCAGTCCTTCGGTAGCCTGCTGGGGGCCTTTCCAACATGTCAATAGGATACCAGTATCGGACCAGCACACCTTCGCTTCGGAGGTACGTTTCTACCTGCACCAATTCATTTACCTACAATAGAAAAAGGAAATGTCTATTTGTTCTTTGAGCACTGACTTTTTTCCTCAAGTTTTAAAATACATATGTATACATTTAAGACCCAACTTTTATAGCAGTAAATACTAGTTTCATGTCACTGATTGAGGCTAAAAGTTCAAAGATATCTGGATAGTGTATTTGGTTTTTTCATACCAGTTGGAAAATTTTAATTGGTACAATAAATTAAAGAACTTCAATGTAATCATGAGTTAGAAATTTAAAGAGAAGAGTGCTATATTTCAGTAACAGTTCAACATGCATTGTTGCCAGGTAAAATTTATGTTCATTGTTTTTATGTTAATAATTTTGTAAAAGCAGGGAATCTGTCTGATAGCTCTATTTTATTGCTAGGAAAATAAAAATGTAAGCTCATGAATATGCATTCTGGATTCAAATAGCAATGTAATCTTTATTTAGGGACTACTATTAAAACAAAGGGAATCAAACCACTTGAGACATAACAGAATTATTACTTTAACAAAATTTCTATTTTTCTAGTTTTCCTTTCACACATTTCCATTGCTGAAAAATACTGTCATTTACATACTTTCTGATAACCAGAATCAGAGCTTGTCTCAGAAGGCAGTGGGAAATTAACAATATTACTAATGGAATTTTCTACTTGAAAGTTCACCTTAGTAAATCACCAGCCAACAGCCTCTCTTAAAAATGTAATGATTTAAATTATACTCTGGTAAAATGGAGTCAGTTGAAGATGTTAAATTTTCAATTTCAAAGTATTAGTGATACCTAACATTATCTGTATCCGTAGACAGACAGATACCAAAGCTTATTTATGTGGCGATAGATACTTCTATATCTGAGACTCTTAGGCTTGATCTGTGTATTATTTCATCAGTTTTTCCTGCATGGGAAACAGAAATGCAAGCATGTATATGTAACCTAAGGATCATGTAGTCACAGCCTTCAAGGCCTCTGTTTCCAAAAGAAAGCTTAGGCTTGGCCCTTACTCTCTTCTATTCCTTCCCCCCTGCCACCCCACCCCACCTTAATCCTTGCTGAGCCCCATGAGAGTGCTCTGCAAAGCTGAGAAGAAAACAACTGATCTAGTTTAATACACTCATTTTACAGACGGGGAAACTGAGGCTGCGAGAACCAGTAAGATGACATGATCAAAATCACAAAACTATTTCTTTGAGTGTGTATAACAATCATGACAATGACAGATCATCCATTCATCAAGGCCAACAGGAGAAATTTCCCTTGGAACTTGGAAGATATAAGGTAGGGGCAGTCTGAACATGGTTGACGGAAAAAAACGGCAGTGGCAGCATGGTCTGAAGGCGCTGACAGCACTGAGAGTTAAGAGCTTATGTTCTACAATCAGCGCTGATCTGGGCCCATGAGAAAATCTCAGGCAACTCATCTGGCATGACAGCACTCAGCCTGGTTTCTTTATCCCTAATTTGAAGAATAATCTACCTGTATAATCACTTTTTAAGGTATTTGGAGTCTGGGCATGAAAGTCTCAGTGTATATAAAAGACTGTTCACTCACTGAATCAACATCTAAGACAACTCCATGAAGCCCAAAGGTTTTCAGCATCCCTCGGATGGCAAATTTTGGCAGGGCAGTTCCAACAGTACTGCTGGCTACATTATTGCTGTCTGGAGAGCGGGTTACTACCGTGAGACCTGAGGAGGGTAGAGGGAGAAGTTTTTTCAGGAGCAAGTACCATTATTATTTTGGGACACTATATTTTAGGGTCTAAAATAACTCTACGGCATTTACCAATACCCTCAGTTTAGTTATAACCCAAAAGGAACACAGCTCAGTCCGGAAGATAATAAAACAAAGTATTGTAAGAACTCGGGCAATTCAACAATAAAAAGACAAGCCTATTAAAAAATGGGCAGAAAATGTGAATAAACATTTTTCTAAAGAGAAAAGATATGCATGAAAAGTTGTTCAACATCATTAGTTATTAGAGAAATGCAAGTCAAAGCCACAATGAGATACCACTTCACATCCATTAGGATGGCTATAATCAAAAAACAGGCAATAGTAAGTGCTGGCCAGGATGTAGAGAAATTGGAACCCTCATATGTGCTGACGGGAATGTAAAATGGGGCACTTTGGAAAACCACCTGGCAGTTCCTCAAAAAGTGAGACATAAAGTTACCATATGACCCAGCAATTCCACTCCTACTCCTACATATATACCCAAGAGGAATGGAAACATGTCCACACAAAAACCTGTACACAAATGTTCATAGCAGCATGATTCATAATAGCCAAAAGGTAGAAGGAACCCAAGTGTCCATCAATTGACAAATGGATAAACAAAATGGGGTACTATCCATACAATGGAATATTATTTTTGCCATAAAAAGGAAGTAACAATATGAGCTACAACAGGGATGAATCTTGAAAAATTATGCCATGTGAAGGAGGCCAGACACAAAAGACTGCACGCTGCATGAGTCCATTTTTACGAAACATCCAGACTAGGCAAATCTATAGAGGCAGAAAGTAGATCAATGGTTGCCAGGGGCTAGTAGGAAGGAGGAATGGGGAGTGGGGAGGGTACAGAATTCCTTTTGGGGGATGAAAATGTTCTGGAATTAGAGGCAATGGTTTGGTGGTTGCACAACTTTGTGAATATACGAAAACCGCTGAAATGTATACTTTAAAAGGGTGAATTTTATGGTATGTGAATTCTCTCTCTCAAAAAAAGAGGAATTAAAAAAGAAAACTAGGGGCTTCCCTGGTGGTGCAGTGGTTGAGAGTTTGTCTGCCAATGCAGGGGACGCGGGTTCGCGCCCTGGTCTGGGAGGATCCCATATGCCGCGGAGCAACTAGGCCCGTGAGTCACAACTACTGAGCCTGCGCGTCTGGAGCCTGTGCCCGCAACAAGAGAGGCCGCGACGGTGAAAGGCCCGTGCACTGCGATGAAGAGTGGCCCCACTTGCCGCAACTGGAGAAAGCCCTCGCACAGAAACGAAGACCCAACACAGCCAAAAATAAATAAATAAATAAAATGCTGGCTTAACTCCTAGAGAGTTTCATTAAAAAAAAAAAAAAAAGAAAATATATATGCCTGCCCCTGCCCATGATGTTTGTGAAGGTCTAATAATGAGTTGTTTTATTTCTTTTTTGTGCTTTTCTATATTTTCATTTCCTCAAGATATGCAATAGATTTTTAATCAAATGAATAAATACATTGTATAAAATTCTAGGGCTTCCCTGGTGGCGCAGTGGTTGAGAGTCTGCCTGCCAATGCAGGGGACACGGGTTCGAGCGCTGGTCTGGGAAGATCCCACATGCCGCGGAGCAACTGGGACCGTGAGCCACAATTACTGAGCCTGCGCGTCTGGAGCCTGTACTCCGCAACAAGAGAGGCCGCGATAGTGAGAGGCCCGCGCACCGCGATGAAGAGTGGCCCCCGCTTGCCACAACTGGAGAAAGCCCTCGCACAGAAACGAAGACCCAACACAGCCATAAATAAAATAAATAAATAAATAAATAAATTAAAAAAAAAAAAATTCTAAAAAGCACAGTACAGCCACATATTCATGGTTTATTAGCTGGGCAGCCAGGACTAAGCCCGAGAGGCCTATCTGCAATCCTCCACCCATGCTCCACTTCTCAAGTGCCTTATCTCACCCTGCTCATGTGAGTGGTTCTGGGAATGCGGAAGAGGCCCCCAGAGGCCAGACAGCTTCTACTTGTGCCCCACCAGGAAGCCTAGGGCCTCAAATGGGAGAGCCTGGAAGAGCTCACATCACCCAGAGTGAGGAGAGTCACCCTAGAAAAACCAGCAGCTGCCTGGCTCAAACTCATGCTTGGGAAAACGCAATTTCTCACTTCAGAGGACGTTTCATAGGTGAAGGAAGCGGGGGAAGCAAAACCTTTTCGAACTTTATCAATTGTGAACTTGTTTGCTTCATCCTTAATGTCTTCAATGGTGGGGAGGTAAAGGTCTCTTGGGATGCCACCGTTCTCCTCGTAGAGGAATTCAACCGTCTGCCGGGCAATATCCACCATGCCTAAAAAATATAACAGAACTGGTAACTCTCCGAAGAGCACACAATCTTCAGTCCAATCATGACACTGACCCATACCTAAAATGAAGAGATAAGGGGAATTTGTGGGAGTATGTAGCCTTTTGGGAATGGTAATTATGCAGTGTCAGTCAAGTTTAAAATACTCAATGCCCTACTTCTAGGCATCTCTCAAATCTCTCCCACAGAAATACAAGCACGACTGTGTAAAGGTATAAGAACAGTCCCTGCAGCACTGCTGGGAAATATAACAGCAACAAAAGAAGGAAATAATGAAAGTATTCATTGATAGAGAATGGTTAAAAACGATGGTACGTTATTATGTAGTCATTTCATTTCGGTTAAGTCAAGAGAACAAACTATAGGACAAATGGAGAGGAAGAAGAAAGTGAGGGTAGTGTTTTTTTCTTAGTTTATGCATTTTTGTACTGTGTTTGATTATTGTTACAATGAACACATGTTGCTTATTTAAGAGAGACACAGAGCTTCATCAACTTCTTCTATCCAGTACTGGAATTTGCTCTGTCCTTCCTTCTCAGAGGGAGAAGACATCATTATATTCAATAGCAACAGCCACAGTTAATTAATAAACCAAGTAAATAAATGTCCAAGGCCCTGAAGAAAATAGCACTGTGGGGAGGACGGAGGGGTGGCTGCCACTGCTGCCCCCCACACACCGCTTGAGAAGCTGTGGGTAAAAAACACCTGTTGACAGCATCTGCTTTTAAACAAGACTTATCTCTATCACACTCATCTACTGCTCCTTTCTTTGCTGGCCTTGCTGTAATGAAAAGGCATAGCAATTTTCTGAGCACAGTTAAGAAGGGAGCTGCCCTTAGAGGAGGATGCGTAGAGAAAGAAGTGTCAGAGAGAATAACAAGAAATGTGGCCTGATGGCAAAATGTGGTTCATGCATACGAAGCAACACTACTTCATAATAGATAGGAACGGGAAGTTCCCTGGCTGTCCAAGGGTTAGGACTTGGCGCTTTCACTGCCGGGGCCTCAGTTTGATCCCTGGTTAGGGAACTAAGATCCCATAAGCTGCACAGTTCGGCCAAATAATAATAACAATAATAGACAGGAACAGAATATTGGTACATAATACAGCATTAGTGAAATATATGCTAAGTAAAAGAAGACAGACACAAAAGACTACATATCATAGGACAATTTATATGAAATATCCAGAAAAAGCACTGGGACTGGGGGTAAGAGCAGGTATTGACATCAAACTGACACTGGAGAAGCTTGCTGGGCTGATGGAAATGCTCAAAAACTGTACTGTGATGATGCATGACTTGTTAATTTACTATAACTCATTGAACTCCACACTTAAAATGAGTGAATTTTATAGGATACAAATTGTATCTAAATAAAGTTGTAAAAAATAATCAGCAAAAGGTAGAGGGTATGAGGTGCAGTAAAATGAATTTGGCAATACGTTGAAAATTGCCTGAAGTCGGGTGATGGGTAATGCAGATTCATTATATAATTTCTTCTACTATTGTGTGTATTTTAAAGAGAAAATATAAACAGACCAATCACAAGCACTGAAATTGAGACTGTGATTAAAAATCTTCCAACAAACAAAAGCCCAGGACCAGATGGCTTCACAGGCGAATTCTATCAAACATTTAGAGAACAGCTAACACCTATCTTTCTCAAACTCTTCCAAAATATTGCAAAGGGAGGAACACTCCCCAACTCATTCTACGAGGCCACCATCACCCTGATACCAAAACCAGACAAAGATGTCACAAAGAAAGAAAACTACAGGCCAATATTACTGATGAACATAGATGCAAAAATCCTCAACAAAATACTAGCAGACAGAATCCAACAGCACATTAAAAGGATCATACACCATGATCAAGTGGGGTTTATCCCAGGAATGCAAGGATTCTTCAATATATGCAAATCAATCAATGTGATACACCATATTAACAAATTGAAGGAGAAAAACCATATGATCATCTCAATAGATGCAGAGAAAGCTTTCAACAAAATTTAACACCCATTTATGATAAAAACCCTCCAGAAAGTAGGCATAGAGGGAATTTACCTCAACATAATAAAGGCCATACATGACAAACCCACAGCCAACATCGTCCTCAATGGTGAAAAACTGAAACCATTTCCACTAAGATCAGGAACAAGACAAGGTTGCCCACTCTCACCACTATTATTCAACATAGTTTTGGAAGTTTTAGCCACAGCAATCAGAGAAGAAAAAGAAATAAAAGGAATCCAAATCAGAAAAGAAGAAGTAAAGCTGTCACTGTTTGCAGATGACATGATACTATACATAGACAATCCTAAAGATGCCACCAGAAAACTACTAGAGCTAATCAATGAATTTAGTAAAGTAGCAGGATACAAAATTGAGGCACAGAAATCTCTTGCATTCCTATACACTAATGATGAAAAATCTGAAAGTGAAATTAAGGAAACACATTTACCACTGCAACAAAAAGAATAAAATACCTAGGAATAAACCTACCTAAGTAGACAAAAGACCTGTATGCAGAAAACTATAAGACACTGATGAAAGAAATTAAAGATGATACCAACGGATGGAGAGATATACCATGTTCTTGGATTGGAAGAATCAATATTGTGAAAATGACTATACTACCCAAAGCAATCTACAGATTCAATGCAATCCTTATCAAACTACCAATGGCATTTTTCATAGAACTAGAACAAAAAATTTCACAATTTGTATGGAAACATAAAAGACTCCGAATAGCCAAAGCAATCTTGAGAAAGAAAAACGGAGCTGGAGGAATCAGGCTCCCTGACTTCAGACTATACTACAAAGCTACAGTTATCAAGACAATATGGTACTGACACAAAAACAGAAATACAGATCAATGGAACAGGATAGAAAGCCCAGAGATAAACCCACGCACATATGGTCACCTTATTTTTGATAAAGGAGGCAAGAATATACAATGGAGAAAAGACAGCCTCTTCAATAAGTGGTGCTGGGAAAACTGGACAGCTACATGTAAAAGAATGAAATTAGAACACTCCCAAACACCATACACAAAAATAAACTCAAAATGGAGTAAAGACCTAAATGTAAGGCCAGACACTATCAAACTCTTAGAGGAAAACATAGGCAGGACACTCTATGACATAAATCACAGCAAGATCCTTTTTGACCCAGCCCCTAGAGAAATGGAAATAAAAACACAAATAAATGAATGGGACCTGATGAAACTTAATAGCTTTTGCACAGCAAAGGAAATCATAAACAAGACTAAAAGACAACCCTCAGAATAGGAGAAAATATTTGCAAATGAAGCAACTGACAAAGGATTAATCTCCAAAATTTACAAGCAGCTCATGCAGCTCCATATCAAAAAAACAAACAACCCAATCCAAAAATGGGCAGAAGACCTAAACAGACATTTCTCCAAAGAAGATATACAGATTGCCAACAAACACATGAAAGAATGCTCAACATCACTAATCATTAGAGAAATGCAAATCAAAACTACAATGAGGTATCACCTTACACCAGTCAGAATGGCCATCATCAAAAAATCTATAAACAATAAATGCTGGAGAGGGTGTGGAGAAAAGGGAACCCTCTTGCACTGTTGGTGGGAATGTAAATTGATACAGCCACTATGGAGAACAGTATGGAGGTTTCTTAAAAAACTAAAAATAGAACTACCATACAACCCAGCAATCCCACTACTGGGCATATACCCTGAGAAAACCATAATTCAAAAAGAGTCATGTACCACAATGTTCATTGCAGCTCTATTTACAATAGCCAGGGCATGGAAGCAACCTAGGTGTCCACGACAGATGAATGGATAAAGAAGATGTGGCACATATATACAATGGAATATTACTCAGCCATAAAAAGAAACGAAATTGAGTTATTTATAGTGAGCTGGATGGACCTAGAGTCCGTCATACAGAGTGAAGTCAGAAAGAGAAAAACATATACCGTATGCTAACACATATATATGGAATCTAAAAAAAAAAGGTTCTGAAGAAGCTAGCGGCAGGACAGGAATAAAGACGCAGATGTAGAGAATGGACTTGAGGACACCGGGAGGGGGAAGAGTAAGCTGGGACGAAGTGAGAGAGTGGCATGGACATATATACACTACCAAATGTAAAATAGATAGCTAGTGGGAAGCAGCCACATAGCACAGGGAGATCAGCTTGGTGCTTTGTGACCACCTAGAGGGGTGGGATAGGGAGGGTGGGAGGGAAACGCAAGAGGGAGGAGATATGGGGATATATGTATACGTATAGCTGATTCACTTTGTTATACAGCAGAAACTAACACACCATTGTAAAGCAATTATACTCCAATAAAGATGTTAAAACATTTTTTTAAAATAAAAATATTGAGCAATCAAAAAAAATTTCACATAATAAAAAGTTTTCAAAAGATTGAAAAAAAAAAAAAAAGAACTGTGGCCTGATATCAGAAGATTATGGAAAAATAGTCTTTTGCAACATTTTCCAGAGGAATGGGGATAGGAGAAAAAAATACTCTGCTGTCTACTAAGCAGGAATCTGGGAATATGGGGAGAATGTGAAATTAAAGCACGCACAGCACCGAGATGGTTTCATTGCCCTTCTTGGGGCCCTGACAACAGGAGGCTGACCCACCCTCACAGAGGTGGTCCTTTGAGCACCAGAGCCATCTCCCTGTTCTCCTTTCAGCCTTTGCCCCGGTTATATTTAAGGAGCCTGTATTTGAAAGGTAAATGTTTTATGTTTAATTTAACATAGTTCAGATGATCTGCCACGGCCACGTGGACGGGTCCCGAGAAGACGCCTTGGCAACTGTGTCAGGGGCCAGAGGTATTTCTGGGTGACTCAGGAGGCCAGGAGTCATTGATCTGGCTCTGGTCTGGCAGCCACCTTTGGATAATCAAATTTCCTGCTGTGCTGTCCACATTTTCCCTCCTCCAAACTGGGAGCAGAGAAGGAGAAGGCACACTTGGCCACAGACATTCAGGATGGCTCTGGGACCAAATGGTAAAAGAAAGAGACATCCTGAGTTAAGTAGAACTTATGTGAAAATAAAGGCACAGTAACCCATGATCATATACAAGAGCTTTCCATCCTTATACTGTAAAGACTCTTTCCCCCTTTCCTACTCTCCTGGAGCAGTAAGAAGTACCAGTCTCCCTCAACAGCTAGTGCCTCCTGTTTCTAAACGCAGCACTGCTTTTGCTGAATTAGCCCCAGGTCTCGGCTTCAATACTATGTTATGAGAGGGGCCAAGCTAGACTGGGCACCCCAGTTATACCCACAGTGGTCTCCTGACCAACCGCACAGCCCTTGCCACAAAGTAGTGCGTCATTTCATTACCTATTTCCCACTAGCATGTGAGCTCTGGGAGAAAGAAGCATCTGTGTCTTGCTCGCAGGACAGTCCTTAATCCCTAGCAAAGGGCTTGACCCTGGGAGGCACGTGTTGCATGTGTGAACAAGTAAGTGGATGAACCGCTGACTGAATAAATAAAACTGAAACAAAGCCTCCTAACTCCAAAAGCCACTGACCCACACTGGTGCTTCAAGGCATCACACTGATTAAGGGAAAGTCATCTGAAAACAAGATGAGGTCTATTCTGCAGTCTGAAAGGGCATTTTCTTTCAGATGTTGAGAGTGAACGAGAGGAACGAATTCTGTATCTGCAGGATCTACTACAGCAGATCACGTTGCTCCTTTGTTTAAAACCTCCCAAAGGCTCCCCATTTTACACAGAATAAAATCCAAAGTCCTTGCCAAGGCTGCCACTTCTCCCTGCTTCCTCTCATCTCCTTCCTGCTGCTCCCCCGCCACCCTCTCCTCTTCAGAGACACTGGCTTGGCCTGGCTGCCGTTCCCTCAACCACCCAAGTTGACTCCCACTCGAGGATCTTCCTAATGTTGCTCCCGCTGCCTGAAACCCTTAGGACAGAAGAAAAAAGAAGAATATTAATTATCTGTCCTGGTTTGGGTCAGCAGCTAAAAGAGGGCTCTGATAAGAGCAGAAAGCAATTACACCATGTCATAGGATGTGTGGCTTTTCCCACAGGTTAAGTATAAACACGATCATTCCACTGTCATAGGTCTTAGCTTTGGGGACAGAAGGCATAAAAGAAAAAAAAAACATATATATACACATGCACACACACAGAGACACACACACACACAGATTAGTCCTGACACCAATCTGAGAAAAAGGAATTACTCAGCTATCACTGGAATCAGGGATTCGGCATATCAGTTGGTCAAGAAATAAAGGTCTTTTGGTGGTTCTTCTCCTTATTTGTTCCTAGTCTCAGTCAGGACAAAAGTTAAGAGGAGAAAGAGCAAATACTATCTCCTTACACCACCTCTGACTGCCACAATGATGAAAGAAAACCCAACTGATGCTCCACTGGAAGGGCAGCTGTGCCTCTTGGGGAAAGGCATCTCTGCATCTCAAAAAGCAGGTGTTTCACAGATGAGGAGAAGCCTGAAAACAGAAATCAGCTATCTGCACTTAAGACTCCCTAACAATCCACTGTCTGCAGTCAAACTTTGCATTATTCTATGTGCCCAGTGGGAGAAAAATCTCACCATCATCATTGTTACTGTGACATTTAGAACTACATTAACTGAATGCTGACCATGTGCCAGACGCTGTTCTTAAAAGCTTTATCTGTATTAACTTGTTAATTTTTCATATACATATGAGGTGGTTACCATTATTGATTCCATTTTAAAGGTGAGGGAAGTCTAGAAAGGTTAAGTAACTCTCCCAAGGTCACAAATCTGGTAAACAGCACAGGTGTGACTTCAGAGCCCAAGCTAGTAACCATCAGGCCATCCAGCTTCCTAGTATAACCATGCCAGCTTCATTCCAGCAGCCCATCAACCCAAAATACTGAGTCAAACTGACAAGCAAAGAAAAGTCTGGCAGAGAAAGCAAAAGACCATAGAGTTCAGTAAAGGCCCAGGTAGAAGACATTGTTAAGTCTGGCCCAACTTTAGATGAGCCCCTCTTTTCTGATTTACATCCTGAGTTTCATCTAAACACATCTCTTCAAGTCATGAAGTGAGTTCCCTAGGAAAACATAGAGCACCAGACCTAGTTGTAAAGCACCCTTTATCTGGTCCAGGCCCGATTTCCGCTCTGCTTCATTGCGGAAGCGTCTTCGGATAGTAGGAAAAACCTTGGTCTCCCATGCTTTCACCAGCAGAGCGTAGTGGTCCTCCTGGAAGGAGAAGGCAAACGTGAACAGGGAAGGAACGCCTTGTGCAAGAATCAGTCCTTCCCTGACTTACAGCTCTCACCCTGAGGTCTTCACCCCCCTCAAATGCCAGTGACAGAAACACACCGTGCAGACCACCAAAGTAACTACACCCTCAGAAGCCAGGGGAGGCAAGAGCTGGCCTGGGGCAAGCTCTTCCTTTCCCTCTAAAGCCATATAAACACTTCACATGATCCGCAACTTTACTGCTGAATTACTGTCAAAGTACTTCATTTCTCCAACATCCGGATCGCTACTGGGCAATGGAACCAAACAGATACGGCTATTGATATGTGGTTTAGAAAAATGAACACCCCAGAGCCACTGTTCCAACACAATGACATAACTGAAAGCGTAACAACTCTAGCCTTGCACGCTCAGATCAAAATATTCCTCGTGGCTTGTCCTGGTCACCAGGGAGCTAAGCAAACGCTCTTAAGTGGGGCTCTTACCTGCGGGATGTCATCGTCATCATCGTCATCACTTTCGTCATCTGCAATGGGGGGCGGATGGGGGTCTGGGCCAGAGGTGATGAAATTCTCATAGCTGAGCTCTACTTTATAATGACAGGAAGTGTCACTATCATATTCTGTAACAAAGCACAATGACAGTGAATTCTAGGCAAGAGCACATGAACTTCTTACCCTTGGACAGACCAGATTCTCCTAATTTGCGTGATAGACTCTTAGTTCTTGGAGAAATTGTAAAGCTCAGTGTCAAGGAATAACTAATCATCTATCATTTCCTATTTGGGAATCCTAAAATAGTTTTTATGGGCATAATTCATTCAACTCAGAGAAGACTTTGGAAGGTTCTTCATCATGATAAAGAATTAGACAGACTCTTAAAATGATTTTCAAACCAGTACCTCAAAGGCCAAATATGGCTGCAGACATCTCATTTCGGGAAGCTCACTTTTATTCAATCTTATTATAAAATTTTTCAAATTATCAGGAATGTTTTTTAGTGCACACCTATACACCCATCACCCAGATTCCACAATTAACATTTTATTATTCTTTGATAGCTTCAGTTTTTAAAAAGTTTAAAAAATGATTAACATTTAAAATTAGGAGATTTTATGTAAAATTCTGGGGCTCTTAGCTGTCTTATAAAAGTAGACAATCTTTCAGACTTGCATTTCCATGTGGCAATATTCTGCTGGCCCTGAGTCGCGGGCAGGCTTCCTGTATGTGGGGGACGTGCTTTCTAGCCTGCCACGCTTCCTCCTGCTCCCCATTTTGTTTCACCGGGCCTGTTACCCCATTACCACTGGGCACTGGGGTATGTCCAAGTTAAATGGATTTATGGAATTAACAGCATTCGCATTCCCAGGAAGCAGCGGGGCCTTGGGAGGAGGTGGCTTACGTTGCTGAGCAGTGGCCACGGCCGCAATCCGGCACGGTGGCCCGTGAGTGCCCGGGTCTGACGCAATACTGGTGCCAGCATCGTTGTCACTGTCAGATGCCATGGCAAAGGGCAGGGCCTCGAAGTTGGCGCTGATCTCCTCTGCCAGGTCGGTGCACAGGTCGGCAGCGTTGCGGTGGGCCTGCCCTTCAGCATAGGCAAATGGGCGGGAGCCAAAGTTAGCTCGCGTCTTGGTGTTCTGGAAAGGAGACCAAGGAAAGGAATTGAAAGGACTTAGGTTTATTTATGCATTCATTTTTAACCCCTCGAGGTGAACTTCACGGAGAGTCTGTGAACCCAGGCAGAGGGGCTGGTGCACCTGCGGACGCCGGCGCTTCGAGCTCTGCACGGCCCCCACTGCCCCTCGCCTGGCACTCAAGCTCTTTGCTGCTCAAACGCAGTGACCTTTCTTGTTTCCAGCACTGTTCCTTTCTACCTGATGCCACTGCTCATGCTGTTCCCTTCACCTGGAACATTCTTTCCTCCAATTTTGTCCATTTAAACTGGTTAATATTCCAGACATGGCTCAAACATCACTTCTTCAGGGTAATGGGGATGTGATCAGATTTGCTTGGTACTTGCTTCCATAAAGTCTATGATTTTCAATCATATTGTGATGATTAATTTTATGTGTCAGCTTGACTGGCCATGGGGTGCCAGATTAAACTTTATTATTGCTGGGTGTGTCTGTGAGATTAGCATTTGAATCGGTGGACACAGTAGATGGCCCTCCCCAGTGTAAGTGGGTACCATCCAATCCGTTGAGGGTCTGAATAAAACAAGAGGCAGGGGAAGGAGGAATTCAACCCTTTTTCCCTGCACCCCTGCTTGAGCTAGGATATCTCATCCCATCTTCTCTTGCCCTCCTTGGACGCAGACTGAATCACACCACTGGCTCTCCTGGGTCCCCGGCCTACAGACAGCAGGTCATGAGACTCCTCAGTCTCCATACTAACAGGAGCCAATTCCTCAAAATATATCTCCCCTCCCACCTCTGTCTACACACACACACACACACACACACACACACACTCTCTCTCTCTCTCTCTCTCTCTCTCTCTCCCTCCCTCTCTCTCCCTCTCTCTCTCTCTCTCTCTCTATATATATATACATATATATATATATAGCTCCTATTGTGGGGTGTTTTTTTGTTTGTTTTTTTTTTGCCACACCACGTGGCATGTGGGATCTTAGTTCCCCCGACCAGGAATGGAACCCATGCTCTCTGCAGTGGAAGCGTGGAGTCTTAACCACTGGACCGCCAGGGAAGTCCCCCTGTCCTATTGGTTCTGTTTCTCTGGAGAACCTTGACTGATACACACAGTGTTTATTAGTTTGTGATTATATACATACACATATATATTTATGCGAATGTTTGACTAATGTCTGACTCCTCCAACTGGTTTTAACTTCATGAAGACAAAGACCATATCTGTTTTGCTCATTGTGATTATATGTCCAGAGCTTAGCACAGTACTTAATATATAGTAGGTACTCAATAAATATTTGCTGAATGAATGAATAGAACAGGCTGCCTTAAATTATTGACATCTTTAATTCACTGAACAAAGTGAGAAAAGATGCTACTATCAGAAGCATGGTACAGGCCAGATTCTACAAGATCTTCTAAGTCATTATAGAGACTTGGGCTTTTACAACATAGACATGGGAAGCCATTGACTTTTTGAGAGTAGAGGAGTGACATGATCTAACCAACATTTTTAAGGAATCACTGTGGCTGCTGTGTTGAAAAGATGTGTAAAAGGGCAAGAACTAAGGGGCTGGTAGGGAAGGGAGATTGAGGAAAATTGCAATATGCTACCCAGAAGATAAGGGTGGCTGGGCCATGACTTAAGTGGTCAGATTCCAGATACATTTTGAAGGTAGGGTCAACAAGGTTTGCTGACAGACTGGATGTGGAGCAGGAGGAAAAGAGGAGTCAAGGACGCCAAGGTTTTTGGCCTTAGAAGCTGTAAGGATGGAGCTGCCATTTCCCAAGACAAGGAAGGCTAGGGAAGAAGCAGGTTAGAGTATGGGGCAGAGTTAGGCTCAGTTTTAGACATGTTAACTTTGACATGCCAATGGAACATCTATTTCTAAATGTTGCCTAGATGGCTGAATATTTGTGTCTGGAATTTAGGGAGAGATCTGGGCTGGAGATAAGGATTTGGGAGCTACCGGCATGTAGTAAGTAGTAATGTTTCACAGAACATTAACTGTTAATAGATGCTCCTTTAAAAACAAAAGAGTTCCATGATTAAGTATATGTGCCGGGATGCTGGGTTAAATAAAGTTGAAGTTTTGAATCTTTACCGAAGGATTCCTCTGAGCTTCTGACATACTAAAGCGACCCAAGAGGGTTACGTTCAAAACTTATTTTACCGACAGACTCATTTTACTGCCATTGGAAAGAACACTAGTGTCCCTTGCATTGTAGTTTTGGAAAGACTGCCAAAAGGAAGTCAAAGCAGTTAAGCACTCAGGTTCAATGCAAAGGAAGGACCCACTTCTTCAGGTTTGTTTGTGGTTCCTTCTGTTATCAGGTACCACATGTTATGTCAACAAGGCCACGTTTGGTGTCTTTAATTTTTCCGTTCTTGATGGAATAAATTACTGAGGAGAATTTTGTTTCCTTTCCCAAAAAGATAACCTGCCTTTTTCTGAATGTGAACCACAGGCCACATCCCACCCGAGACATCTTCGAGATACGGTGAGAGGCGCTGCCCGCAGTATGTGAAGTACACTCGGCCCTTGGCTGGCTGCCCTGGAGGAGGAGGCGTTCCCTCGGTTCTCTCCCAGCCAATTCCCGCCACGTCACCTAGGGCAGAGAACAGGACGGAAACAACGCTTTTTTTTTTTCTTTTTATTGACTATTAACTAAACTTTCAATTTGCAACTGGCATGAGACTACATATCAGTGACTATCTTGGCTTTTATTTATTCATGCCATCAGTTACAGCTGAAAAAGAGTACCTTGTATTTATATTTATATATAGAGAGAGTAACACAATAGAAATAAACAATTTTAAAAAGAGAAGTCAGAAACTGTTTAGAAGAACAAAAATACCTAGTGTCTGAGGTAAGTTATTTACCACGATTACACATTAAATTTAGCTTTTATTTTCCAGGCAGCCAAGACAAAAAGGGAAAACACTGGGTATGATTTTTTAATAGAGGAATACAAGTTTTTCTCTTTTGACACGTACCAGATTACTTATGCATAAAGGTAAAAAGGTAATATTTTCTCAGTAAGTTTGCAGAAGACTTAGAAAGGATCTAAAAAATTATAATTTTAAACTCAACCTACAATGTAAGCTAAATATACACCATTAAATCACATTCTATCCCCTTACTTACATGTATTTAAGGCATTTTTGCAGGAAGTGAAGATCATATAAGCCAAGTTGCTTTCTGATGAAGTGACTAGATATTGGGATAGAACTTAAAGAACCAAGGGGACCATATCCACCACATGAGCACTACTAGAGGCTGTCTCAGGCAAGCTGCTAGCACACGTAGCTTTATAATTAGCCTGTTGTTGTAAACTCTCCAATAAGCGCATGAAGTTCTGTGATTCTGTTTTGGATCAGAGTCTCATATGATTTTGAAACCACTAGGCTGGGCTTCCCAATGGCTGGGGACTTGTCACTGTTCACTATGGCACCCGAAGGGCCCAGAAGAGGGCCCAGCATGTAGGAGATGCTCAAAGAGTATCTGTTGATCAACGGACACTGAAAGTGTTGGTACAGAGATTGGGATCCTGTTGTAAAAAGTGGGTTCTTGATTCCTATTCCCACACAGACACATTTCTCTAAGAAAGGGGTAGCATGTTTGCTTGAGGTCTGGTCCAAAATTTTCTCAAAAACTAAAGTATGATCAAACAAAATAACAATCAACTATAACAAACGAATAGAACGCCCACTATGGATCCCCTGCTGTCTCTACTACCCCTCGCTTTGTGCTTAAAGCACTTAAGTACTCAGCTGAGATTACAGAGTTCTGCTCCATAAAGTAAGAGAGAAACAACTTGCCAGGAAGTAATTTCCAAGGCATAACTTGAACATAACTGAAAATACCATGCTCACTGGAAAAGTGCAATTTAATAAACAGCTCCCTCAAGGATAAGCAAAATTACCCCCCAGATTGCTACAAGAAGTTATCTATTGGGTTCAGTGACTTAGTAACCCCTACCCAAGCATCCAAGATCATCTATTATATTTAATAACTTCAGTTTTATCAGAGATGATGCTAAGATGTACTGTCTGAAAATAAGTAGCCAACATGTTCGGCTGCTTCTAATGTCAAGAGGACAGTGCCTATATTTTGCTACTTCTGGAGCAGGTAGGACGGATCCCAATTCATCTACTATTACAGATGAAGTTAGTTATGTGGAGGCTTAAAAAGAAGAGGGGAAAGATTTTCTTTCTATTGAATTGACTATGTGACTGAAACATCTGGGCAGAAGATGTGCTGAAGCTGGACCAGATGTTTAGGCTACCAAGAGCAAAGTCTACAGCATGTATCTTTACCTATTGATAATGTATTTCTTGAGTGCCTCAAGGCGACTGGTAGAGGGTTTTTTTTTGAAGCTATTCATCAATGAAAAGCTGATGAAAGACCAAATTTCGGAGCAAAGCAAAATCTCAGATTCTTCTAATGATGGAGGAATGAAAGTCAATGTGACTCCTAAGGTACCAGATGGAGGCTTTAATGATAACAGTAACTCATAAAATGAGAGATTTTATGTAAACTAGGGGACAACAATGACAAGTATTTCATTTTCACTGGAAGACAGTGTCCGTTTTCAGTTGCCAAGTTTCATTAATTTTAACCTATTTTGACCCAGACCTGGGAACAACAGAAATACACAGGGTTAAAAAAAAAAAACAAAACTCCCACCACACTCACCAGGAGAGAGAGTCACGTCTAAGCGAACGCTCTTCCACTGTAATAAACTGGAGCCGTTGTAGTGCACGGCTCGGCCATTGCTGTGAAAAAAACAAGAGAAGTCAAAGACAAGGCTAATCAGTCAACACAGAGGAAGGTAAGTAGTGAACAGTAGCATGAGAGTAATCAGAAGAGAAATCCTAAGAGCTATTCTCATTCACTAAACATGAGTATATTTCCAGCTGGTATTGTCTACATTTTTTAGAGTAGAGATTAAAATATATTACTTTAGTTTTAAAACACCCACATCAAAAAAAAAAAAAAAGAGAAAACACCCACATCCACTACTTTTTTTTTTTTTTTAATAACAGCGTTAGTAGCCACTTACTTATGGAAAAGACAAGTGCCCACTGGATTAGTCCAAGCCCCGTCCCTTTTCTCTGCTTCTGTAGCAAAGCCAAAGGAAACTATTGGTCCAGTGTCATCATCACTATCTCCATAGGAAACAATTTCAATTTCCCAGTAGAAAGATGGGGCCTGAAGAAACACAAGAAGTGCGCAATCAGAGGGCTCACTGTGGGCCCTTGAACTTCCTCTTTCTCTCACATTTGAAGGAAAGAGGCAGAAGACAGTATGTCATGTGATTTCTCACCTGAATGGGCAGCGGTGAGGTGGCATAGATAAATGTGCCCCGGGGCAGACCGCCCCCAGCGCTGGGGTCAGCCAGGAAGGTGACGGAAGTGAGGTGCGATGAGAACATGCAGGCTCGGACAGGTGGAAACACTCGTGAGGGGCTCCACGTAATCTCTTTGGGCTGCATTGGGGAAAGACACCCTCATTCAATAGAATTGCAAACACAAAATGGAGATGTTGAGATTTCAAGTGACATTTCTTCTTTTACAGATTTTTAACTTTCTTATCTTGAAATAATTTCAAAGCTACAGAAAAATTGCAAGAATACAGCAACTTTTGTATACTCTTACCTAGATGCACTGATTTTTTGTGATAAAATTCACATAACGTACAATTCACCCAGTTAAAGTGTACAATTTAATGGTTTTTAGTATATTCATGGAGTTGTGCAACCATCACCACAATCTAATTTTAGAACATTTTTGTCCCCCTTAAAAGAAATGGTACCCATTAGAAGTCAATTCCCATCCTTCTCTCCTACCCAGTCCCTGGCAACTACTTATCTGTCTGTTTTCTGTCTGTATGGATTTGCCTGCTCTGGACATTACAAGAAATGGAATCATACAATATGCAGTCTTTTGTGACTGGCTTCTTTCACTTAGCATAATTCAAGGTTTATCCATATTGTAGCATGTATTACCACTTCATTAATTTTAAAGGCTGAATAATATTTCATTGTATGAACATACCCATTTTATGCATTCATTCATCAGTTGATGGACATTTACGTTGTTTCTACTTTTCGGCTATTATGAATAATGCTGCTAAGAACATTCACAGAATGCCAATATTGAACATTTTTGCCTCTTTTGCTTTTTTTCCCCCCAGTGAAACTTGTTTTTCCCTGTGAGTCTGCTTTTTCTTTTGTTTTATTCACTAGTTTGTTGTATATTTTAGATTGCACATATAAGTGATATCACACAGTACTGACTTTCTCTGTGCCACTTTGGCTTTTTAGTCACTCTTTCTCTCTATGTATACTTATTATTACGAGATGAACTCTAGATCTACAATTTTGAAAACGTTTTCTTTTTCTGTTATTGATAACAGAAATTATTTACAAATCAATGAGTTCTGCTCCCCTGCTTTCGATATTCAGAATGACAAATCAACGTGCTTTGACATTCAAGGATGAGAGCATGTCACTGCAGAGCATACACCTCCAAATGGCTTTGCAAACACCCATTCTCAGTGCCATTAACGTGCTGCTTGGCATTCTGTAATTCTTAAGGCGCGTGCTGCAGACAGGCGGCAGGTGTGGGACACTGCAGAGGGCTCACCTGTCTCCGGTCAGCCTGCAGCGGAGGTGGTGGGGGCCGAGCACAGTCTCGGTAGAGCATCCTCAGCCGTTCACACTGCACTTCCACAACTGCCAGTCGCTCTCCTGGAGGGGGAGGCATTGAATATGTGAAAATAAGTCCTACAACTCCCGAGAGGGCTCCAACTCTTCTGGAGTAGGGTCAGAGCAATAAAATGCTTACAAAAGAAGACTATTCAAATTCTTACAAAAGAGCAAATACCCTGAGACATCTTTGTCTACTACGTGTAGCTCAGCAGCAAAGCAATGGGGTCAAGTGCATGCGCTCTGGCATTAGGCTGCCTGGATTCAGAATCTGGCTCCATTACTTGATATTTACCATCTCACTTCCAATATAGGGGTAATAATAGTACCTGTGCCTCACAGGGTGGTTGTGAAGATGAGCTAAAACAACACAAGTAGAGCCTTTAGCCAAGTCCCTGGCACAGGGCAAACACTCAATAAATGAAAGCTCTTATTATCATCTACTAAATGAAAACTACTATTCTTTTTTTTTTAAATTTATTTTTGGCTGCATTGGGTCTTCATTGCTGTGTGTGGGCTTTCTCTAGTTTCGGTGAGCGGGGGCTACTCTTTGTTGAGGTGCACGGGCTTCTCATTGCGGTGGCTTCTCTTGTTGCGGAGCACGGGCTCTAGGCACGCAGGCTTCAGTAGTTGTGGCACATGGGCTCAGTAGTTGTGGCTCGCAGGCTCTAGAGTGCAGGCTCAGTAGTTGTGGCACACGGGCTTAGTTGCTCCGCGGCATGTGGGATCTCCCTGGGCCAGGGCTCGAATCCATGTCTCCTGCATTGGTAGGCAGATTCTTAACCACTGCGCCACCTGGGAAGTTCCTGAAAACTATTACTCTTATCATCTAAATTGATTTTCTAAAAGTCTATAACCTGTTGAACATCTCCTATGAGCAAGGCACAGTGCTAGATGTTGGGAAATACAAAGTTAATACGAGCTGAAGCCCCCAGTCTGGGAGAGATAAGACATGTATATGCATACACACATACAATAAAGAACATAGTGCAAGGCTAGAGTGTGTTATTATGTGACATAAGACACAAACACAGGCACAGATGAGTGACTTCATTCCAGGAGCTAGAAAGGCTTAATAATCAGATCTCAGAGAAGTCAGAATTTCAATAAGCAGAGAAGGAAGGGAATTCTGGATGGCTTGGCACTGTGAGACTACTCTAGAATAGTCAAGAGTTAGATGTCTCAGGAGTACCTCACATGACACACAAAAATTCAAAATGGATCAAAGACCTAAAAAACCTATAGCTAAAACTCTAACTCCTAGAAGAAAATACTGGTATAAATATTTATGACTTCAGATTAGGCAATGGTTTCTGAGATAGGATACCAAAAGCACAAGCAATGAAAGAAAATTTGAGAAACTGGATTCATAAAAATGAAAAATCTTTGTGCTTCAAAAGACACTTGAGAAAGTGAAAAGATAACCCACAGAATGGGAGGGAGTACTTATAAATCATATCTGATCAGGGACAAGTATATCTAGAATATATAAAGAACTGTTATAACTCAACAATAAAAAGACAAATAAACTAACTAAAAACAGGCAGCAAAGCTGAATAGATATTTGTCCAAAGAAGATATACAAATGGTCAATACATATGTGAAAAGATGCTCAACGTCATTAGTCATTAGGGAAAGGCAATGAGATACCATTTCACACCTACTAAGCTAGTTATAATCAAAAAGACAATACCAGTGTTGGCTAGAGTATGGAGTAACCGGGACCCTCATATGTTGCTGGTGGGAATGTAAGCACAGCCACTTTCGAAAATGGTCCCTCAAAAAAGGAAGCAGTTCCTCAAGTTAAAACATAGAATTGTGTAAGACCCAGCAATTCCACTCCTATATATATGCAACAGAATTGAAAACATAGTCATATACACAAAAACTTATATATGAATGTTTATAGCAGCATTATTCATAATAGCCAAAAGTTAGAAACAACACAAGTATTCATAAATTGATCAATGGATAAACAAAACGGTCTATCCATACAATGGAAAGGTATTCAGCCATGAAAAGTAATGAACTACTTGATACCTGCCACAATACGGACGAACCTTGAAAACATTATGCTAAGTGAAAGAAACCAGACACAAAAGGCCACATACTATATGATTCCATTTATATGAAATGCCCAGAACAGGCAAATCCATAGAGACAGAAAGTAGATTGACGGTTGTCAGGGGCTGAGGGAAGGGGGTGGGGATAATGAATATAGAGGGTTTTCTTTGCGGGGGGTGGTTATAAATGTTCTGGAATTAGTGATGATGGTTGCACAGCTCTGAATGTATTGGGTTGGCCAGAAAGATCTTTAGGGTTTTTCTGTAACATCTTACGGAAAAATCTGAACGAACTTTCTGGCCAGCCCAATGTTAAAACCCACTGAATTGTACGCTTTAAAATGGTAAATCGTGTGGTATGCGAATTATATTTCAACTTAAAAAGATGTCTTAGGAAGAATAAGATGTAGTCTAATAAAAGTAAACTACAGAATATGTTTAGGATAGTAGCAAGAAAGATTTATTGACTTATACCTAGTACCTACAGACACAAGACACCTAATACAATCCAGTGATATGGATTAGACAGCGATCAAAGATAAAATAGTCAAAGTGGAGCCAGGAGTGAGGCCAGGCCATGAGGTATGTATCTAGTGTTCTTTATTTACACCTGGGAGTCAGGGACACAAGTCTAGATCTGTGCTTCCCAATAGACAAACCAAAGAAGGGGAAACTATTTAGTTATAGATTCGTGGAGTCCATTACATAAATGTAAACTGACTAGTCATAAAGAGCCCAATTATTTTTAATAAACATTTTCCAATTATTTTTGCTAAAATTACTTAAAAATTATTCTGAGAGACCTTATACACAGAATGCTGGATGATACAGTGAATAACATCTGCAGCAGTATCCTTATAATCAACCAGTAACAAGTGTCATGGAGATACTTCAATGCAGATAGGTGGAATCAGACCAAATAATAAGGGAAAAGCAATTCTTAGGAAGAAGAAAGGGAGTGGGGGCTGTTTGGCAGAGTTGAGGCATGTCTACCATGAAGTAGGCTTAACGTAAGAGGAGATTTTTATAGCATCTAGTATGAGAATAAAAAGCTCCTATGCTGGGCTTCCCTGGTGGCGCAGTGGTTGAGAATCTGCCTGCCAGTGCAGAGGACACGGGTTCGAGCCCTGGTCTGGGAAGATCCCACATGCTGTGGAGCAACTAGGCCCGTGAGCCACAATTACTGAGCCTGCACATCTGGAACCTGTGCTCCGCAAGAAGAGAGGCCGCGATAGTGAGAGGTCCGCGAACCGCGATGAAGAGTGGCCCCCACTTGCCACAACTAGAGAAAGCCCTCACACAGAAACGAAGACCCAACACAGCCATAAATAAATAAATAAATAAATAAATAAATAAATTAAAAAAAAAAAAAAAAGCTCCTATGCTACAAATTCAAGAAAGAAAAGGCTGATTGTATTGTACTTTGGCCATAGTAACAAGTAACTGCCAGACCCGGCTGTAAATTCATTCCAATCTCTAAATGACAACTTAACAGTAGTAACAGCACTTAGGAAAGCCAGCCTCTCAGTGACAGCTCTATGCGCCTGACAATCAGCCACTCAAATCGGGGCTTCAGGAAGGTAACTGTGATGACAACGGGAAAATACAAAGTGCAAGAAGGAAAAGTTTGGAGAATAATGCAGATGCCTAAACACAAGATAAAAAGCACCCGACTTAAAGAGCTGGTAGTGGAGATGAACAGGAAAGACATAAATTTCAGGAGCATTTCAAAGGAAGAATCAGATATGGCAACTGATTGGATGTGGAAGGACTCAGTGTCTGAGGGTCAACAATAGCCCAAGCATAACCAAGAATAGGGAATTCGGAAAGGAGAGTGGATTCCAGAGTAAATGATGACTTTGGTTTTAAATGTGGTATACTCATGAGGCTGGGGCTTGCAGGGGGTTCCTTCTATGAAAAATAGCTACCAGGCCTGCACCTCAAGAGAAGGACTGCCCACAGCAGAAGCCATGAAAGCACAAGGAAGGGTAGATAAAGCAAAGAAGGTGGGTCAAGGCAAAACTTAGAGCAGTTTCTTCAAGTGAGCTGTGAGGGCCACTTGCATCACAACTGCCCAGGCCCGCCCTTGACTTCTGACTTTTTGGTGGAACTTGGAAAGCACTTTAAACGTGCCTCCCAGAGATTCTTACAAACTTTCCAAGTGTGAGAACCTCTGGCTCAGGGAATGTGTACATTTAGGAAGGAGGGAGAAGAGGAAATCTGAGAGATTCTACCTTCTGTAAGAGTATAAAAAAAAAGTTGAGAACTTTTTCGGTTTCTATGTGTCTTTTCTTCAGTTTCACAATCTGTTTCCTATGCTGTTTCAACCAAGGGATCCAGTTAACTCCTCAGGAATATTTCTTTCTTTCTTCTTCTTTTTTTAGTATTTATTTATTTATTTGACTGCGTCAGGTCTTAGTTGCGGCATGCAGCATCTTCGTTGCCGCGTGCAGGATCTTCGTTACAGCTGCGGGATCTTTAGTTGCAGCATGTGGGATCTAGTTCCCTGACAACGGATCGAACCCAGACCCCCTGCATTGGGAGCCCAGAGTCTTAGACACTGGACCACCAAGGAAGTCCCCAGGAATATTTCTTTATGAGAAAAGGCTCTGTAGTGCTATCTTCCTAGACCAAACGGACTTAGGTACTCTTTTCTTTGTGTTAGAGAAGCTATAAAATTTAGCTATGAGTGAGTTAACATTACAATGGCCAAGTCCGTGGCTTAATTCATCCCAGATGAAGTAAAATAATAAAAGGAATTCATTGAAAATTTTTTCATTTTAGAGAATCAATATATTATCGCATATACATTTTATGACACTTTCATATATGAAATTTAAAAATCTTGATACATTAAAAAATAAAAATCAGGGACTTTCCTCGTGGTGCAGTGGTTAAGAATCCACTTGCCAATGCAGGGTACACGGGTTCGAGCCCTGGTCCGGGAAGATCCCACATGCTGCGAAGCAACTAAGCCCGAGCGCCACAACCACTGAGCCGGCGCTCTAGAGCCTGCGAGCCACAACTACTGGGCCTGTGTGCCACAACTACTGAAGCCCGCACACCTAGAGCTTGTGCTCCACAACAAGAGAAGCCACCGCAATGAGAAGCCTGCATACTGCAATGAAGAGTAGCCCCTGCTCATGGCAACTAGAGAAAGCCTATGCGCAGCAACAAAGACCCAACGCAGCCAAAAAAAATAAAATTAAATTAAAAAATTTATAAAATAAATAAATAAATAAATAATCAAAGAACTCTTTCTCTTCTACCCACCACTTTGGATCTCACTTATTAAACAGCATTTCTTTTGAGCACAGGCTATGACTCCCTAGCAGGCTATAAGAATCCACTACTGGGGCTTCCCTGGTGGCGGAGTGGTTAAGAATATGCCTGCCAATGCAGGGGACATGGGTTCAAGCCCTGGTCCGGGAAGATTCCACATGCCGCGGAGCAACTAAGCCCATGCGCCACAGCTACTGAGCCTGTGCTCTAGAGCCAGTGAGCCACAACTACTGAAGCCCGTGCGCCTGGAGCCCGTGCTCTGCAACAAGAGAAGCCACCGCAATGAGAAGCCCGCATACCGCAACGAAGAGTAGCCCCCGCTCGCCCCAGCTAGAGAAAGCCCACATGCAGCAACGAAGACCCAACACAGCCAAACATAAAAACAAATAAATAAATTAATTTAAAAAAAAAAAGAATCCACTACTGTGTTGAAAAGTAATTCAGATATAGGTTTTTTTTTTTTTTTTTTTGCTGCATTGGGTCTTCGTTGCTGTGCACCAGCTTTCTCTAGTTGCGGCGAGCGGAGGCTACTCTTCATTGCGGTGTGCAATCTTCTCATTGTGGTGGCTTCTCTTGCTTTGGAGCACAGGCTCTAGGCGCGTGGACTTCAGTAGTTGTGGCACACGGGCTCAGTAGTTGTGGCTCGCGGGCTCTAGAGCACAGGCTCAGTAGTTGTGGCGCACTGGCTTAGTTTCTCTGCGGCATGTGGGATCTTCCCAGACCAGGGCTCGAACCCATGTCCCCTGCCTTGGCAGGCGGATTCTTAACCACTGCGCTACCAGTGAAGCCTTGTTTTTGTTTTTTTATAAATACAGGTAAATGACTCAGCAATCAGCAAACTTGGATACCTACATTTAACCTCAGAGCTCTTTCTGATAATCTAATAAATGAGTTATTAAGGACTGTTATACTTGACATAGGACAGTATTTTAGAATATAAATCGCTGTGTATAAGCTCAGTCTTCTCTTTTGTAGCAATTAATAAGAACTTCCCCCACGTTTCTTTCCAACTCTTTCTTACCACAGGGTTCTTTTCCACAGAAAAAAATGGGTTAGTGGGTTATTATTTTTTTTTTTTTATAAATTTATTTATTTATTTATTTATTTATTTTTGGCTGTGTTGGGTCTTCGTTTCTGTGCGAGGGCTTTCTCTAGTTGCGGCGAGCGGGGGCCACTCTTCATCGCGGTGCGCAGGCCTCTCACTATTGCGGCCTCTCTTGTTGCAGAGCACAGGCTCCAGACGCGCAGGCTCAGTAATTGTGGCTCACAGCCGGGCCCAGTTGCTCCGCGGCATGTGGGATCCTCCCAGAGCAGGGCTCGAACCCGTGTCCCCTGCGTTGGCAGGCGGATTCTCAACCACTGCACCACCAGGGAAGCCCCTAGTGGGTTATTATTAAAACCATTTGCTCTAAATTATTACGATTCCTGGCTTGTACATTAAGTACCAAAGTTAATTTCACAGAGTAAGACCCCTTTATTCCATAAAATGTATAAAAGATACCCAGAAAGAGTCCTATAGAACAGTAAGTGATTCATTCAGGAAGTTATATGCTTGCTAAAATCAGTCAAATAAGTCTTAGGATGCAACCTAAGCCAAGAATATTGAAAGCAGAGGCAGGGAACTACATACCACAAGTACAAAAGTAAATTATAAGCAAGTATTTAGCATAAGTAATTTCACCCAAGAAGCCGAGCAAGCAAGCTCCTTTTCTTTTGTTCTTTTTCCCTTTTCTTGGGGTCTCTCTGAGGTTTTTTTAAAAATATTTTATTTATTTATTTGGTTGCACAAGGCCTTAGCTGTGGCAGGCAGCATCCTTAGTTGCGGCACATGTGCTTCTTAGTTGCAGCTCACTGGCTCTTTAGTTGTGGCAGGACAACTCTTAGTTGTGGCATGCATGTGGGATCTAGTTCCCTGACCAGGGATTGAACCCAGGCCCCCTGCATTGGGAGCATGGAGTCTTAACCACTGCGCCACCAGGGAAGTCCCTCTCTGAGGTTTTTTTAACAGTTGCTGACTCCACAGAACCATGCTTATTAAGGGAAGGAGATTTGGGAAGTAAAACAGATACAGAATGAAGACAAATTAAAAAGCAAAAACAACAGAAATCACTGCCACATGAAAAAGGACAAAAATTTAAGGACAGAAAAGAGATTAGAGAGTTACTGAAAAAAAGCAAACAGTATGAGAGACAGTAAATAATATAGATAACAAAAATGACCAAAAAAAAAAAAAAAAAGGATAAAACTAAAACCATTAGGGAAGGTAAGGATATCCACTTCTTCCTTACAGTTTATGAAAATGCTAGTACTAGAGCACTGGAGAACTGCTAATCTAATTGTGAACAATTACATTTAGAGTCCTACTATGTCCTTGGGGATAAAGGGTAAATTTTCACTTAAAAAACACCCAGGCCAACTATCAATTTACAGGAAATTTGAGGACAAAAGGACACATTAAATGACACCACAGGATATAATCAGCAAAATCCAGACTGTGGGAAACTCTTCAACAAATAACTTGCAAGGGAAGAAAAGATACTGAGGGGAATTTTTTTTAAAAAGAGATTTAAAAGACAGCAATGAATTATAATAGATGAACTTTATTTGGATCCTGATTCAAATAAACAAATGTAAGAACAAGTATTACTTTATGAGAACATTAGAAAGTTGAACATTGACTAGATATTTAATAATATTAAAGAATTATTGTAAATTTTTTAGATGTGATACTGATATTGTGGTTATTTTAAGAGTCCTTATTTTTGACACACATACTAAAATATTTATGTTTAAAATAAAGGAATATCTAAAAATCTGCTTAAAAATAATCCAAGATGGTGCAGCGTAGATGAAACAGGATTGGCTATGAGTTGATAACTGTTGAAACTAGACGATGGAAACGTGAGGGTTCATTATACGAAAAAAGTCTCTCTATTCTTGTTATTTGTTCGAACTTTTCCATAAACACACACACACAGACACAGAGGAACACACACACACACAAAGATGGATGTTAGTGTAAATTCTTGATTTTGAATTCAAATGTGGCCAATGATAATAGTCAGAAAGTATCTGCAGCTCTAAGGACAGCTCATACATAATTCTAACTGAGAAATAAAAGCAACTAATTAATATGAATGGGGAAAAGAAAACACTCTGACATAGTGGTCCTAAAGTTAAATTGAAAAATGCTGATTTCCTAGTTGGCATATACTGAAGGTTTTTATTTACATTTCTAGATCTGAAATGAAAGTAAATTGTGATAAGTGTTGTGTTTATAGTTCAGCTGTTGGATGTGTACATGAAAACAGTTAACATTCCATTATCAAATTATAAATGTGCTGACAAAACTTAACACAATAGGGTAGAAAGGAAAGTAACAGGTACTTACCAGCACTGCATTCCTGGGCTACTAGGTTGAGAACTTCAACAGCTGCTGGACACTGCTGTATGAATTCTTCACAAAATAAGCTGTCTTCTAAAAGCTGGGCCATGACCAGGCATGCTCTTAATGTTAAAAGATTTACAATATTTCAAAGTCATCAATGGTCATTCTCTAAAAAGTCAACTGTGAAAAACATTTCAATCAATTTTATCCTCTAATTTAAACAAGGTTCAAACTCCCCATTCCTCTTGCTTTTTTTCTGAGCTGGACTGGCTGGGAAGTACGTAACTTCTCTTTTCCCCGCATAGTAACTGCTGACACTGCGTGCACAATCGGAAAAGGGAAAAATGGCTGCCATCTCCCTAAATGAAGTCACCAAGTGCCAGGAGAGAAATCAGCACCATCTCGTAACAGCTCTTCCTAACCTGCGCTCCACGGGCAATATTAATGTTCTGGGAACAAGAGAGGTCCAAACGCTTGGGAAATCTGTATGCTGATCTCTCTCACCTGATTCAAAACACATATTAGAACTTTCTGATAAGTTTCATTGTCAAAAGAAACTTGTTGTTGTTTAATTGTAAATAAACGTATTTTCTTTCCAACTCCAACACTTGTGAGCATTCCCTCATTTTCTCCTCAGCAGTTTGGAAAGCAGATGGACCAGATAGGTACTAATGTGGTCCAAACCACTTTAAAAAAGGCAAAGCTGCAGAAGAATTCCTGTGACAGGACAAAGTTCTTTAACCAAAGCAAATCAGTGGAGCCTTATGTATGTGCTCTATATATCAATCATATTTAGTTTATTTACTTTCTTAGGGAAACAGCTAAACTTTATTTCAAAGTGCAGAAACTGGGGAATGCAACAAACACTGTAGTAAACATAGCACAAGAGGATGGTTTCTGTTACTCAGTTTGGCATGAAGTTCATGCTGCAGACCCACTAAGCCTGGTGCAGAGGGGCCCATGGAAGACCCCTGTCTCTGTGCCTGCACCACCTCAGCACATGAGGGGATCTTGGAGGGTGCTCACCTTGTTCTTATTTCAGCCAGGAGCCGAACGACTGCCATCACAGGAGCTGACCCATCTCCTGTTGCAGGAAGTGAGGTATGAATAGAGAGACTTCCCTCCTGAGGAAGCAACATGGACTGGACTGCCTGTACTACCTTCTCAGTAATGGACAGTTTATGAAGAGGCAATGCCTGATGGCGGTGGGGGGAGGGGCATGGCAAAAAGTTAAATTCAAGTAGTTAGTTTATAAGAAATGAGGGTGTTATTATCATCTGGAGTTAATTCTCAAAATTTCAGTTAAAAAGAATCAAATCACCATACAGAATTGCAAGCTAGACCCAAACAATTAAACATACAATACACTGCGGAATATTCCAAACCAAAGAAATGAATTTTGTCATCTAGGTAAAAATTTCCACACAAATGTTACTATTAAATGATTATGCCCAATAGGTAAATACACGTCACAAGTAAAATTTAAGAAAACCAAGTATTTGTGCTTCTGTACTGTGTATGTGCATATTACTCATGACAGTACGGTTACCATCTGCAGTAACATTTTAAGATGCATTTAAAAATCACCTTACCTCTGATCTTGGAACACAAAGTCTAGACAATGGAATAGTCAGTGTGTCTGATGCTTGCGACGTCTTTCTACAGTCTATGGGTGGGAATTTGACTGTAGCTATACCTTCCTGTTCATTGATAGAAGCCACTGCTCCGACGCTTCCTGATATTCCTCTACCTAAAACCTAGAGACACAGAGGGATTAGCACTACCTACCAGCTCTGATGGTGTGAGCAATTATCTGATGTGACAAGTGGGAAGAGGAAATTTACAGCTGTCATTACCGGCATTACAGTAATAGTTTCTTATAACGCAGATACCAAGCCCTAAACATGAGTTAAAATAATAGGTCCTAAAACCTTACATCAAGGTGATCATAGTATGATACAAATTCAAACATGCAATTCTAAAATATTGCCAATATTAACACCACCACAGGACACAAGTATTGCAGTTAACATTACACAGTATTGTACTAATATCTGACTAATCTGCAGCATAGTGTGGATTAGAAGTCACGAGTTTCTTAGCTTAAAGGAACAAGGATTTTTGTCCAACTGGGTGGATGATACTTGTCTTAGAGATGAGCAATTAATCAATGGACTTATATACAGGGGAAAGCGATGACTTGGGAAAACGGTGGCTGGTTACCTGAACCTCAGACCCTATCTTGATTGTCTCTTTGAAGCCTCCAAGTGCACACAGTGCAGCGACAGCCTGGCGGGCGATTCTCTGAAGTTTGGCGAGTTTTCTGCCACTACTGCTGCCATTTTCCAGAATGCTTTCTGCATATTTCCCCAATTGTGGAATGTACATCAGCGCACGAGACAGAACCTAAATGTAAGAAGCAGCCCATGCAGTGGGAGATAAAGCTCTGGTTGTTTTGATACTAAGCATGATGCAGTGTCTACAACAGTGCCTGGGTCCCATGTGCTAAAGGAACTCTGGATATGGGAGGGATGAAATAATTATCAGGTATGACCACTGACATTCTTGGCATATTTGCCTTATGTGATTGGACAGAACTGGAAATACACAACCTCAAAATATGGGAGAATCAAACACTGTTAATAAAACCCCTAAACTAAAGCAAAAATTTATCTGCAGGAAAACCTTAACAGCATACTGCCTACATCTCAACACCCAAGTATCTTTAGGACACGTTATAAGGTGTTCACATCACGAATGACTGGGAAAAGGAAAATTGATTACCAAACCCTAGTTTTCAGGAAACTGAACTATTGTTTGTAAAGATGAATTACTGACAGAGCACTCAGGGAGTGTAAATCACACAGAGGCCTCCTTAGGACTTAGTAAGTACACTTAACAAATCCAATAAACCAAGGCTGCATGATTTCCTAATGTTAGTACCAATCGAATACAAGTAAGAAGGAGAAACAAGGAGTGCCGTTCTTTTCCTGAGAACACTAGCCTGCCTTCTGTGAAATCAGAACTGGCAGTGAAAGGAGATGTGGGTTAACAGAGTTGAAACTACTGAATCAAAGCAAATTTCAGGGGAAACACAGTTAACAAGTATATCTGGCCAGTTTGGGAACTCTCTCTTTGTTAGAATGTCCTTTGCTAGAACAGAACATTAACTTCTGTCTTGTTTCCTCTTTTAAGCAGCAACAGCGTACTAGCCTTCTCTGCTGTCGTGGTCCATATCTGAGCAGCATTTGACTCAGGCGCCATCAGCAAGCTGTGAAGCAAGGCGATCACTTCTGCGGCCATGCTGTTTGCCACATGCCCACTGATGAAAGGTCGGACAGGGTCGGTCCTGCAAGTGTCAACAGGGAAAAGTGTCAGTGCCCAGTGATGGTGAATAAGGCAGACGAGTGGCTTCAGGCTTGGCACCAGATGCAAACATTTTCTAGTTATAAATACTGGAAAAAGTGGGTTTCGGTGACTCCCATTCTTTCTGGTAACTGAAGAAGCCTTGGAAACAATGGACCCCAAACCTTTAACTGTATAAACCATCGTGATCAAGGAAAGGACCTACACTACATCTGCCTCTGGCTGGCAAGCACAGAACCTCACACAAACTTCCCAGGGGCAACACGCATTTATCCTTCCTCCAACTAGAAAGAAGCTTCTGTGTACAGCTGGGATGGTGACAAGTATTGTTTGGATGAAGTAAAGGCAGCAAGGACAGAGTTTACTATTTCTACTACTCAAAAAAACTATAGCTGGTGCTCCTGGTGGTGGCCTTTCTCAGAAAAACAATCCTCCAGCCACAGATGTCCACTCAGCCCGGAGGGCCTCCCTATCTGTCCCTCACAACCTCGGATCCACCTGGATGGTCACCACTTTCTAACTTGACTTTGAGAACAACTACTACAACGGATGGGTATTTTAAGCCCTCAGATCTCATTTCCAGCAGGTCAAGGGGAGGATATAAAATTAAAACCCTCGAAACAAATCCTTTACAAAGTAAGTCTGAGAAGAGTGCAGACAGCTTCCACCCTGTGAAAGGTTTTACCTGGCAAGTTCAGAGTTCCTCTCTCGGCAAATGGAAGTTTGGGCGGTTTTCTTCTTGTCCCCTGTGGACAGTCCACTCACAGTCTCTGGGTTGAGCGACTCCACGGGTGGCCCGACGCTGACGATGAGGCCTGACTGTGCCCACTTGGTTGCTTTTCGCAGAGCAGCTGCCGCCTCTTCTGTAATCACCTCACAGCAGCCACCCTGGGGATCAGATTGAAGACATTCATGATATTCTTTTCGCTCTTCTCAGCACTATACTTTAAAAAAATCTGTTTCCCCTAATCCAGGCTCATTTTTATAAATTCATATATTAAAATATTATATGTAGAAAGTTAAATCTCCACAAACATCCTTTGTCCTCACCCAGTCAGAGATCACTGTTAGTCCTCTAGAATTTTTTCCATGCAGATTCTGACATACATATCACAGGCCACGCTACACAGTTTTCATTTCTTTTTTATCAGTTATCAAAACATCATGAATTTTTATAATTGATATGAACCTGATACCATAAAATATCATGAATATCCACGTCTATATATTTAGACCTACCTGATTATTTTTATAGTAGTACAGTATTTCATTATAGGAATGTAATAATTTCTTTAACAAATCCCCTATTTATGGGTACACAGATTCTACTTTGTTTTTTACAAACAGAACTGCCAAGGACAGGCTTGTCTCTGGATACTTGAAAATGCCTATTTACCCTCACCTTGCCAATAATGGGTACCATCGATCTTAACATTATCAGTGCGACAGGTAAAAATGATAACACTACTGTTGTTTTATTACTCCCCTTTAATTATTTATCGTGTAATCTGTGAGCCTGAGCATATTTTTATATTTTCATGGGCTTTTTTGTCTTTATTTCTTATTATCTATTATTATTACTCTTTTAACCTTTCACCCTATGGTCACTTTTTTTTTTTTTTGATCACTTTTAAAGAATTTTTAGGCTGTAGAACTTTCTTAACAGAGCTAAGAAAATTTCTAGGTCAAAACCAAGAGTTCTCTTCTACATTTTAACATTAATGATACATTGATTTTGACTAGTTCTCTTGAAAATGGCCTCAGTTAAGCCACTGTCTTCAATTTCTCACCCTGTGGTAACTGGAAATTTTTTAAAAAAATTTCTCCTGACAACCTGAAGCCTGGCACATGTTCTCCGACTGTGGGTCTTGGCGGAGCAGCCTCCTCCATATTGGGGTTACCTTTGTCATGTCTCGGTCCATTTTCACGACTTTCTCCATGTTGGCACCAGTACCAAGTCGGAAGGGCCGTCCTTCTGAGCTACTAAAATGGGAAGGCAGAGAGAGGCAATGATTTTACAGGCATGGTCACAGGTTGGGGAGGCCTCAGTGAGTGATCTAAATCCCAAAGTGAGGGGATTTTAACAACAGCCTGGATTGCTGCCTTGGTGTGAATGACTGGATCTTCCTTTCTAATAATTCAGCTCCCCCTGCCTCCTAAACCTGGCTCTCAAAAAAATCTTTCACCAAATTTGTACTATGACGTTTCACAGTGCCCAGGAATGTTCCTTGGAAGTTTCTTCATCTATGTGCTGACTTGCCCTGACCCCGCTTAGTCTATGCCAACAGCCTAGTAGTGCTTTTGGTTGCCATGATGGCAGACAAGGGATCCAATTATGAGGATGACACCATCATTCAATCATTTATTTGAAGAGAGGACTCTTCCATCTGAGACATAAACACCTCTCCTAAATTCCCTTGTGCTCTGTGGGACCTTCTCGTTGTCCTGGATTCCAGTGACAGGGCCCTGTAGATTTGTAATCTTTGGACAGTAATTATATATTTTTACTTCCTTGTTGAGCAATCATACCATTCATCCTTTGATTAAATAAAGCTATAAAAAAGTTTCTTGTTTCTTCACCTCACAGTCAATGGTATCCCTAAATTTACTGATGGCTGAAGGATGCCAAAAACTGAAAACCAAACTGCATTATTCCTTCTCAAAGCCCAGGTCACACTATAGACTCCTCGTAGGACACAGATGATACATTCTCAACAGGATTTTCACTCTGTTGGGTCTGGAGAGACAGTACCGAGTTGTGGTTAAAAGTTTGGGTTCTGCGTCAGAGGGACCTGCATTTATATTTCAGCTCTGCCTCAGTTTCTCCGTATGTAATGACAGGGATGATAGTAACATTGATTACCTCTTAGGGGTGTTAAGAGGTCTGAGACAGTTGATACCTGTAAGGGGCTTACTCAGCACAGTGCCTGCGACATGGCTAGTGCTTGATGGCATGTAGCTATTACAATCATCACCTTAGTAATGGTTGGAGAACTTCATGGGATGACTGGTCTTCCCGCTTATGGATAAAGATAGAGAGCTTGCCATCCACTGCTTCACTCTCTTCTCCAGGGTCTTTATCTCCTTTTAAGGAACTCTTGGGGCTGGTTTTTGTCAACGTGGTGTCAGGTTCGGAAGCGGTTGGAGAAAGGACTGTCTGACATCCTTTAAGCAAATAGAAAAATTGCGAAGTTGTTTGTGCGGCTCCCCTGTATAAGGAAAGCACTGGCTTTGGAATCTCTCTTCCTCCCTCTCTCCCACTCTGTCCCTTCTCCGCTCTCTCTCCCTTTTATCACAGGAAGCACAGCTGCAGTTGTGGACAAGGGAAAGCTCGGTCTGACCGTCCACAGGAAGTGAGCGCCTCGGTGCCATTCTTCCGTCCAGGAGGCTACTCACCTGGGACCACGTAATCTGCTAGCTTTGCTAAGAGCAACGAGGCGATCTTGGACGCTGGGTCGCTGGGATCCTCTTGCTCGCTATTTAAGGAGGGGACAGAGTAGCTCCAGGGTGGGAGCTCCACATTCCCACAGTCTTCTACGCTCATCAGCGGGAGTGCCGCCCGGCACAGCTGAAGAATGATAAGAACCAGCTTTGGGGATGGGCGTTGGTCAAGCAGCAGGGAGAGGAGTTTGGACACACAAGCTGGCTGGCTCAGGATGGCTTTACCTATGTGACTCCTGCAAAAGGAGGAAGAAAAGGTCCACAATGCTGAGAATGTTATCTACAGAAATTCAGAAGCAAAAGTTCCCTAAATGAGGTTAAACAAACTGATGACTTCATATTTAATGAGGAAGACACAGATTTGGCAATATGTTTTTATGAAGGAGAATTAAGGGTTTTTGTAAACATCTGATGAAAGCTCATAATTGACCAACAATACTTTAAAAGATTTTTGAATATTTTCTGATACCTGATGTTTATTTAATTGAGATCCTATGGTTCAGCACGATTCACAGAACACCAAGACTTAGAAACCCAAGCTAGGAGGCTTTTAGTTTAGTCTTTTATTCCTTTTTAAGAAGTGCTTCAAGACCAAAGAGATCATACAGTGTTGTACTGGCCTCAAGAGTCTGGGATCTGCCACAGCTGAACCTGTTACATTTCAGCAGAAACCAAAGAATAAGCAGCCTTATGTGGACAAGCTTTTGTGGGCCTCACAGCTCACACATGATTAAACATCCACAGAATATCTTCTTTTTAAAGACACAGCATGAGAAGGTGAATTAATTACAGGTCCTGGCTGATTATTCTTTAATCTTGCTATAATGAAGGTAAAGATGTTTGGTTACTGAATGCAATTGTATTGACTCAAAAGGCTAGCAGCTGTTGCCAGTAAAGTATTGAAGCAAATGATAATATGTTATTTTATGATGTAGATATTCACCTAAATAATTTTCTTATTTTGGAACTAAATGCTATTTTTCAATGACTTCATCCTCTACTGTTTTTCTTGACGCAGGAGCATATCAGGATGGCCTAGTAAGTTAGATGTTTCTAAAGACAACCAGCCGCAAAGGAAGCCAAATCACTCAGAGGAAAAGCCACCTCCTCCCACAGCTCCAGCTGGGCCTTCCTTACCTCGAGAGGTCATTGAGAAGACTCAGGACGTCCTGGAGGGCATCGTTCCCAGCGGCCTGGTTGCCGCAGCACTCGGTCGCTCGGGCGAGGTGGTTGGTGAGAAGGCTGGACACCTGACGGGCCAGACCTGAGTGCACAGCCTCTGTGGAGCCGCCTTCAGAGTTCAAGAAAGAAGAAGCGTGGTGAAAACCCCAGGAAGGCATGGCGAGTCTGCAGGTGTGGCGAGCCTGCATTAAAGCCCTCCCTTTGCCCAATGTTTCTTTAACCTGCTCAGTATTTCATTAGCCATCCAATTAGTGTCTCCTCATTAGATAACAACTGCACATAAACAAGGTAACAGTAACTTGAAAAATGATTCAGTGTTGGGGAAAGACATTCCTCTTAATTAAAACTGAATATAATTAATCCACACAAAACCCAGAAACACACTTTGATTGACAGGCAAGAATCACCATTTTACTGTGACGGAAACATCTTGATTTTTTTTTTTTTTTTAGTGAGGTACAGTTGATGTACAATATAAGTTACAGGTGTATAATATAGTGACTCGTAATTTTTAAAGGTTGTACTCCATTTATAGTTATTATATAATATTGGCTATATTCCCTATGTTGTACAATATACCCTTGTAGCTTATTTTATACACAATAGTTTGTACTGCTTACTCCCCTACCGCTATAGTGCCCCTCCCCGCCCCTCTCCCCACTGGTAACCACTAGCTTGCCCTCTATATCTGCGAGTCTGTTTTTTTTTGGAAAACACCTTGATGTTTAACTCACACCCTACCTCTTCTCAAACACAATAAAAGACCTTTTTGGGTCTTTCCATTTTCACTGTAGTTCCAGAGCCTTCCCCAAACATCTCTCGTAAAAGCCACAAAAATTATTTGCCATTTACTGTTCATTCTGCCTGGAAGTCTTCCTTATCCTGCAAGAAGAACTCACATGTCACCTTCTTTGGGAAGCTTTGCCTGATCCCTAGCACAGCTGGTCTGTAGGGACCTCTATGCTCCCATAGCACTCTGTGTGCACCTTGATCATGGCATTGATTGCACGGTAATTATTTGTTCATTGGTCTATTTCCCCCACTGGACCATATTTTTTAAGGTGAGAAACGATGCCTTATTCATCTTATGCCTGGCTCTCAGGACAATAAAATGCACAGTGAATGAATAAATAAACAAGCTATATACCTGGGATACTATGGAGAAGTTATCCTTCAAGTTTACTTTTTAAATTGGATTGGTGACTGAAAATATAATCTGGAAATAGCACCTCAAAAGTGCAACTGAAAAATCATTGCATAAAAATATTTATTCGGACACCGTTAGCAGTGTTGACAAAAAGGAAATGAAAGATGTCTTCAATTTCCTGGGGTTACTGTACTCCTTCAGGTGGTTATCGTTCCTCCCCACCCCCTCAGCTTTACTGAGGTATGATTAGCAAATAAAAATTGCATATATTCAGATTGTAGAACGTGAATTTTTTAAAAGGTGTACAACGTGATGATTTAATATGCATATACACTGTGAAATGATTACCACAATCAAGTTAGTGAATACATCCATCACCTCCCATAGTTACCTTTCTGTGTGTGGGGGAGGGGATAAGAACACAAGATTAATTCTCTCAGCAACTTTCAAGTATAAATAAAGTATTTTTAATTCTAATCACAATGCTGTACATTAGATCTCCAGAACTTATTCATCTTATAACTGAAAGATTGTCCCTTTGAACAACATCTCCCCATTTGCCCCTGCCCCCTAACCGTGGCAACCACTGTTCTACTGTTTTATGAGTTTGGCTTTTTTAGATTCCACATATAAGTGAGATGGCTGCAGTATTTGTCTTTCTGTGTCTGGCTTATTTCACTTAGCGTAACATCCTCCAGGTTAGGATACTGTTTACTGTCATAGAGTAGTGATAAATTTTCATAGAACCATGCCGATGAAGAGGCTCCCATGAAATCATAATTGATTCAACCAATCTACTTATGTAATTTAATATAGCTTTTCTTTCCCCCATCCAGCACAAATACTTAATACATAAACACATCAATAGAAGAAATCAATGAGCTCTAGAAAGGAATCCTGTTTCTCACCTTCTTCTTTTTCCCATTCAACGCAGCGGTTGGCAAGCACCTGGAAGGCTGCCCAGGCCATGGTGGCCACCTTCTGCTTCTTGGTTTGTTTCTCACTGGAGCTGGACTCAGTCTGACTGCTCAAGCTACACAGTCGATCCATGAGCTGAACAAGGCCACTGCGCACCAGGCACTTCTCTTCACTCCTGGGCCACGCAGAAAGGGTTGAATGAAAGAAATATAACTGACCAGCCCTTAGGAACTTCTCACTTAAGATTCAGGTTATCAAAGGGCTATAAAACATGTCGGTATAGTTCCTTGTCCACAACTTAGGATACCAATGTATAACTCAACATAGAAATTTTTTAGAATGAGTATTTTCCTTCATAAGTAATGAACTTCAAGTTCTGGTTAGTTCGTATAGAAGAGCAAAGTAAAAGTCGATGGGAAAAAAAAAAAAAAAAGTCGATGGAATCAACACAAGGTTACCATAATAGAAAAAAACTACACATTTTATCATAAGGGGATTCAAAGAATGACTTCATGAATTCTTGACATCTTCAAACTATTAATCAAGTAACTAAGAGAGGAAATAAATGTGCAAAGGCAAAAAATTTTGCTCAATACATAAGTAATTTCCTAGGGACCTATTTCTTTCCTTCAAACTTCTCCATTTTGACAATGTAATATAATCCCTAATGGGGATCCACATTTGATCATGCAGGAACTCAACAATAAGGAATTTACATAGTAACTTTAAGTGTCTGTCAGGAGACAAGCTCATTTAATCAGAGTGATAGTGTCACTGGATAATCAAAACCAAAAAATCCAATTTTTTTAATTAAAAAATATTTCTATTTAATCAACTACACTGTGGTGTACCTTACTAACAATAAAAAGCATTTCCTTGCTTACCTGGTGTAAGGTATAGTACATAAGAGTCCGATGCTATTTGCACAAGCAATAGGGTAACGGGCGCACAAAGACACAACAGAGGTCATGGTCTCGCCGAAGGCTTCCTGGACCTGCTCGACCATTCCACCACAGGTTAGTTCTTCAATTCTAGGGAACAGAACCAAAGCTCAGACTTCCTCAACCATGTCAAGAATGGCAATAGTGAACACAAGAGCAAGAGAGTTCTTCTGAGAAACCCAAGAGTGTCTAGATGAATCCAGAACTGAAGGAATCTTGGAGATCAGTGTTTCCCAAACTTCAGGATCACAGAAGGTTGTTGGAAGGGATTTCTAAGTGTGCCTCAAAGACAATGCCCACACTCAAGAAAAGTCTGGGAGGGCTTCTGGCGCAGTGGTTAAGAATCCACCTGCCAATGCAGGGGACATGGGTTCGACCCCTGGCCCGGGAAGATCCCACATGCCATGGAGCAGCTAAGCCTGTGCGCCACAACTACTGAGCCCGCGCTCTAGAGCCTGTGTGCCACAACTTCTGAAGCCCGTGCGCCTAGAGCCCGTGCTCCGCAACAAAAGAAGACACCGCAATGAGAAGCCTGCGCACTGCAACGAAGAGTAGCCCCCGCTCGCCACAACTACAGAAAGCCCGTGCGCAGCAACGAAGACCCAACACAACCAAAAAAAAAGAGAAAAGTCTGGGAAATCCCACGTTAGGTAAAGGTAAGTAGGGTTCCTCACTGCAGGACTACTCAGAACCTTTTAAGGTTAAAGTCTTTCATATCTCTAGCAGCAAGAGAATGGCACCCAACATTTCCCAAACTTATTTAACAATGAAACCATTCATTTGAGGCATGGCTACGACATTCCATGCAGCACTGAATACTGTAAATGCAATTGCACTAATGAGAAAACCAAGACACAAATAGATTAGCAAAGCGTCCTTTGCAAGTTCGTACTCTGATTATGAGCAGAATATGAGAATCTTGTTGGGAAATAAGACTTACCCAGTGTAAAAACACAACCTGGGATAGATTCTATGGCAATTAATGCTGGCTGAAAACTGGAACTATCGGATTTATCTACAAAGATATACAACATAATATTGTTTATAATAGTAAAAATAAATAAAAACTAAGGTTTAAAAATAGGAAATTGGCTTAAAAAAGGTCCAGGGATATGATGCAGTGTTACCCGAGCACTAAAAACATTACAGGAGATCACTACGGTTAGACTAAAGACTGAACAAATACACTAAAACATTAACAGGTTTTATTTTAAGATGCTGGATTTACAGGTGATTTTTATTTTATACTTTGGGATTTTCTGCATTTTTTTTAGATGTCTGACACATGGCATTAATAATGTCATGAGGGAAATGTAATGAGGGAAAAAGGAATAATGCTGCCAGTGTTACAGAGAAACTACTCTGGAAGTAAGCTGTGGCAGTCACTAGTGTTACTCACTACACCTTCTGGGCACCGCTGCGGTTGGGTAGGCATGTGACTAGTCTGGCCAACAAGCCAGAGCTCTGACAAGGGCCCTGAAAGCTTTCGAGATGGTGGTCTCCTCCTCTGTCCTGAGCTCTCTGTGATTACCATGAGCCAAGACAGACCTGCAATGGATGTGAGCAAGAACTAAAATTTTGTTTTTTCTGCAGCGAAGAGCAGCCCCCGCTCGATGCAACTAGAGAAAGCCTGTGCGCAGAAATGAAGACCCAACGCAGCCAAAAATAAATAGATAAATTCAAAAAAAAAGAAATTTGATCTAGTAAAAATAAGCACCAAAAATATAGGGATATAAGGTTGTTGACTGCAGCACTATTGTTAATGCAAAAGGAAACCAAAACAGAAAGAACGAAGAAAGGAAGGGTGGAAGAAAGGAAGCAGAGGGAAAGTGAAAGAGAGAAAGAAACAATAAATGAACCTATGTGTACATCAGTAGCAGATGAGTTACATAAAATATAACCATCTTTACAACGGAGGTCCATGAAGTTCTTAAAAGCTATAATGCAGATCTATACATATTAACATGAAAAGACACAGATATCCAAGATATATTGAGGAAAACAACTGATTACAGTAAGGCCTGTGTAATATAATCTGAATTGAGTTTTTAAAAAATCATACACATACACACTTAAGCATACAAAGAGAATGAAATAGCTATTATGTATGCGTAGTTGATACAACAAGCTCTTAATGAACACAGTGGAATTTAGGAAGGGAAGGTGAGTAAGGAGACTTTTACTTTCTGTTATATGCACTGAATTTTTAAAATTAAATCCTGTACCAGTTTTATTAAAGTATATTATTTTATGGGAAAACATTAAAATCTAAGATCTTGCCCCAAGAGTAATCTCTGGAATGGCTTTCGCCCATTCCAGACAGGACAGTATAAACTAACAGAAACAACTGACCTGGGTCCTCCCTGAAGGACCATCGTCACCGGACCCACAAGATGTGTCACTCCCCCGACTCGCACGGCAGCCGTCAGCAATTCCCGCATGTGCACCAGTGCCTGCTTGCGAGTGTTTCCCCGCCGCCACCTTGTCTGCGCAGCCAAAAGAAAGCTGCTGCTGGACACCTGAAACGCATGAAAAGGAAGTACACCTGACTCCTGCTGTCACACGACCCCTCGCGCTATCCACCTGTGGTCGGCAAAACGTGACGTACAGCTTGGTCAGGGTTGGTGCCGATGAAAGCAAACAGCTGCCCCAGCAGGACGCTGTAGGTGGGCTTGTCCCTGCTGTCCTCGATGGCCAATGACTGCAGGAGCGTGAAGGAGCTGCTGCGGTGGCTGGTCACGTGGCGCCGCCTACAGCCAAACAAGAAAGCCGCTCAGGGAGTGTGTTGCGATGACAGCGTTCAGCCGCAGGTGGGAATCCGACCTTGGCCATTAGCTATTTACCTCTGATTTGCTCTAGTAAATTCCAAATCTTCATTACCAATCATTTCCAGGTCAGAAGGAGCCGACATGCTGCGAAGAAAAACAGGCTGCCGCACAGCATGAGATATCACCTTTGTTTCAGAGGCTGATTTACAAGCTGCAACAGAAAGGAAGAACGTTGACATATCTGCTATCCTATTTGTAAGGATGGCAGCAACAGCGAAAAGTAACAAGGAACCACCAAACTGTCTAAGAGTATCTTTGCTTTCCAGTTCAGCCACCCAACCAGCTAGCATGGCACACAGATGATTTTTAGGCCAATTTTTTTTTTGGGGGGGCGGGTGGCGCCGTACCACACAGCTTGTGAGATCTTAGTTCTCCAACCAGGGACTGAACCCGGGCCTTCAGCAATGAAAGTGCAGAGTCCTAACCACTGGAGCGCCAGGGAATTCCCTAGGCCAATTTTTTAAAACCTTGAATATTGAGGTTTAAAACCTTGAATATCAAGGTTAAAAATTACTTTATCTTGAAAAACTAAACTCTTTTTATCAAATTGGGTTTCCAAAGAAAGGCTGAAAAATTCATTTAATTTTGTAAACCATCAGTGTTAACTTTAATATTAAGCATTCCAAAAAGCAAGAGAGGACAGAGAAAGTAATTTCTGGAAGCAAAAAATCTTAATTCAAATAAATCCAGATCTTTTTTTTTTTTTTTTTTTTAGATATGGCCTTTGTTCCCCCTTTAATCCTGGATTTATTTAGCTGACTTACTGCCATTTGGTGATACCTCTGCTTTGATCATAGTTGATGTGAGTAAATATCACACTTTAGCTAGAATCTGACCAGCCCTTCCTATAAGACATATACTCCTATCAAGGAAATAGATGTTTTGTAAAAGAACACTTTAATGGAAGCAGACAAAACTGCATGTGAAGATAGGCTAAGAAAAAAAGATGTTAAGAAAGTTGAGGTCATTTTGAATCTGTCTTAAAAATGGTTAGATAGCTTCAATCTAAAAAAATTATAACTTTTGAAGACACTATCTCTTAGGAAACTACTGGTTCATCATCTCTGATGCCAAAAGCCTCTTGGAAAGCACCACCAGCCTTACTGAGTGGGTAAGTCTTTTATGGGACCTTTAATGAACACGGGCTACTGTGGCCAGGGACATGGTGTAGCTGACCATCTTAGCATGTGATCATACTGCACACCTGGCATGCTTCCCCTGCTGCAGGGGGACCCTATTACTGGGGTCAGAAACCTGGGAGTCATCCTAGACTTCTCTCCCTAGTGAGAGGAGCCCTGGGCAATCAGATGGGATGAAAACAGTTCACTTGCTCCATAGTGTCCATCGGGCAATGGGTCTAGACAACATGGAGTCTTTCATTTAAGAACATGTTTATGACTTGTTCTCTCAGATAATAATTAACACTTGCTATTATGGGCTCTGCCCAGTGTTGTGGATCTGGCTTGAGTAAGAAGACTCGTTGATTTCCCTGAGAAATGCGTTTTCAAGCTAGCAATTAAAATGTGACCAGGAGGGCTTCCCTGGTGGCGCAGTGGTTAAGAATCTGCCTGCCAATGCAGGGAACACGGGTTCGAGCCCTGGTCCAGGAAGATCCCACATGCCACGGAGCAACTAAGCCCGTGCGCCACAACTACTGACCCTGCACTCCAGAGCCCGCGAGCCACAACTACTGAAGCCTGCGTGCCTAGAGCCCGTGCTCCGCAACAAGAGAAGCCACTGCAATGAGAAGCCCACACACCACAATGAAGAGTAGCCCTTGCTCGCCGCAACTAGAGAAAGCCCACGCACAGCAACAAAGACCCAATGCAGCCAAAAATAAATAAATAAAATAAATTAATTTAAAGAAAAATGTGACCAGGAAAAAAATTAATAGTGGAAATTCATGCTAGAAGGTTCCACATAATTACTAAAGAGGAAATGCAAACTCAGCTTCCAGAGAAAAATATGATGCATTCCAGGATTCACAATGTTGACTAATTATATGTTACTATGGAAACGACAATCCATAATCTAAAAATGAGGGGCACTGGGATCATAAAAACACATGTCACTGGGCTCCTTAGATGCTTCCCCTCAAGACTAAACAAGGCAGATGACGAGGCACCCCTGATGCTCAGATGACTCACAAAACACCACATGAATTCAATGAAAAGTAGTTCTTGGCTGGAAAAAGTAAAAGGCAAAATAAAAAAGTTGAAATTTCCTTTTTTTCCTTTCTACGAGAACACAAGAGTGATTTTCTTTTCTTTTTCTTTTTTTTAAAGCAGCTGATGTACGTATTATGAACAGACTAGCGCAGACAGCCTTGCAGGGCTGGCTGTCAGCAGTACCCGGTGTTTCTGCGGGGGTCCCTGAGATGCTTCTTGTGAGGCCGGCCTGGGCCGCAATGGTGACGTGCAGCAACAGCTCAGCTCGGTTCATTAGACTCTTCACTAACGTCTTCGTTTTAGCCAGTGGGTGCGAGGGTTTCTGAATAAGAGAATTCACTTCTTGTAGGAACTTCTCCCTATAAAGAAAGACTGATGTGCATTTAGTTGTCCTCTGGTTTACCAAAACTAAAGTGTTTAATTACAAAGGATATGAGAAGATAGAGGGGAACCTAAGCAAAAGTAACCTGATAAATATCGCTCGCCTTCCCCCTTCCCCATCCGAGGAGAGCAGTGCTATAAACTGGCCAGTTTTAGTTCCTTTTGTCCAGTTTCAAGTGCCTATATGCTAACTTTTGAAGGCTAAAATCAAAATTTCCGAATACCAACTAAGTTCCAACTCTAAAATATTTAGTTGAATGCACAATATTTTTTAAAATATCTGTTAAGAGATGAGATCTTTGCATTTTGTTTTGAGCATCAAGGTGATCTATTAGCTTTACACAGTTACTAACATCACTAACCTCAGAGATAGGACCATGTTTTCAAGATCATTTCCATCAAAGGAGACTTCCTTCATTGAACACAAAAGTTCTAGTTCTTTCATTTTGTTCTAAAGAAGGAAAAATCAAGAAAAGATGGTATGCAGAATCTGCAAAAACCGAGTTTTACTGTACATGTTAAAAGGAACAGAAAATTTCAGGGAAAAAACCCACCTTTGGTCCATATTTCTACACCAGAAGCACGTTTGTAAGTTACTATTTGATATTTTAATGATTAAAAATGGCAATGACTACTTTCTGGGGATTTCTTCAGTGCTTATAACTCTTTTTTTTTTTTTTAAAGGCTTGAAAGCAGAATTTGATAATGATGATAACTGCTTTATAAAACTATTAACCAATTAAATAACGAGTAACCTTTTCTTTGTATCATTGACATGCTGATCTAATCAACCTTATTTAACCCTTTTTAAACAATGGGTATGTTTTGAGGTATGCAACATTTTAAAAATAATGTTATCTCTACACACACAGTATATACCATTGTACTACAAATAGCAATGCCCCAGTGATGAGTCATACAGCTTGCTCACCTCATTAAAATGGTAATCATAGAAGAAAGGCATGTTGTTCTCCAGTTTCCCCTGCGTGGCATCATCAACCTCACTTTGCCATTTCTGTTCCAATTCTGCAACACTCTGACACATTAAAATATAAAACAACGTGAAACTAGATGCAAAATAAAAACAAATGCAATCTGTAAATTCAGAAATTTTAGTCTCAATAATCTTTTTAAAATTCAGATCACTTTTTAAACTTCATTAAATTTCCAGGAAAGAAGTCATTTCCCACAGTTATAAGAGACATCTAAATGTTTTAACTTTCACTTACCTGCAGCTGTCTCTCCATGGCATTGAGTTTCTTAAATGTCTCTCCCATGATTTTACACAATAAATCATATTCCTCAGCATGTTCTTCTTGATACTGGAAATTTATTAGGGACTGCAGTGCATCAACCAAGTTCAAGTGCTTAATGACACATGATACCACCATTTCCTCCATCACGTCTGGCTGGATTACTTCTCTGCGATCACAAGGGAAACCAGTCAGCTATATGACTAGTATTGGTAAGCGCTCAACTTACCAATACTGTATTTTATAGATGGAAGAATGTACGCTTTGATTTAAGTATGTTAAATATTCACCACACTTTATTACAAGTTGGCAATAATTTGATATATTTAACTGATAAAACTGACATTGGCCGATGAAGCTGAAAATCAAAATTAAACAGACTTCATTTTCTATGATTTGTATATTTTGAGCTGGTGTTATATTAGAGCTGGAATAGGTCTGAGGTTAATAAAAGATCTGTGACACGATTTATCTGCCAATTAATTTTATGCAGTATTATGGCTGGTAGTATTTTGGGCGTATGGATGTTGGGCTGAAAACAATGGTGCTTTTGTATTTTTTCATGTTAAATTTCATCTATTCTTTAAATTCTTCTCTCTGAAATGGCCAATCTTGCCTCAGAAGGCAGAGCAGAGGCCTGCAAAACAGACTTAACTTTAAGCTAGAATACCACAAAGACATTGGTAACTGCAAGACCTCACATTCTAGATTAAAGATTACCATCTCTCCAGACGTTGAAAATAAAGAAACGTCTTTAGACCCTATGGAAACCAAAGTTGATGACTACCTTCAAGTAGAAGGTCAAACCACCTGAGAAAAACCTAGAACTTGTCAAATGTTAGCATGCATCAGAATCATACGGAAAACCTGTCAAAACACAGATTACTACTAGGCCCCATCCTCAGAGGTTCTGATTCAGCAGGTGTGAAATGGGGCCCAAGAACTGACAAGTTCTCAGGCGATACTAACGTTGCTGACTGAGAGCTCACGCTTTGAACCCACCAACCTGGAACACCACCTGGGGGTACTCTCCAGAGCACCTGGTTAACATTCGTCAAGTACATGTAAAATGAAAGGTTCATCTGCTAGACTACAAGAAGAAACATACTCCCTTCACTTGTTTAAACATTTTTTCATTGGGAAAATAAAGTGCTGTATAGCAACATACTTTATACTTGGTCTAAATTGAGGTCTGGCACGCCCAGAAATTTCCCTGAGCTTTATCATGATTCCTGGAGGCAGCCTGATCCGGGGCAGGTCAAAGTAGTTTCCAACAGGAGGCACGAGAACGTCAGAGGGGTAAGTGAATTCTCTGTCTTCCTCGATGGTCAGAGGCAGTGGAGACGGGCTTGGAGTAAGGGCAGGGGAGATCACACCATTGGCCTCCACCTGCCACTGGCACCTGAACATAAAGAAGAAGAGATTCTTCACTTCCTCTTCTATCTGGAAAGCTACTTGAAGTTTGCAGATATATCGATATTCAACATTTGAAGGATCACATTATGTATTAAGTATTTATTCATCAAACCTCCTCCAGAGGCTAAAGAAAAATGAGCATTATATGAAACCCCATCTTTGGGACTCTACCTCCTCCCCAACACTTTATTATGAAAACTTTTAAATATACAGAAAAGTTGGAAGAATTACACAGTTAACACTCATATACCCACAGCCAAGATTCTAGAAGGAACATTTTGCTATGTTTGCTTTATTGTCCATCTTCCCATCCTTTTGGGGATCCTTTAATTTAACTATACAGTATTTGGGTTGGAGAAAAGCTTCCACAGTTCAAGGGTGTAATTGCAAACTTAGTAAAGTAAGGGCCACAAGGCACTTTGATGTAATTTTCATCTTATTTCTTAGACACAGTGATACCCATGGGATTGGCAGGCAGTACGCACAATCAGCTGGGAAATGTACTAAAAGTAGTTTTCCACATAAAGTCCTTTTTCCTTTGCGAGCAAAACTAGTCCAATTTGAGCCTTTTCTTACCTTTGTAAAAGTTTGGACCGCAGCAGCTCCTGACAGGCTTCTTCTTCTTTGGTAATTTCTGGTCCGTTGTATAGGATTCTTAACATGGAACAAGCTAACACAGACAGACCTAAAGCCAGGTCTACCAGAAAAGGTAAGCCTCCCGACACATCCTCTGAAGACTCCTACAATGCAGACAGGGCAAACCAGACTGGTCAGTTACACGGAGGAGCGCTTCACCTGCGCTGCACCACATTGCACTGTCCCCAACCACAGGGGCTCATGGAGCAGTATCAAGTATCATTGCTACGGGACACAGAGACAGCACCCAACACCATGAGTAGATAGATGGCGGCACTGGAATGACCACAGAGTGAAGTCTCAACACAATTCTGGAGAGAGAAGAGTCAGTAAGACTCCATATTAGAAACAGCATAAATCACATGCAAGATTTTTTGGATAGCTTCCTCTCTGCTGTACCTATCCAGGTATAAATCACTATTTCGTTTTGTCACCTCCATTCTGTGCTTGAACGAAGATGCTGTCAATGATTACACTGAATTCATTCAATAAATATTTATTGAGTGCCTACTGTGTACCAGCCATTGTTCTAGGTGCCTGAGATAAAGCAGAGAACAAAACAAAGATGCCTGCCCTCATGGAGTTTACATTCTAGCAGATAATCCCACTCCAGAGAGTCTTGGCTTCGTTAAACTTAAGCAATCGCCAAGTCTGAAATACATTTTAATTTATTTAAATAGATTCCTGGGAGGAAAGTAACTGGTACTGTTAAAAGGAGTAGACTAAACCTATATACAGAGTGTAACATGAGTAATTAAGCAGAGACAGATCTAGACTAGCAAGAAGAGCTTTTGGGAACAGAATAAAAATAATCCAATTCTACTACTCTTAAAACCCGGAATCCAAGGGCTCACTTCTACCAGGTGTTCGAGTCTTCTTCACCCTCTGGAAAGATGGTGGAGGCAGATCACCTCTCCAGGCTTTGAAGACGGAGCCCCTAGCAAGGGATTCTTTCTGTGGTGCTTTTAGGTCCCAGCTAGTTTTATTCCATAAAACTACTACTTCTATTAGTGGTCTACTACTGCCAAATGGAAGAGATGGATGAAACAGCAGCTCATATTTTGCCTTGTTTCCAAGGCAAATATGATGTATGTAACCAAGGCACACAGGAAAAAGTACACTATGCCCATAGCAGTGGTTAGATTCAAGTACCTGAGCGCGAACTGTGCAAGCAAAGCCCCACATAGCTTTATCGGGAGTGTTATGTTCACGGCCACTTCTCATTTCAAAGGAGAAGGTGACTGTATCTCCTTCCACCTTAAAATTTAAGGGGGGAAAACGTACTTTAAAAACAAGACACACAATTTTCAAGAGAGCAGTGAATTTCAGAGATTTACTTTCAGAAGGACCACAGCAACATTTCACTTCTTTTCTCACTCGCTTTTTGATTCAAATTCCATCCCCTCTCATCTGGACACCAACCTTTCAGCTGTCTCTCCTGACCAGGTAGCTTTGGGAATGAGGCATCTGTGAAATGGCCACGATTGCCCAATAGCAGGGTCAGCGTAAAGATCAAATCTTGAACGTAATTTCAATAAATTTCTCAGATTTCTACACTTTCTGCCCTCCCCCTCCTCCATTTCACCACCTCACTTGTGCCAATAAGGTGGGCAAATAGCCAGTAGCTTGAAGAACACAGAGAGAGTGATGAAAGACCTTGCTCTGTATTGTTGAATCAATACCATGAGTAAGAAACAAAATGCAGGAAATCAGAGAACAATTAAAAGTATTGTGCTGATCCAGATTTGGACGCATCTGGACTATACCTCTGGAGGTAACTTGCTGCCTATGGCTGAATTAAAGAGGGTACATAATATATGTGAGAGAAAGGCTCTGGGAGCAGACTCTGGAGAGGTTTTCAGGTTTTAGTGGGCATTTCAGTTCATATTCATATTCTAGGTAGATATGTTATAGTTCAAGGGCCCATATTACAAAGCATGGCTCCAATCTCATCAGTCTGAGAATGGATAGTTATTTTTGCTCCAAAGGCCCCAATTCATTTGAAAACACTGATTCCACATTTTAAAATGGCAATGGCCCTGTGGTTCTAGGACACCCATCATAAGGGAGTCTAGAAAACAAGTGAGCGGGAAGAACTAGCAGTCCTTTCAATGGACAGGGAAAGAAATGCTGTGACAACCTCAGCCCATGGAGTAACCTATGGAACAGATAGATACAAGTTCTGGAGCGGATAGGGGTCTGATGCCTTACGAGTGAAAGGAGGGTCATTCTGAACAAAGTAGTGAGTTTACAGGCCTACCAAGGTAGCCCCACCTCAACAAAAGCCCCCGTGGCAAATGTCTTCTAGAATTAGAGTTAATACTTGGGCCCACGGGGAATGCAAGTTCATTTTCTTTTCTAGGAAGCAAATGTGCCTGGATACCATACCTTCACCAAGTCTTTCGGCCAACCAGTTCCTAAGACACTACGGCTGCCATATCCCAGTGTGTTGCCTCCATACTCAGCAACCTTCCTACTGTTTGTGTTAGGCCCCGCGTATATCACCAACTTCAAAACAGAAAATATACTGTTAGACTGTAAAAGAAAAACAAAAACAACATCTACAAATAAAAAGGCTGCAAAAAAAGTTCGTTTAAAAATACATTTATAACCAGGCACTGGTGTCATTATAACTAATATTTCCTGATTTTTTTTTTTTTTTTTTTTTTTTTTTTAGGTACAAGTGATACTTGTTTAGATGCAACCAGCCATTGGTATTTACAGGGCAGCCACAGAGTAGTATCAACTATTACTGCAATTTAATTGGCTTGGGGACCTCACATTAAAATAGTTATACTCAGCTATTATATGTATTTTTTTTTTAAAAAACATTAACCAAATGGCCATTTGTTTTCCACTTTTTTTTTTTAATACTTTATTTATTTATTTATGGCTGTGTTGGGTCTCTTAGTTTTCGTGTGAGGGCTTTCTCTAGTTGCGGCAAGTGGGGGCCGCTCTTCATCGTGGTGCGCGGGCCTTTCACTATCGCGGCCCCTCCCGTTGCGGGGCACAGGCTCCAGGCGCGCAGGCTCAGTAGTTGTGGCTCACGGGCCCAGTTGCTCCGCGGCATGTGGGATCTTCCCAGACCAGGGCTCGAACCCGTGTCCCCTGCATTAGCAGGCAGGTTCTCAACCACTGCGCCACCAGGGAAGCCCATATTATATGTATTTTTTAAAGTAGCTATTTTAATCCTAAGTAATGACATATAGCCCATTAATAACAGGTATAGTTTGCCCCCTTAAATCCTCCCCAAAATTAATAAAGTGAACAAATACAGATGGCAAGATGGTTATATCTAACATAAAAAATAAGAGTAAAAAAAAAAAAATTCAATGAGTAAGGATTTTAAAAAATGCAACAAATTGAAAATAAGCCATATATTCTTAGAATGTTGCTTAATGGTATAAAAAGAAATGACACAAATTTGGGCCAGAAAGGGGGCTGCTTCTTCTTGGGTCAGTTTTCATGTATCATTATTTTTCTTCAATAAAAGCTATTCATTTATATCCAATTAACCAACTTTCTAATATGGAAGAAAAAACATTTAGACATCATTTGGCACTCAAATACTTCCACAGGAAGAATAAGGCTCTGGCTTCTGTAAATACCAAATTCTGTCTTGTAATGCACACTCTGACCACCTCTGAGCTCAGTTTGGATCTAAAAGCTGCACTTTTAGCCCGGGATGCTTAATCATTTTGTGATTTCTTACCCTTCTGCACCTTTGGGGGACACCGGCCAGGGACCACTGGAAAAGTAAGAGTTACTTTTATCCGTGCAGTAAGCCTCCACATTTAACACTAATGTCTACTGCAGGCGGAGGTTAGCTTACATCAGAAGATGCAAGTTACTGTTTTTTAAAGGAGAAACAAAATGACACCCTCTAAAATGGCAACCTCTTCCATTTCCATTTTAAACAGTCATATTATTTGAATGTAGGAAATGGGGGTAGCTACTGCCAGGAGCTGTGAAGTGGGACAGACTGATGCCAGGAGATATATTTTTTGAAAGGCCCACTAAAGAATTTTCTAAATTCTCTTGCTTCCAGCTAAGGTGAGAGTTTGAGGGGCAAGTCTTAAACCCCTCCAGACATCTGGGAATCTTCACTATCCTAAAAGATAAGGGGAAAGAGGATTCTATAACTTGCCCAATAATGTGTTTCACCACCTCAGTATATACAGTTAAGAAGTTCCCTATTTTTACCCTAAAACTCTCCCTTGATGGGATTTAAGACCATTTGCCCTTACAGTTCACAGAGAAAGACAAGATAGTTAACAATCTACAAAAAAAAATCCTGTGTACATAAAACACTATCAGACAATCCTTCAGTTGTTCTTATATGTTACATATCACAATTTCATTAGCCTTTCCTCGTAAGTTCAACACGATGGTTTACAATGTAACAATTAGAGACAGAAGAAAATACTTCAACCCCTAAAATGCTTCCTTTTACTTATAATTGTTCCGCCAGTAGGTTGGAAACTATACTTCCTCAAAATCTATGTGGGCCCTGAGGTAATGGCAAAGAAGAACAAATAATTTAAATAAATATAAACCAGATCCTAGGCACATCTGAAACCCTTCTAAAAAGCCACCTTCTCCCAAAAGATACATGAGAAGCCCCAAGAATTGGGCAGTAAGACCTTTTTAGATGAATGGACACCCGCATCTACAGGAATTCCAAGCACAGAGGGAAGGCAAGAGTGAAAAAGCATGGAAAAGAAAATTTCCTTTGACTTGGATCTACATCTTTGAAAGCTTACAAAAGTCCACTTTCAACACGTCATCAAAACACTGTTCTTAGACCGCAGAGGTGCTGGCTCTGACTCCCCCAGTCACTACCCTTCAAGGCATTATCTTAGGAAGCTCTCCTAAGATATATCTGCAGACAGAAATAAGTCAAGAATGGTGACCAGCAGCAAAGAAAAATAAGAAGCATCTAAGAAATCAGCTTACTAGAGGTGAAACCAATACTAAATCAGTTCTTGCTTACTTTGTCATAGTCATATTGTGAAGAGCATCTGCTATCAAATCTAAGGTATAGGCAGCGAGCTCCAGGGATATGGACAGTTTCTTTAAATTTATAGTTGTCTCTGACGGGATGGACTGTTTCCACAGTCTTCCCAGCAGCCCATGGAGCAGGAATCTTTAAACCAGTGAGAAACCCTGGCTCTTCCTTCTCTTCCAGCATTCTAAAACCAGACAAAGAGAAAGTGATTGAGCTTAACAGCAAGGAAAGGAAAATGTATACACAATAAAATACAAAAGGTTAAGAAATTTTGCTTTAATTTTCCACAACATACAGTATGACAACACTGTAACCAGAAACATTTTTAACATTCCTATATCTAAGGTTCTTTTTTCTTTGTTAGACAATATATTTGCATTTTCCCCCCTTTTTTCAAGGGGGAATCCCAATTCATATCCAGGAGAAGATCTTGCCAACTCTCATTTAAAATTCCTCGGGGGGGGGTGGGGGGAAGATACTGTAAAGGACCTTTAAGATTGGCCACTTTCCAAATCCCACAGGAAGTGTCCTGTAAAGTTTCCTTTTGTTTATATCTAAATGTCAATTGTTGAAAAACCCATGAGTCTGCATGACTACTTTTACTACAATTTTTACTAAAGTGCCTTCAAAGGTCCTCTTCTCTACTGTATTTGAACTCTCAAGGACTTCACAGCCCAAGGCTGTGGAATACAAACTCCTGTACCCTAAACTTAGCTGTTGTGGAATTCTCTTACTCCCTTTCAGCTCTGCGCTATCCAATGTGGGGGCTACTTAGTCAAATGTGGCCATTGAAGTTGAATCTAAATGAAACACAGTGTAAAATTCAGTTTCTTGTTCACATTGGCCACACAGCAAGTGCTCAGTAACAGCATGTGGCCGTGGCCAACAGCACCGAACAACAAAGATACAAATTTTCATCACCGCACAAAGCTCAACTGGACAGCACGCTGCTCTAGAGAAACCCGGAAGTCCTTCCTTTCTGATCAATGTTTTTAAAGACGGCTTTAGTGAGATGTAATTGACATATAATAAATGGCATATATTTAAAGTGTACAATTTGGTAAGTTTGGCCATATGTATACACCTGTGAAGTTTCCTCCGTCCTCTTGGTAATCCAGGTGATCACTTCTTTGCTTTCTTTCACTAGAAATTACTTCGTATTTTCTAGAGTTTTATATAAATAGAATCATACAGTTATACTTCTTAGGTGGCTCTGGCTTCTTTCACTGAGCATAAGTATTCTAAGACTCATCTGTGTTGTTGAAAATATCAGTAGTTCATTCCTTTTTATTGCTGAGTAGCATTCCATTGTATGGATATACCACAGTGTGTTATCCTTTTACTTGTTGATGGACATTTGAGTTGTTTCTTGTTTTGGCCTATTCTAACTAAAGCTGTTAATGAACCTTCACAAAGAATCTATGCTTTCTTTTCTTTTGTGTACATACCTAGAAGTGCAATAGCTGGGTCATATGGTAGATGTATGTTTACTTTTTAAAAAACTGTCAAACTGTTTGTCAAAGTCAAACATCTCCATTATTTGTATATGAGAACTTTTCAATTTTGAACTCATCTCTTGATCTGTGGGGAAATTTGTTCTAACCTGCTCCTATAATCTCCAAAGCAATTCTATAGTTATCTGTAAAATTTTGCCCCTGAAGTCTCTTTCTTTTCCCAGTTAGAAAAATCATTGCTGTGAAAGGAGTACTAGGCTTTCACCAGAAGAAAACGTGGCAGAGGTTCCTGCAAGGAAGCAGCTTCCCTTACCTCTCATCGGGGAACAGCCTGCCCTTCTGGTCTGATGCACCACATGGGGAACAGCCCACCTCAGCAAAAACCGGGCACTGGGTTTTGAGCAGCAAAGCCGTCTGAAACACAAAATCATCATGTCCTAAAGTGCTTACTTGTCAGTTATTGGGATGGTACTACAGCCAAACTTAGAATTCTCACTTAAATCATCTTTTTACAATCCTAGCCTGCTCTCTTTCACTAAGAAATGCTTTGCTACTTAGACCACTTAATATTGTTTTATTTAACACTGGAATGGAATATATCATTTATATTAGTTACTGATATCCAGCAAGGGCTCAGGAGACTAAATATAATGATAGGATCTCAGTTGCATCGTAGACAGCATTTTTACAGCTGACCGGCAATTAATATTTGTTAAAAGATTGCAGTAAGTAATTTAGTCAAACAAATTAAATGTTTTCCTTTAATATTTCAGCTTATTTTTATGACACAATGTTTTTCTTCATTCCATCTTTATTTCGCTTTATTTCCTGCTCCTGAAGAGCAGTTCACTTTGGCACGCCTAGGATCATACCTGACTGGTATAAAGTACCAGCTGCACTAGCTGAGGCATCAGGGCATCGGCCATGGTCAGAGTCTGTAAATTTGGATGCATCAGGGAGGTCAGTAACACAGGAAGAAGGTGACCGAGCATAGTAGCCTTAGTAACTTGTTCCAAGCCTTTTAACCTACAAAAGTTCAAGAAAACACACAGCTTAAGCAGTTCCCAAGCATGCAAAGAAGCTACTATTGTCATTCTTATCTAACAAATTCTCTTAAACTGCACCTCCTTAAACTAGCTAAGCACTTACCATTACAGCAATTCAGTCTACAAATTTCCCACCTACCACGAGGGAGAGGGAGAGAACAGAAATCTAGTAATAGATTTCACCTCTGACCTGTGATTTTGCCCCCCAAAAAGTTTACATGGTGCAGTTCACAGCACCTTCGAAACACTTTATAAATGGATCCTAAAATGCAAACAGCTACTCTAGTTACCACCTGCCAAGTCTCCTTGCCTCTGGGGCTGCAGGTCACAGTGCTGCACTGAGTCCCTGATAAGGAGCCAGTGAATGGCTACAACACTGACTCAGCTGCCCAGAGTGGCGATACCCACTTCTGGCCTAGAGAAACTGGTTCATGTGGGGGACAGAGGCAGGCAGATTTTTAATCTGCCTTTAAAATCACGTTCTTTCCACCCCCCTCACCCCGGTTTTACTGATATATAACTGACATCACTGTATAAATTTAAGATGTACAATTAATGATTTGATATATGTGTATATTATGAAATGATCACCTAAAATCACACTCTTAATATCCCAATCCTCTGCTAGAAGAATTAAGGTATATGACTCACCCGAAGAAACATGTGCGTTATGTAAATTCTCTAAAACTGCTTAGGGTACTGGGGCTGGAACCGGAAACAACCCCCACGTCTCCCCGGCTCTCAGACTGTACTTCCTCCCCAGGGCAGATCTGCACCACGTGCCAGCAGTGAACCTTACACGTCCTAACAAGCCCCAGTGCAACACCTTTCTGGATTATATTGTTCTCAGTTCCAACCTTCCCACCTACTCTCTGGGAGTGGGCGAGAAACAGGGACATGGGACAGACAGGGTTACTGGAGGAAAAACACACTACATGATTGTTTCAGATCAGCATCTCAACACTGAAATCATCAATAAACACAGGATGTAACTCATCTTTGACAACAAACCACAGCAGAAATTTTAATGGGGAGTACGGAGAAAGAGCTTTAGTACTAGGAAAGAGAAGTTTACCCTCTACATAGATTACTCCTGTATTTGGAGAAATAAAATTACAGTAAAATCTTGAGATATCACGTCAGTGTCATCTTTTGCATAGAGGTTAATTATCTGTATCACTAAGTCACTTCTACCTCCCTGAAGTACTTACCATAAGGGAACTAAGTGCACATAGTGCTGAGTTAGATAATTAAAGGAAAGGCCAATTTGGGAGTGATGATGGTAGAAGACCCAAGTGACAGAGACGATGGTGTCCACCACACCTTGCTACCCTTAGATCATGGCTGTCAGCCCAGTCCCACCTAAAAGCACCATTAATTGAAAGTTCAACTGTGTTTGGCTTTGAAACACTTGCCATTTCAACCTATTCTCACAAAGATCCCTCTATATTAAATGAACACTTGACGTTCTCTTCTAAAAGATTTCGCTTTCATAAGCAAATTCTTCTTCCTGAATGGCAGCAGGTCACAGTTCACAACCCATTTCCTCACCTCTGCTCCCGGTCAGCTATGTCACTATTTATGAGGGCAGTTGTGACCTGCTGTAGCATTTCCAACACTTCATCACATCCAGTCAGGATTTGGGTGGCAAGAGCCAAAATACTGACCTTTAGCTCCTAGGTAGAAAATATCATAAAATTATTTTTAAGCTTTGTGATGAATATACACTTACAATGACAACATGAAATGATGTATTTAATGATGCATTTCCAAATTAAATAATGAGGTGGCCAGAATAAGCCCAAAGCAGTAAGTTCTGCTAGGATGGCAAGTAACAATTTGAGTTGGGAGGCTAAGGTCTGGAGTGCTGACAGAAATACGCAGTATTTCACGGGGAGCACACCAAGTCCCTAGGAGAAAAGGCATTTCTCCCATCCCCTCCAGCACAAGAGAGCTCCCGGTGGCCAGCCCAGAAAATGTCCAGGTGGAAGATTGCCTTGGGTGGTATGAGGATAGCTAAAGAGAAAAACAGAGCAGTAAAAGGCGCATGTATAGGCGGTGAATAAAATGAGACAAAAACACAACATTCTGAAACAGTACAAGTGACCTTTTTACTTAATGATTTAAACCATTACACTTGAAAACAGGCAAGTTAAAAAATTCAACTAAAGTAGCAGGCAGTTACAGGCTATTAAACATTAAAAATAACTATTGGAGAGTTCATGGGAGTACAAATACTAAACAATGTGTTAAGAAACACTAGTTAAGATCATAGAAATGTTTAGTTTACAGTTATTTTCTATTAGGGAAAAAAAATTACAACCAAACTAACCCTTTAGGTGAAATCTATATCTTTTATTTTTCCCAGAATTCCTAGACAAGCCAGCCTACTCTGCCTTTACCAAGAGTATTTCCTTCCATGGGTTAATTAAGAATTTATAACATTTAGCCTTTCAAATAAAAAACATTGGTTTTCATTGTTAGAATTTTCTGGAGTCTTTTTGGGGTATTATTTAGATATTTTTATCATTAAGAGAAAAGGAATTCTGAACTGACTAGACGAGAAAAATCATGGCTTAAGTCATACTAATCCTATCAGCCTTCACCTACTGACTACACGCCAGCAGCAGCACATCCAGCTACTGCACAGGCCTCAGCTCTAATCCTCAGTGCAGCCTCACAAGGGAGATGTTATGGCCCCTTTTTACTGATTAGGAAACTAAGGCAAGATAAGTTAATAAAGAGTGTCAGCAATTTAAATGATTAATTCAGGTATTTCTGCCTGTTTAAAAATTGATTACATAATGAGATAAACCCATAAACATGAACTAGCAGATATATGAAATCTCTTATTTATATAGTATATATGAATAAAAGGGGTAAGAAAAGGGCAAACTATAGTGGCTTTTATCTTTAACTATGGCTTCCTTAGTTAATTTTTCAGTGTGTTTTAGTCAACATTTTAAGGAAGAATCAAGTTATTGATTTCTCTAATTCTCCCACAAAGATAAAATTCTGAAGAGCAATGCAAACAACAGCCTCAAGCATCTGTCAAAATTATAACAACCACGGCTATAAAAGAAAAATCTGTGGATTGCTATAAATTGCCATGTGGGAACAAATTATTGAGTTTACACAGAAGCTAACGTAAAAATAATTACCGAAAATGGAAGGAACTATAGGTTCAGAAATTATTCAACATAAGGATTGTGAGAAAATTATCACCTTTTTAAATTATTTGAATCAAGAGAACATAATAAACCAGCCAAAATGTCAAAACTGTTTAAAATGTTATGCTCCCTGATTTATTTATCTATACATATATACATATACATACAGATATATATATTTATATATAAAACTTTCAGGTACGTATGAGATCACTTGTAAGTGCCATATTTTATAGTTCTTAAAAAGAGATGAAAATAAACAAAGGCACAAAAAGACTGACAGGAGCACGTGGATAACACATTATGAGAGTGTCACAAATATGGTAGCCACTGTGCAATGACATAAAAATCTATGAAATGAGCGACCTAATATTACCTCGCACAAAAATGTAAGCCACATGGTGAAATCTGACGTCATAATACACAGAAATTTAGCCATTTAAGCTGTGCTTTACGCACTGGGTAGAAAGCATCGTTAGAATAAAGCTTGGTGTTTACCTGTACCTTCAATGTCTCTCCCTGCAAGGAGTTGTCACTGTCATCATTCTCATCAGGTTTAATCAAAACAGTGTTACTGAGAAGGTGGTTCTGAACTGCCATCAGATAGCGCAGGCAGGAGGATGCAGCCTTTAATACAAATAAGGGCATTTAAATGACCTAAACCCTACTGAAAGAAGGGCTCACGTAATCCTCATGTTTTTTAAAGATTTCGACAAGGGAAGCAAAAGAGAAAGTACAGAAAACAGACCAAGTTAGTTTCTCAGGTGACTTATTTCCACATGGCTTTTGATACATAATTTGACACATTAACCATAACTTTCTGCCTTCTGCTACATATTTCTCACTAATCACTCCGATAATTGAATTTTTGCCTCTTAATAGTTAATTCTTCCTACCACTCTTCCCCTCACATGCATCTCCATGAGAGAAGACTCTACCCAAACCCTTAAAAGAATCTTTTATTTCTTATCAGTCTCTGTAAAACACTTATGGTTTAGAAAACAATGCTAAATTAAAAAGTAATAGAAGAGAAATCCCCAGTATTTTAAACACAATGAAAACATCCAAATTCAGTCTAACAATTTATTGCATCAAGACATTTAAGCAGGAGGAATAAAGTCTTTGGAGAAAGTCCTTGAAGTGGATTTGTCTAGTTCTACATTTCTAAGACAAGCACAGTCATTCATTGACTTTCATCAATTGTCTGTCCTTGCAAAGTATAAGTATGTGTGTACACACACACTTTAATACAGTAAAATGAAAACAGAGAAACTTGATATAGTTTTGCTTTCATTAAACACATTTTTACTTACAGGCACAGTTGAAAGGAGTTTTTGAAAATCATCTTTAGAGACAGTTTGGCACTTGGTGATTAAGATACAGGATTCTCGTACAACAATCTTCAGAATGTAGTGTAAAAGTTCGTCATTTAGTCTTTAAAATGCAGGAAAAATGTAACAATAAGATACTAATGGTTTAATAATAAAAGGATAAAATTTATACAATGGGTACAAGATGACAAATAGAAGTTACAAAATTCACTGGTTCTCATCTTACTCAGTAATGAGTAAGTAAATCATCTTACTCAGTAATGATTCTAACAACTAGGTATATTATCTAAATCAAATTTATGGAAACACAATGGTACTTAAGCACCTAGTTCAAGAATTTTATAAATAGCAGAGACACACCTTCTTCCCCTCTCCAGCTCGAACCACACCTTCACCCTCTCTCACAGACCAGCAATTTGATGACACCCTCCATCAAGATTTCTTAAATAAGCTCCACCTGTTATTTCTGCTAAGTACCCTTCTTCCAGGCTCAAGTTATTTTACTCATTAAACTGAAATGTGCTATTATCATTTCTTAGGGCAACTGTGGGATTTATTATCTTTCAAGTGATCCACAGTTTAGACTTGACACACCAATTATCATATAAGATATTATGAGACTGAAGTTGATCAAACACATTTAACTGTAAATTAATTACTGAGAAAAACACATAGAAAAGGCTAGCAGTGAATAATATAACATAACATCACCTGTAATGATCATCCTCCTCACTGCCAAATCGGTTGTTTTGAAGCTGTTCAGCTAAATTGGTTAGGATCACATCCCGTAGCTGGGAGAGGCCGCTGTTTCTCTCTCCTAACACAGAACAAAGTTCCATAAACTACCTTGATAATTACACTTAGAAAACTGATGTTCTTTTTAAAAAGTTTTTAAACGAGCAGACTGTCGACAATCTAGGGGCACCAGGCATATGTACTTACACAAACAACAGCAGCAAAAACTACATCACAACCAATCAGACTTTCTTTAACCAGTACATCCTGATTTAGGTGTAATTACTGTCTTGATATTTCAGGAAGTGTAATTTCTAATTCCTCAAACTAATGTTGCTTATAAATGCAGGGTGTCTTTAACATGGTGAATTTTGTCGTTGTCGTTGAGTCTAACTATAAAAGTTGGATTTTAATGTGTGGGGAAAAAACTGGCTTAGAAATCCCAAGAAATCATTATCTTTATCGTTCATTAAACATCTACAGTCAGGTACACTATGCTACACAGTGGGGATAGAAAGAGGTTTATAAAGCTTGACAGTACATAGAACATGGTTTCTGCTTTCAATCTAGTTTAAGTGTTGGCATATGTGCATTTTAAAAATAACACTGAGATCAAGCCTCAGTAATTTTAAGAAAACTGAAATCATATCAAGCATCTTTTCCAACCACAACACTATGAGATTAGAAATCAATTACAGGAAAAAAACTGTAGAAAACATAAACACACGAGGCTAAACAATCTGCTACTAAATAACCAAGAGATCACTGAAGAAATCAAAGACGAAATCAAAAAATACATAGAAACAAATGACAACAAAAACATGACGACCCAAAACTTATGCGATGCAGCAAAAGCAGTCCTAAGAGGGAAGTTTATAAAATAATGTTGACTAACAGATATGAAGAAAAAAAATTTTTAATTCAGTCATTTCCTTAGGGACAAAAAAGGATGTTTTTTCAAGGGTAATTAAAGGATAATTCTCACCTTCTGTTAAGACCAGCTTTAGTAAGTTATTGATTTCAGTTTCACCTGGGTACAAGATATTTAAACCAGAGCTGAAATGACAGAAAAGTTGAGAAGCTTTTAAACATGTTCTAGAAAATCCAAACTCTAAATATTTAAATTTTTATTAAAAGATGCCAGTTTGAGTACAGTTTCACCACTAAGAAAGCAACTGAAACTAAATTCACTGTTGTGATATAGTCCAATGACCTCTCTGATAAACAGTATCCCTCTCCTTCTCCTATTTGTGAATTACCAAAATGATAACTTATCTGAGGCTAGATGCAGAACTGGTTAAAGAGAATTGAGCTATAAAAAGTCAATGTATGGAAATCCAAAAAAGAGGGGAGATATGTATACGTATAGCTGATTCACTTTGCTGTACAGTGGAAACTAACCCAACATTGTAAAGCAACTATACCCCAATAAAAATTAATTTAAAAATAAAAGTCAATGTAGTCAAACCAGCTGTATGCAGAATGTGCCAAAAAATCATTTGGGAAGTCAGTGGCAGAGCAAAGACTAGAATCCAGGTCTATCTGCTGCCAAAGCCTGTTTCTTAACCACCTTGCCACACTTTGACCCAAATGAGAAGAACATCCACTTGCAAACCACCAAAACATCTATTTAAAGGGATTTTTTTTCTGTGTCTGTTTTAAGATCCGAAAGTGAGATGAGGAGTGTATGTACATGGACAGCTTGAGTCCTCTGGGAGTGGGGTCACAAACTTCTCTCCAGTTAAATTATCCTCTACACGTGAGGTCCTGACTGTGGGATGGGGTAAGAGACATCCAGGCTACCAGTCTGAAGGGAAAGTTACAATGCAGTGCAGGAGAAGCCTTCTGCAGAGAGCACTGAGAAAATCAGGTGCTGATTACCTGATGGCAAGGCAGACTTCCTTCTGAATTTCAGGGCAAATTTGATCTTTTGGTGCCATCAACAACTGCCAAAGAAGCAACCCCGACCGTCGAATGATGTCTCGATTCCTTTCAGTTTGTGGGCTGAAGAAAAATTTAAACACCACCTACAGAAACATAAGGGATATATCTGAAAATGCTAATTCTACTGGGGATAAAATTATCCCTATGAAGAAAGAACACGCTAGTTATTCTTTTTTTTTCCCACGCTAGTTATTCTTATGAATAAATACCCAAGTGGATTTTTAACCACAATCACTTCTATTGTGTAATGGTATAATTATAGTAAATACTTTACATATATTAATTGCAATGAGCTATCAATACATATAGCAATACTCCATTAACTGCAGTGCTATGAATATGATGATAATTCTAATTACAGGATTAGAATGTGGTAAGATGCAAAACAGGAATGTTATTACATTTTTCTTCTGGTAGAAATTAGCTGACTGGGCTTCCCTGGTGGCACAGTGGATTAGAATCCGCCTGCCAGTGCAGGAGACACAGGTTCGATCCCCGGTCCGGGAAGATCCCACATGCTGTGGAGCAACTAAGCCTGTGCACCACAATTACTGAGCCTGCGCTCTAGAGCCTGTGAGCCATAACTACTGAAGCCCGCACACTTAGAGCCCGTGCACCGCAATGAAGAGAAGCCCCCGCTTGCCACAACTAGAGAAAGCCCGCACGCAGCAACTAAGACCCAACGCAGACAAAAATAAATAAATTTATAAATTAATAAAAAAAAAAAGAAAGAAATTAGCTGACTGAAGCCAAGGTTTGTGTTTCTTTTTCTCTATTTTATTTATCTCAAAACAGTGTATTTACCTGAAAGACAACGAGAATGCAGCGTATGATACAGGTGTCTCCATTAACCATGGCCTTCTCCATAATGTCACAAATACTGCTAAGATGGTGTGCTTCAATTGGATGCTGCTTGCCCAAGACACTTGTGATTGGAAGATTGGGGTTGGTAGCAAGAAGATTGAGTTGGTGTATGCACATCGCACCAACGTGGTGCAATAATTGGTTTATAACCTCATTCGTGGTTATAGCCTCTTCTAGAAGATGAAAAGGAAAGTCAGTGAGGAAAGACATCTCTGGGTGGCCACCAAGGAACATACCTCTGACTTGCAAAAGGTGCATGCCCACCAGAAGAGACTATCTTGGCTCCAATCTCTCCCACTACTGCTGGAGAACCTTTTTCCCTGCCACAGAATGCTGGGGTGAAAACACTTGGGAATTTCCATTTTTTTAAAGAGCATAAGTAGCTACCACTTCTTGAGTCCTTTCTATATGCTAGACAATGGGCTGAATGCTTTACATGCTTTACCTTACAATATCATTATCAACTTAGACTATTTTAACCCTGTTTTGTAGAGGAGTGACTCAAGAATTAGAGAGGTTCAGTAACTTGCCCTAGGTCACACAGCTACTAAATGGTAGAGCTGGGATTTGAATTCAGGCCATCTCAGCTCAGAAAAATTTCTTCATCTTCTATGGCTCCTCTCTGGTAAAACCCACCACCCTCCCCAGCCGAGAAATATCTCCTCCCACGGTACCTCAAACATTTTGATCTCATTTAGTCACCACAGCCTAGACAGACATCAGTTCAACCTTGGTTAAAGAGAATTGACAAGCATCCTCTTATATAATAATAAATGCCTCATGATAGTTACAGACATTCAGGGAATGGAGGTGAAAATAATCTAAACAGGCAAAGTACAGGAAAAAAAGATTGCCTTTTTCCTTAAACCAGCTGAAATGAACTGCATAAAAGAAACAAGAAAGTAGGTAACCTTGGAGAGTCAGGCTTGGGTGGGGTAACCTTAGAGCTGCAAAAGGATTGTGGGCACCATTAGCTATGAGGAAAGGACTCAAGGAAAACCTATCGGAAGGTAAACCTTGCCAAAACTAAACTTTTCAATTGCATATTAACCCTAAGGCCTGGCTGGGTCCCCCTCTCTTCTGTGCCTTTATGAGTCCTTGATCTTACAACAACAGAATTCAGGTTAGTATTGTTCATCTTCACCAAACACTTTTTGAAAGGTAGCTTTGGGATCTACCCAAATAACTGAGGTCTTTAAATTTCATTCTGAGTTAGATGGGAAGCCAGTGAAGGTGTCTGAGCAGAAGAGTGACAGATCTGACTATGTAGATTGTAAAAGACTCTGGCTGCTGTGTGGAGATAAGCCTAAGCAGGGTGGAGGAGAGCGACTGCAGGGGAAGTAGGAAGACCAGTGAGGGGGCTACTATGATAATCCGGGTGAAGATGATGGCCTAGACTAGAGTTGTAGCAGCAGAGATAGAGGGAAATGGTTAGACTTGGAATACATCTTGAAGATGGGAGCTGACAGGATTTGCTGATGTCCATTTGGATGTGGGGTATTAGAGAAAGAAAGTCAAAGATAACCGTAATTTTTTGGTCTGAGCATATGAAAGAATAGTGATCCACATACTGGAATATGGAGGACTCAGTAGGTATAGATTTGTAGGGGGGACATACAGGGAGTTTGTTTTGACATGTTAAGTTGAAGATGTTAGATATCCAAGTGGAGACGAATACATAGATTGGAGTTGAGGCAAGAGGCTTGGAGATAATAATTAGGGAGTCACAATATATAAATTTCTTCTTTTTTGCTGTTTTACAAGATACAATTTACACATACCATGAAGTTCACCCATTCTAAGTGCACAAAACAATGTTTTTTAGTAAATTTATACAAATACCAAAATCAAGAGTGAAAGCAGAGAAATTACTACTGACCCTATAAAAATTAAACTAATTATAATACTAGGAGCAACTTTATGCCAACAAATAAGAAAACTTAGATAAAATGCACAAATTTCTAGAAAGACACAACTACCAAGATGAACACAAGAAGAAACAGAAAATCTAATAGATAATTCCAAAGTCTCAAAGTATCACCTCCTCCAAAATATTAATTACTGTGGTAATTAACATATGTCTCTGATGTTTTTCCTTCCAGGAGGTGGAGCTTAATTCCCCTTCCCATGAGTGTGGGCTTAATGTCTTGCTTCTAACAAACTGAATATGGAAGGGGAAGAAGCTTTCTTCACTCTGCAGTGAAGAAAGCTGGCATTTAAACCAAGTGATCAATTTTAATATCACTAGTAATAAGTCATGTTGCTATCATGTACCCTGTGATATGATGTAATGAGAAAAGCACTTCACCTCTGTGGTATTCTTCCCCCAAATCTATAACCTCAGTTTTAAAGGAGAAAACAACAGATGACCCCAAACTGAGGGAAATTCTACAAAATATCTGACCAGTGTTCCTTAAAAGTGTCTTCTTCTATTCTTCAGATAGAATAACTCTATCCATCTATATCCAAGTTTGCTGATTATTTCTCCCACCATCTCAAATCTGCTATAGAGCTACTCCAGTGATTTTTTTCTCTTCAGTCATTGAACTTTTCAAATCCAGAATTTCCAACTGGTTCTTCGTCTTTTTTTTTTTTTAAATAAATTCTGTGTTGAAATTCTCTGTTTAATCATGGTCATCATACTTTTCTTTAATCTTTTAAACATGGTTTCCTTTAGTTCTCTGAATTTATTTCTAAAGGCTGCTTTGAAGTCTTCATCTGCTAAGTCTAATATCTGAGTTTTGCCTGCAGTGTTTAGCTACTGATTTCTCCACTCACTTTGTTTTCTTAAATTCTTATTTCTATTTTCGTTTTTCCTTTCTTCCATTCGTTTATTTTTATTATTCTCATTTTTATTTTTAAGCCTGCCTTCCTCGTGGTTACGTCGTCTGAGTCAGAGGTTGTGCTCAAACACCCTGAGCCAGTAATACTTCCACCCGGATGGAGCCACGTTTTCTGGGGGAAGCACATCAAAGTTTAGGCAGTTTTAAACTATTCCATGGTTTTCACCTTCTGTGGGCCCTCTCAAATCTCTGCATGTGTATGCAGGCTCATTTTCAGCCAGGCTTGTGTGAACAGCTTGGGCCTTCTCTGGCTTCTTCTATGCAGATGTTTGGGGAGCTTACGAAGGCCCTTTGTAGCTTTCTCACTACCCGCATCTCACTAGTAAATTTCTGGCTAGTTTGCTGGTTCGATGCTTGCCCTAACCAGGACCACAACCTCAGGCTAGCTAAGCCACTGGTTGTCTCTGTTTGTTTGCCACCAAGACCACTACTGTTACTGACACTGCTGCTGTGTGTGAGTTTTTTTCCATGCTCTGCTCCAAATCAGTCAGCCCCTTCTGGCAGCCAAGCTGCTGGCTTCCATGATCTGCCCCACCCTGATGGAATTACTGCACTGACCGAGCTTAAGGTAGGAGACAGGAGTGTCCGCAGCTAAGAACATCACAGACTTCTACTGTTCTTAGCCAAAGTTCAGTGGGTTTTTTTTATGAATACCGCGTCTCAATTTGGTATATGCCTTTGGTCAACTTCCAGAGCCTAGAAATAGTTAATTTTTTTTTAGTTGGCATTTTAATTTTATAGAAATAGTTATTTTTGGTAATTCAGTCCATTTTATCATTGCTTTATCAGGAGAGGATTTGCTGAGCTACTCACTACACCATATATACCACTATAGTTGACTTTGAAGTCAAAAGATTTTACGTTAATATTAACTTATATTAAGAATCTTAATATTAAGAAAAATAAAGGTCCTTTACCAGATAGTCTATCAAAATTGTAAGTTTGTGTATAAGTAAGTTGTTATTAATGCAAAACATTATAACAGCATATATAATCCCACGCCAAGTACAAATAAAGAACGAACTTCTGTCCCAAAGTTCTGACAATTTCAGAAGGGACATAACAATTTTCCTTTAAAAAAGTCTGTGGACCAATTGCTGAGCCTGCGCGTCTGGAGCCTGTGCCCCGCAACGGGAGGGGCCGCGATGGAGAAAGGCCCGCGCACCGCGATGAAGAGCGGTCCCCGCACCACGATGAAGAGTGGCCCCCACTTGCCGCAACTGGAGAAAGCCCTCGCACGAACCGAAGACCCAATACAGACAAAAATAAATTAATTAATTAATTAAAAAGAAAATCCTTAAAAAAAAAAAAAAAAAAAAACTTTTAAAAAAAAAGTCTGTGGACCACCTCAAAAGCTCTATTTATTTACACACTTATTTACTTAATCATAAACCAATCAGATAATAAGAATTCTAGGTTTCTAAATTAAAAGAGGGAAGGCTGTTGACACATTTTGCTGCTTGGGCTATGTTCCCACTTACTAATGCTGCTGTACTCTCTCCTATTTCATGGGGGAAAAATCTCTTCCTGTAGGACTATGAGTGCACCTCACCTTTGGGCTCAGTGATGATATGGCTGACTCCAAGTCTCTGACAGACGTAATGGAAGGCCTGATTCCCAGGATTACACCATTGATCGATATAGTCATTTGAGCATGTCCATAGCATGTTGTTCACTGTATCGTAACAGGCACCTGCAAAAAGAACATCCTTTATTCAACTATCATACCATCGACTGCTTGATACATACTTCTCATAAGCAGTGCTAAAGAATGAAAGGGCAAGGATTCTCCCCAGTGCTGGCAAGCCACATCCCACATCCCCCCAATGCTGGCAAAGCATTAGATTGGGGCTCAGTAGGAAGGCAGGATTCAATGTCTACTTGGCTTAACTCATATGTGAGAATGGAATAAGTCTCATGGAGTAGAAAGTTTTTAGTAACTGACTTACATGTGACCTTTTTAATTCCAAAAAGGATTTAAGTGGCTTACAGTAAAACCCAGGTACTACAAGACTAATTAACATTAACACACAGTAAAAGCCTTAGTAACTGAGCCCAAAACTTAGATATGAGCTCCTAGGTGCCAAGGCAAAGAGAAAATCCAATGCGCTAACATAATGTTAATTTTCTAACAATAAGAAGTATACTAATCCCTCAGGGGAAAGAAATCTTTTTATGGCATGAACTTTAAGAAGAATTTGTTATAGACAACATTACACAACCTAATGGACAGTATCATCAATAGTAATTTATGCAGAGGAATTTCACATATGACAATTTCTTATATTAATCCTCACAATTAAAGAGTAGCATAAAAAATTCTTTCAAGGAAACTAGAATACCATAGAGAATTAGCAAGATTTTTAAAGAGAAATTGCTTAAATTTTGAATTTTCCAAGGAAAATAAATGTGGGCATTTATTTCTTACCCAATCCTGGTACAAGAGCACCGCGCCCCAATGAGCTCCCAGCAGCATCTATGAGATCGGCACGACTTGTGAATTGACCATCCGAAATATTATACACCAAGCTAGAAGCCAGGACTTCAGAAACAAATATTAAGCTGTTTAATAAGCCTTAAGATGATGGTTAGCTTAAACTTTAGCCTCTTAGCAAGACTTTATAAAAATCACATCTTTTTTGGTTGTCTATTGGTGTTAACAATGAGGAGACAAAAGACACACATTAAGACCACAAAAAGAAAACTGTCATAAAGCCTTTTCCAATACAGTGAACCATATTTTTGAGAGTGTTTTTAAAATGGCAACTTTTACATACAGGTTTTTTTCAAGATAGATTGTCAAAAGGGTAATTGCAAGAGGGGTTATGATTATTAACAGCACAAGGTAACAATATTTACAAGAAATACTTACATATATTTGGTGCTCAAAACAGGTTAGTGGATGTTTAGTTGCTATCCTTCCAAGCCCTGGCTCTAAAACTTGGAAACACTTCGGCCTTTTCCCTTAACACAGGGAAGTGTAGTGATGACAAGCATGAGCTTTAGGATTCTGAATTTGAATTCCAGCTCTACCACTTCTGTGTGACCCTGGGAAATTTACTGAACCTCTCAGTTTCCCCATGTGTAAAGTGGAGATAGTAAAAGTTACCTACTTTATACAGTTATTGTGAAGATTAAATGAGTTAAAATATATCAAGGATCTGCTTCTTTTTTTTTTTTTTTTTCTGAAAAGGTTTTATTGTGGCTGCTGCTTTCCTCATGGCGGGCAGGACACTCCTCAGCTCCTCTTTCTTCCTCTTGGCACAGATGTATGTCCCCACCCTTTTCTGGATGAACTTGAGGGCCTGCTTGTTCTTGGAGACCCTGGCATGCCACTCCATGGCATGCAGCTCCTAAGGGGCAAAGTCACACACCTTTTGGATCACATCTTGCAGGGCTATGCCTCAGCTTGCTCATGTTCTTGGTCACCTGGTGGCCCTTGTTGAGGCCCACGGCCATGGGGCAGCAAGGAGCCATGGCGGCTGCTCTTCAATGGCTGCCATGGCAGAAGGGCCTAGCTGCTATTATTGATATAACTTTCTTCCCCACTTTCCAACAGAAAATTCTAGCACTGTCTCTCAAGTTCCTTTTCCTTATTCCCATCACCCTAGTAATCCAGATTCTCATCACGCCTGACTTGAGCTATAATCTAAACTGTACTCTTTGTTTCTTTTCTATTTTCTATTGTTCTGTCCTGCATACCAACAAAATGGTCTTCTCCAAATCTCTTTTTCATTGTATTTACCATGCATATGCCTTTCCCCTATGTGGCCACTTATATGAATAATAGCCATTTTTCATGACTTAAACTCAAAACTTCATGAAGTCTCTCCCCTCTACCCCACTCAACAATGACCCTTTCTTCCTCTGATTCTGCAGCACTTACATCTGCTCCCCATGATTCAGGCAGTGATACAGCATTGTATATCATTTTCTAGTTGTTTCACACACCTGCATCGTTTCTCCCAACCAGACTATGAGATCCTCAAGGCAAGCACCACTTTTCCCACTCACTGAGTAGCCACCACAGTGACCAGTGTGGAATAGGACATAGAAGAAATTTAAGCATTTATTTATTTGTTGGTCTAAAATAGAATCACTGGGTAAGCTATATCCTCATGAAAAAAATGGCACCGTGAAGGCCTGTTTTAATCAAATGGGGCTAATTTCAGTTGAGTGGAAAAAACCATGCCAAGGATACTAAAAAAGAGTTTCAGATGATTAATGGTCAATACAAAGACAAATAACCCAATTTTAAAATGGACAAAGGATTTGAATAGATATTTCTCCAAAGAACATATACAAATGGCCAATCAGCACAAGAAAAGATGTTCAACATCATTAGTTGTTAGGGAAATGCAAATCAAAACCACAATGAGATACCACTTCATACCCACTATGGAGTACAGCTATTAAAAAAAAAAAAAGAAAATAACAAATGTCAGAGAGGATGTGGAAAAATTGGAGCCGTTGCTAATGAGACTCTAAAATGGTACAGCCATTCTGGAAAACAGTTTAGCAGTCCCTCTGAAGCTTAAACATACAGGTACCACATGACCCAGAATTCTACTCCTACACATATACCCAAGAGAAATGACAACATGTCTACGCAAAAACTTGTACGTGAATGTTCAGAGCAGCATTATTCAAAACAGTCAAAAAGCAGAAACAACTCAAATGTCAATGGATTATATTCATACAATCAAGTATGATTTGGCCATAAAAAGAAATGAAGTAATGATTTGTGCTACAACATGGATGAACCTTGGAAACATTATGCTTTAAAAAAAAAAAAAAAAAGCCAGTCACAAAAGCACATATATTGTATAATTCCATAAATTTGAAAAGTCCAGAATAGGTAAATCCATAGAGTCAGAAAGTAGATTGGTGGATGCCAGGGGCTGGGGAAAAGGGGGGATAAAGGGAGTGATTGCTAATGGGTATGGGGTATCTTTTTGGAGTGATGTAAATGTTCTAGAATTAGATTGTGGTGATTGTTGGACAACTCTGAATATATTAAAAACCACTGAACTGTATACTTTAAAGGGGTAAATTTTATGGTATGTAAGTTACAACTCAATAAAGCTGTTATTTTTTTTTTTTTTAAAGAGAGTAGTAAATTTACATCATTTACCCGAGGGCTAAAGGGGGCATCCTGGTCACATGTTAGAGAAAACAGGCTGTTGAGAAAAAGTCTAAACCATTTAATTCTAAAAGCAAAAGAGAGGACTTCCCTGGTGGTGCAGTGGTTAAGACTCCATGCTCCCAATGCAGGGGGCCCGGGTTCAATCCCCGGTCAGAGAACCAGATGCCGTACGCATGTCACAACTAAGAATTCGCATGCCACAACTAAGGAGCTGGCGAGCTGCAACTCAGAGGCCTGCGAGCCACAACTAAGGAGCCCGCCTGCCGCAACTAAGGACCCCACGTGCCGCAACTAAGGACCCCACGTGCCGCAACTAAGGAGCCGGCGAGCCGCAACCAAGGAGCCCACTGGCCGCAACTAAGGATCCTGCTGGCCGCAACTAAGGAGCCAGCCAGCGGCAACTAAGGAGACTGCAAGCTGCAACTAAGGAGCACACCTGCTGTAACCGAGACCTGGTGCAACCAAATAAAGAAAATAAATATTTAAATAAATTAATTTTTAAAAAGTAAAGACAAAAGAGTTTTGGAGTTGTTATGAATATCTAAATCCCAAACACGTGCAACTACTTGAAATGGCCTAAAAGTTAAGTTGATACTAGATAAATGGTTTTATTTAAGCTGCTGAGGTTAAATTTATATCTGCAGGTTAAAGTTTGGGTAAGAAATGCTTTTTTAAACATCTAAATGTGAAATATAATCCTTCAATGGAATTACTGTAAGTAAATTATTTTAAAAAGACAGAATATGAAATTTTGGGAAATGAAAATAAGTAAATTGATTTTAAAACATTTTAATTTTATGTGCCTAAACAAATTTTAAGGAAAAAAGGAATGTTAAAAAAAAGGTGTTACCATATATAAAAGGAATATTTTGAGTTTGTTTTTGTTTTTAGAAATACTCTAACGTACTTTATTGCATATGATAACCAAACAATGGTGTGAGATACTATTAGCCTTTTATTTTTTACAGATGGGAAAACTGAGGCTCAGAGGGGTTAAATGATGTCCCTAAGGTAAGAGAGACAGAAAATGGCAATGTAAAAGGAACATTTTTTTATTCTATATTATTTTCTTTTTTTTTTAATTGATTTATTTTTATTTTATTTATTTATTTATTTTTTGGCTGAGTTGGGTCTTTGTTGCTGCCCGAGGGCTTTTCTCTGGTTGCGGAGAGCAGGGGCTACTCTTCGTTGCAGTGCGCAGGCTTCTCATTGTGGTGGCTTCTCTTGTTATGAAGCATGGGCTCTAGGCACATGGGTTTCAGTAGTTGTGGCACATGGGCTTAGTAGTTGTGGCTCGCAGGCTTTAGAGCGCAGGCTCAGTAGTTGTGGCACACGGGCTTAGGTGCTCCGCAGCATGTGGGATCTTCCTGGACCAGGGCTTGAACCTGTGTCCCCTACATTGGCAGGTGGATTCTTAACCACTGCACCACCAGGGAAGCCCTACATTATTTTCAATTTAACTATTTGTCCACTCTGAAGCCAAAATCACATTGCTTTAATTACTATAGTACGCCTCCCTCTTTTATAAAAATATATGTACACTTATATCCCCATAGCCCTTCCCTCTTGCGTCTCCCTCCCATCGTCCCTCTCCCACCCCTCTAGGTGGTCACGAAGCACCGAGCTGATCCCCCTGTGCTATGCGGCGGCATATGTATAGCTGATTCACTTTGTTATACAGCAGAAACTAACACAACATTGTAAAGCAATTATACTCCAATAAAGATGTTAAAAAAAAAAGAAATACATAAAAAAAATATATGTACACTTAACATTAATGAATTTTTGCATATATTATTTTGTATCATATACATTTTTATGTGTCCTAAAATGGAGGTATTTCACAGACTTATTTTGATAGCTCTCCAGTGGGTAGAGTTCTTTCAGTGTCAGTAAATAAAGTGGCAACAGATTATTTTATTTCCTTAAATCTTCCTGACCTCATTATTATTTCTAGTAATTTTACAGGACAATAGTTTTCAGAAGTGTACTATTATACCACCTTCAAAAATTCTATTTTTAATTCCTCCTAGCCTATAACTATACTGATAAGGTTTTTTGTTGTTATCAAAGAGCATCTGTAAACAGAGCAAGTGTAAAATCACTATTAGGAAAAACCTTAAATTTCAAAGTTAGGGACAAATTGGGAAAAGAGCCACAAATAAATTTCACTTACTTTTTAAAGACGACAAACCACTTGTTCCACCAAAAAGAGACCGGGTAGCAGAGCTGCCTGATCCCCCTGGAGGTGGGACCAGCATCACCAAGTATGTACCACAGGTGTAAATGGGCGTCTTCCGAAGCATTTTTAGAGGAAGCCCACAGCTAGTATTCGCTGGTAAAAAGGAATGAAAATGGTGAGCAGAAATAGTTGACACACAGATTAATTTGATTACCAAACCAAATTAGAGTATAACGAAGGGGCCCCCAATTCTAACAAGAATATACTCAGACTCAAAAAATAGAGCAAGAAATAATAAGCTAAGGGAAAAATAATGATCTTCTGTCTCCACAGCCTGGTCCCAAGCCTCCTGGTTACATGATCTGAACATTTCTCAAAGGTGTTCCCAGTATTCAATATGTCCTTATGCCTTTAAAAAAATCTTTCAATGGACTTGAGGACATGGGGAGGGGGAAGGGTAAGCTGGGACGAAGTGAGAGAGTGGTATGGACATATATACAGCACCAAATGTAAAATCGATAGCTAGTGGGAAGCAGCCACATAGCACAGGGAGATCAGCTCGGTGCTTTGTGACCACCGAGAGGGGTGGGAGGGAGACGCAAGAGGGAAGAGATATGGGGATATATGTATATGTATGACTGATTCACTTTGTTATAACGCAGAAACTAACACACCATTGTAGAGCAATTATACTCCAATAAAGATGTTAAAATAAATAAATAAATAAATAAAATAAAAATCTTTCAAAAGAATGAACCCTCACATGGACTAAATCTCAAAATAAAAGAAGAATCCTACTGTTTATGTTTCCCCCTAGGAAACTGTGCTCCAGTAGAGATCTTTTCATTTTATATAGAACAAATTGTTAACAGGTTTGTGATATTACATTCATTATAAACAGCTCTGAACATGGAATCTACCAGAAATTTCAACCCATAACTAGTTAATAAAAGCTTTCACAATGTCTATCACAAAATAATTTTATGTCTGCAGAATTTATAACCCATGATGTATTTTCTTTTTTTTAGGGTCAGTGATATAAACTATCATTAGGAAAATAATTATTGTATCTAATCAAGAGATATAAAATGTACTTTAATTTCCCTTACTCACTGGCAGATCTGAAAATGTAGGGTGAATTTAACGATTTTCTATATATTAGTCCAGTGAAGATTGACGATGGCAACAGAAAGTCAGAGTGTTTTACCTAGGAAGCTGTCAAGGTATAAGATATGACTGCCTACATAGACATAAAATTATCTTTAGATGGTTTAGATTAGAAAAATGAGACAAGTGAAACCTAATCTGTCATTTGCTTTGAATGCCTGTGGTTCTAAAAAGCTCCATTTTTTAAAATTCCAAGCCGCCAACAAGTATATTCTTCATTTAGGACATAAATCCAGTAGCATAAATTTCCATAAGTAAGAAACCCAAAAGGGGCAATGACTGAAAAACTAGCAGCTTTGTGAGCATAACCACACAAAGAGCATAACCACACAATCGTGGTTTTCACCAAGATGTTTTTAATACACATATTCTTATTAACATGGTAATAGGTATTAGTTTATCACAGAATAAAAAATCCTAGATCCTCTAAATGCTGAATTAATTGTCAAAAGTTCACTTAGCCTATAACTGGTGAATTTTTATGTAGCAACCTCAGGTTAAATGAATACATAGAGAATGTGCATAAAAGTATGAGTGAAATCACGTGTTTAGAGTACAGATATCAGTTTTCACAGGATTCTAAATATACCCTTGCCTTCTGAGTCCACTTTCTGATATCACCCATGTTTTCTTATGTAACAAACATTCCTTTAGTATTTCTATTGTGCAGGCTAGTATTCAATTTTCTCCCAAGGGACAAACCCAGATCAAGCCTTCAGCTTGTCAGGAAAATGTTTATTTAGGTAATAGGACTGTCCTCTACAAAGTAAGTCCTATAATTCAAATTATCCACATACCCAAGTTATAACAACTATTAATAAATTCCCTACTTATATTTGATACAATAGAGACCTGTGGAAGTAAATACTATCCTTAAATTCTAATATGGACTAATAAGTACTTAAAATTTGATAGTCTCACAATGAATTAATCACAAATATTTTCTCTTCCTAACATTTCAATATATAAAAGGATTAAAGCATAAAACTGCATTAAATTCATTAAACATATATTAATTCAGATACATTTTTCTATACATGGCTCTTTTTCTAGCCTGATCTTTTATTACAGGTCATAATTTGTTATAAATTCATATAGTTGGTATGTAATATGAAAACTCCTCAAGAATAATGGTTCTTGACTTTGGGGGGGGTCATAAATGACCTTGAAAATCTGATAAAAATTATGATGATACATATGTTATTTAAAACTTTGGGAGAGCATGTTTATGAACCCCTGAAAGGCTTATCCCCGTTAAGAATTCCTGCTTTAAAAGTACAGAACAGTGTGTTTAGAAGGCTACCTTTTATTGAGAAAAGAAGGACAATAAAAATACATAAATTTGTCTTTCTAAATTAATTTAATTTCTCTTTGCATAAAAAAACTGCCAGGATAAACAAAAACTAATAAATAGAGCTACCTATAGGGGGTAGGGTGGAGCAAGTACTGAATATACAAGGACGCGAGAGTAAGATTTCTCTGCATATACCTTTTATATTGTTTTCACTTTCAAACTCTGTAAACATACTATCTATTAAATGCCAAATTCCAGAAAAAGCAACCTCTGTTGTGGAAGGTTTGCCTCTTATTTTCTTGGTCAAGAATGTATTTAGAAAAACTAAAAATAGGACTACCATATGACCCAGCAATCCCATTACTGGGCATATACCCTGAGAAAACCACAATTCAAAAAGAAACATGTACCACAATGTTCCTTGCAGCACTATTTACAATAGCCAGGACATGGAAGCAACCTAAGTGTCCAGCAACAGATGAATGGATAAAGAAGATGTGGCACATATATACAATGGAATATTACTCAGCCATAAAAAGAAATGAAATTGAACTATTTGTAGTGAGGTGGATGGACCTAGAGTCTGTCATACAGAGTGAAGTAAGTCAGAAAGAGAAAACAAATACCGTATGCTAACGCATATATATGGAGTCAAAAAAAAATGGTTCTAAAAAAAAAAAAAGGTTCTGATGAACCTAGGGGCAGGACAGGAATAAAGACGCAGACATAGAGAATGGACTTGAGGACACGGGGGAGGGGGGAAGGGTAAGCTGGGACGAAGTGTGAGAGTGGCACTGACATATATACACTACCAAATGTAAAATAGATAGCTAGTGGGAAGCAGCTGCACAGCACAGGGAGATCAGTTCGGTGCTTTGTGACCTAGAGGGGTGGGATAGGGAGGGTGGGAGGGAGATGCAAGAGGGAGGGGATATGGGGATATATGTATACATATAGCTGATTCACTTTGTTATACAGCAGAAACTAATACTACATTGTAAAACAGTTATATTCCAATAAAGATGTTAAAAAAAGAGAATGTATTTAGTGAAGATGATGCTAAATGTGAGTTTTTACATTCATGAAGCAGATGCTAAACGTGAAAACAGTTTATATTAACAGTAATGATAAGGTATTTACAATTAAACACAGAGCTGCTTTGAATTATTACAGATTCATGCTAATTCATATCCACAGCCAACAGTATGTATTAGCTAGGAATTTAAAAAAATGAAAAATGACTGGAAGGACATTAGAAACGGTGAACTATGTAAAGCAAAGTGCTTTGTATGGCACACTGTAAGTGCTCAGTAACAAGTACTGCCTGAATTCCACAGGCAGCATGCACTAATCACAAGCTGAATGTATCAAGCCATGAAAAGGCATGGAGGAATCTTAAAGGCATATTACTAAGTGAAAGAAGCCAATATGAAAAGGCTACATTCTGTATAAATCCAATTACATGACATTCTGGAAAAGGCAAAACTATGAAGACAATAAAAAGATCAGTGGTGGCCAGGGCTTGGGGGGTGGGGAGGGATGAACAGGTAGAGCACAGAGGATTTTTAAGGCAATAAAAGCACTGTATATGATGCCATAATAATACTCACATGTCATTATGCATTTGTCCAAACCCACAGAATGTACAAGACCAAGAGTGAACCCTAAGGTGAACTATGGACTCTGGGTGATTATGATGTGTCAGGGTGGGTTCATCAGCTGTAACAGATGGACCACTCTGGTGGGGATGTTGATAATAAGGGAGGCTGTGCATGTGTGGGGGCAGGAGGTAGACGAGAAATCTGTACCTTCCTTTAATTTTGCTACGAACCTAAAACTGTTCTAAAAAATAAGGTCTTAAAATATATATAGCTGAATGGAGCTGTGCAAGGTAAACATATGAAAAACGAAGGGCAGCCTACCTGCTTGGTCCTCTTTCAGGGTGTTGGAGATGGTGGAGCCGGTGAGGGCAGCCAGCGTTGCGGAAGGCGAGGCTCGGTAGCGTGAAAGTCTGCTCAGAAGCATCTCATTAATGCTTTTTGCAGACTCGCCCTCTTTTCTCATTAGAATTGTGCGTTCCTGAAGCGGGTTGGCTACAAATACACCATTTTCAACCTAATATTTAAAGAAAAAGAGGTCCTTAAATGATATCTGTTTCCATTCATTTAGCAAATTTCTACTTGAGAAGTGTATTATTGTCATCTGGTTACTCAAAAACATTTCCCAAAATTGTACCTGAGTAGGTGCTCTACAGAAACTGAGAACAAAAGGAAGCCTACGAGAAGTTTGAGAGCTTTCATTTTTCATAATAGCCCAGATTTTAAAAGTAATGAGCTAAGTTTAATAGGTTCTATGAAAGGCTGTTGATTAAAATTCCTTATATTGAATTCCACAGGCAGCTCTCACTAATTACAAACTTCTGACAGGTACAAGTAAGATGAGAGGAAAACAAATCAATCAGATCTTGATTTACCATTAAGTACAACCATGAGGATAATGTCTTCTTGAAATATAATTAGTGGCTAAAATCCAAACTCTGTATTAACAGCAGTCAACACTAGCCCCAGCTGCTCGGGTATTGGCAGAGCAATCGTGGAGAAAGGCAGACTTTGTCTGCTAAAAATATATGCCAGTTTAAGCTGGATCCTTGCTGGTACTTGGCAGTTCTTCCTTCATCCCTTGATTATTCCCCAGCAAAATCTCTGGAGTGGTGATTCCAAAATTCCTTCACCAAATTTTGAGCTTGGCTTTAAGCAGACCACTTGTCTTTCTTTATTGCTAAAAAGATCCAGACCACTTACTATAAGCTGCTCCCACTCATCTCTCTTCCCACTCAAGAATCTTTGTATCCAGCCTCATTTATTCCTTTCCTCTTAATCCAGAGGAAGAAGCACTTCACCTCATGTTATTTAAGGAAGAAGCACTCTGCCTCCTCTCTAACTGCTTCCTCAGTTATCTCCCATCTGCCCCTTCACGCTCAAGGTCTCCCTCTCTGATTTCCTGGTGTCAAATATTCACAGGCCTCCGAGATCTTAAACAAAACCTTGGTGGCCCATTGCAATACCATCCCTCTTCTCCACTCCCACTCAGTGCCAAATGTCTCAAATATATCTCATGCAGCCTCTGTACCCACTGCCCCCTCCAGACCCAGACTCCTGGGTCTGGCTGCAGTCTCAGAAATAGATGCCACTAGCAAAGGTGGGCAGGACTAGAGATAAGAGAGAACAGGAGTATAAAGAGGCAAGGCTTCCAGAAGCAAATAAAAAAGCAAAAAAGAGTCCAAAGTGAAAGGGTGGTAACAGAGAAGAGGCAAGAGAAAGAGAGCAAATTGAGGAGCACAGCCAGACAAGGTTCCCGGAGGGGCTGGACCTGGTTGGGGGAGGCTTTTACAAGACATTCACAAATTGTAAGGGAATGAGTTTCTTAGAGAGCTTGAAATGCTGTTTCTATTTCCTCCCCTCTGCTTTTTAACACTTTGCAGCTACTTAACTCAGCTCCCTCTAACAAGTGGACATTCTTGATGGGCCGAGAGTAACCTAAAACCAAAATCAACCTTTTTTTTGACTTCCGTGTAGGTTGTGCCACGGTTGCCAGAACTCTTAAGGTTGTCCTTCCTCAGTCTCGGTGGTAGAACACAATCCCAGTTTGTTTCTTTTTAACATGAACACTTACCTATGTGTAAGGGACTCTTCTAATGAGCAAAGCCAAGATAGTTCCTGCCCTCCTTGTTCTCCTCTTATTTGCTGGTTCCCATCTCCACTTACCTAAATGGGAGTTTGCTTAGAGTTAGACCCAGCCTCTGGTGTCTAAGACCTCTGCCTGGAACACTCTGTCCCTCGATCCTCCTATGTGTGGCTGGTTCCTTCCCATCATTCGGGTCTCAGGTAAAATGTCACCGCCTCAAAGAGGCCTTCTATGATTACCAATCTAAAGAGGAATCTCCTCCACCCACTCACTCACCCCCCACAAGCCAGAGCACATCACCCAGTTTTATCTGCACAGCATTTACCATTCTCTGAAATTTTCTTACTCATTAATTCATTTATTGTTTGACCTTCTACCTTCCCCCGCCCAACTGAACATTGGCTCCCCAAGAGCCGGGACCCTGCCTGCCTTGTTCACCATAACATTTCTAGCACTCAGAGGCACGCAGTAAATACTTGAAGCTTTGCTGAGTAAACAAATCGGTGCCCTGGCCCAAATCCAATCCCACCTCTCCGAGGTGGCTCGCATGTTTCTAATATACAGACCCAGCCTTGCTACTGAGATCTAGTGCCGCTTCTCCAACTGCCTCCCACTCCCCAGCATTTCGACTGGAGCAGCCTGCTGTCGCCTAAAATTTAACACGTCCACATCTTACCACGTCATTTTACGCCCCCCCCCCAGCTAAATTACCCTTTACCAAGTATAGCTCTAGTTATGCTGCTGCACAACTCTAAATATGACCCTTCAAAGGCATCCAGATAAAAATCAATCACTTGGCATTCAAAAGCATTACCCAGTCTAGCCCTATGAGAAAAACAACAGATAACTTAAGAAAAAAAATTATATCATTGTGTTCAAGTACTTTGAAAATACTGAAAAGAAAACCTGATAAAGCGTCTGTGAGAAGCAAGGAGGACTGGGCTTTGGTGCCCAAGTGGTAAATCTGGGGACCTCTGTACTTAGCTAAGAAGCTCTTTGGGATGAAGAAGCTACTACTGATTTAGAAAGGAGGGGAAGAGCCTGGGAGGAGTAAGAGGCAGCACAGAGTTAGTAACGATGAGAAGCTTCCCTCTGGCTCCCTTCCTGGCCCAAGCCACCACCTCAAACCCGATGACCATCCAGCCTCTCAACTGGTCTCCCTGTTTCCACTCTGACCCCATATGCTTTACTCTCCACACACCAGCCAATGATTTATTTACAAATGTAAATAAAACCATCTCCTTCCCTGTCTGAAACCCTGCAGCAGCTTCCCAACACACTTATAATAAAATCCAACCTACTGGTAAGGTCCATGGGGTCCAACATCCACTGACCTCCCCGGCTGGCCTGCCTCTGCTCCCCCTTTCTCACCACACTTTCAGCCGCACTGCCTTCTGTCGCCCCTCCAAAACGCCTGTACGCTAGGCCTGTACTTGCTGATCCCTCTTCCTGGACTGGATTAGTTCTGGTTTGCCCGAGACTGTCCTGGTTTTAGCACTGAAAGTCCCATGTCCCCAGAAATCTCTCAGGCCCAGGCCAACGGGGGTGGTTGGCTGCCCTCTCTGGCAGGATGGATGGCTGCTTCTCATCACTCTCGTCTCAGTTCAAATGTCCTTCCTCAGAATGGCCCTATCTGCCAGGCAAACTGGAGCGGCTCCCCGCCTCCATGCCCCCCACTCTCTATCGCATTATCCTGTTTTATTTTCTCCCCAGCATTTATCACTTGCTGAAATTATTTTGTTCTTGTTGTTTCCTTTCTTACTCATTCCCCACACTCTAACGTAAGCACCTTGAAAACAAAGGCTTATTACCCTGCTACCCAGACAAGGCACTGGATTAACACAGGATGAATGAAGGGCATCTCAGTCAGCCAGATCATAATTTAAGGAAATAATAAACCCATCAGGTGAAGGGGGAGAGGGACCTCGTGTGTCCGTTACTATACTGACTATATGTTTAGGAAGAGACATAAACAAGACAAGATAGCAGTCAAATTGTCACTGAATCTATCTAAAGAACAGCAGTTTATACAAAGCACATGGGGGCAGGAAGAACTCTCAGAGCAAAATAGAAGTGAAGATGTAAAACATGTGCCCTGAAAAGGTAAAAGAGAGTCATAGAAGATTCTCAAGCAGGGATGTGTCCAGTGTACAGGTAACCAAATCAGGCAGGAAGATTCCGTGCCTCAGTTATTCTATAATCTTAAAGGCCAGAATTCTAAGTGCCTTAGAGCTTCAAAAGGCCTGTGACTGCAAGTGGTAGACTATCACATTGGTGGCCCTGGTGAATGATGTGTCCTAACATTCATGCCCTTCTTTAGTCCCCTCCTACACAGAGTCTGGGCTTGGCCATTAGAAAGCATGATGCAAGCAGAAGCTTGATAAGCACTTGTCATCTTGAAAAGCTCCCATCTGAAAGCCAGCCTCTGTGCTGTCAACAGGCTCAACCTAGATTACTGACATCAAGTGGAGAGAGACTCTGGAAGAAGCCAACTTGAATGTTATAGGCCCAGTCAAGCTCCAAGTTGAGTGAAGCTGTGGGTGTGACCTCAGCTTCACCATGTGGTGAAGAATCATCCAGCTGAGTCCGCTAACCTTTAATTCACTGTTGCTTGAAGTCACTTAGTTTTGGGGGTGGTTTGTTGAGCAGCAGCAGATACCCCAAGTCAGAGAAATTCTATGACCCAAATGTTAGAGGTTGTTTTATATTAATAATAGTTTCAGTATTAATTACAGCTTAAGACCATATTTCTATAGTTTACCTTATATAACAATTAGTTATCTAATTTCATTCTGAGTTAATAAGAAATCATTTTGAGAGACAAGTATAGCTTGTTGGATCCTACTCTGACCTATTCAGTTTAGGTAACCCTTCAATTCTTTAGTTCTCCCTCAATCCGAGCTAGTGTGTAGATCAAATTCAGCTGATTTTCATGAAAAATGACACAATGGAAGAACACTGGTGGTGTTCAAGCTTCCAAAAATATGTTTTTAATATTTTTTCTGATTATAAAATATATGGTCCCTTCTATAGCTGTTTAGTCTAAGAATCTTTAAATCTTGCTTTAGTCTATTCTTGACCCAAAAGCTACAATGAACTTTCAAAACCACATCCTGCTCAAAACTCTCCAAGAGCTTCCCGTGTCACCTGAGATAAAATCCAAATACCCTGCAAGGCCCTGGTATTTGCAAGAAGTGGCCCTGGCTACCTCTCCAACTTCACCACTCATCACTCAACCCTCTCATCACTCCACTGGAGCAACGTGCAGAAGAATGTGAATAACAAATCACCATTCATGTAAAAACAGAAAAACAAAAACATACGTGTCTATTTGTTCCTATGTTCTTGCATTACCTCTGGAAGGATACAGAGGAAAATGTTAACATTACTTGCCTCTGGGGAGGGAAATTGGACTTGAGGCAGGGTAGGTGAGAGACTTTTGTACCATTTGAGTTTTGTAACTATATTATCTTTTTTTTTGTTTTTAAGCAGCATATTGGCTCACCACACAATTTCTTTAGTAAATTTTATTCCCAACAAATTCAACTTTTTTTTGTTTGTTTTTTTCTTGTTTTGTTTTATTGGGTTTTTTTTAACATCTTCATTCAAGTATAATTGCTTTACAATGGTGTGTTAGTTTCTGCTTTATAACAAAGTGAATCAGTTATACATATACATATGTCCCCATATCTCTTCCCTCTTGCTACTCCCTCCCTCCCACCCTCCCTATCCCACCCCTCTAGGTGGTCACAAAGCACCGACCTGATCTCCCTGTGCTATGCGGCTGCTTCCCACTAGCTATCTCTTTTACGTTTGGTAGCGTATATATGTCCATGCCACTCTCTCACTTTGTCCCAGCTTACCCTTCCCCCTCCCCGTATCCTCAAGTCCATTCTCTAGTAAGTCTGTGTCTTTATTCCTGTCTTGCCCCTAGGTTCTTCACGACCATTTTCTTTTTTTTTTTTTAGATTCCATATATATGTTTTAGCATACGGTATTTGTTTTTCTCTTTCTGACTTACTTCACTCTGTATGACAGACTCTAGGTCCATCCACCTCACTACAAATAACTCAATTTCGTTTCTTTTTATGGCTGAGTAATATTCCATTGTATATATGTGCCACGTCTTCTTTATCCATTCATCTGTTGATGGACACTTAGGTTGCTTCCATGTCCTGGCTAGGTTGCTTACATGACTCTTTTTGAATTATGGTATTCTCAGGGTATATGCCCAGTAGTGGGATTGCTGGGTCATATGGTAGTTCTATTTTTAGTTTTTTAAGGAACCTCCATACTGTTCTCCATAGTGGCTGTATCAATTTACATTCCCACCAACAGTGCAAGAGGGTTCCCTTTTCTCCACACCCTCTCCAGCATTTATTGTTTCTAGATTTTTTGATGATGGCCATTCTGACCGGTGTGAGATGATATCTCATTGTAGTTTTGATTTGCATTTCTCTAATGATTAATGATGTTGAGCATTCTTTCATGTGTTTGTTGGCAATCTGTATATCTTCTTTGGAAAAATGTCTATTTAGGTCTTCTGCCCATTTTTGGATTGGGTTGTTTGTTTTTTTGATATGGAGCTGCATGAGCTGCTTCTATGTTTTGGAGATTAATCCTTTGTCAGTTGCTTCACTTGCAAATATTTTCTCCCATTCTGAGGGTTGTCTTTTCGTCTTCTTTATGGTTTCCTTTGCTTTGCAAAAGCTTTTAAGTTTCATTAGGTCCCATTTGTTTATTTGTGTTCTTATTTCCATTTCTCTAGGAGGTGGGTCAAAAAGGATCTTGCTGTGATTTATGTCATAGAGTGTTCTGCCTATGTTTTCCTCTAAGAGTTTGATAGGGTCTGGCCTTACATTTAGGTCTTTAATCCATTTTGAGTATATTTTTGTATATGGTGTGTGGGAGTGTTCTAATTTCATTCTTTTACATGTAGCTGTCCAGTTTTCCCAGCACCACTTATTGAAGAGGCTGTCTTTTCTCCACTGTATATTCTTGCCTACTTTATCAAAGATAAGATGACCATATGTGCATGGGTTTACCTCTGGGCTTTCTATCCTGTTCCATTGATCTGTATTTCTGTTTTTCTGCCAGTACCACACTGTCTTGGTTACTGTAGCTTTGTGGTGTAGTCTGAAGTCAGGGAGCCTGATTCCTCCAGCTCCGTTTTTCTTTCTCAAGATTGCTTTGGCTATTTGGGGTCTTTTGTGTTTCCATACAAATTGTGAAATTTTTTGTTCTAGTTCTGTGAAAAATGCCAGTGGTAGTTTGATAGGGGTTGCATTGAATCTGTAGATTGCTTTGGGTAGTAGAGTCATATTCACAATGTTGATTCTTCCAATCCAAGAACATGGTATATCTCTCCATCTATTTGTATCATCTTTAATTTCTTTCATCAGTGTCTTATAGTTTTCTGCATACAGGTCTTTTGTCTCCTTAGGTAGGTTTATTCCTAGATATTTTATTCTTTTTGTTGCAATGGTAAATGGGAGTGTTTTCTTAATTTCACTTTCAGATTTTTCATCATTAGTGTATAGGAATGCAAGAGATTTCTGTGCATTAATTTTGTATCCTGCTACTTTACCAAATTCATTGATTAGCTCTAGTAGTTTTCTGGTAGCATCTTTAGGATTCTCTATGTATAGTATCATGTCATCTGCAAACAGTGACAGCTTTACTTCTTCTTTTCCGATTTGGATTCCTTTTCTTTTTCTTCTCTGATTGCTGTGGCTAAAACTTCCAAAACTATGTTGAATAATAGTGGTGAGAGTGGGCAACCTTGTCTTGTTCCTGATCTTAGTGGAAATGGTTTCAGTTTTTCACCATTGAGGATGATGTTGGCTGTGGGTTTGTCATGTATGGCCTTTATTATGTTGAGGAAAGTTCCCTCTATGCCTACTTTCTGGCGGGCTTTTATCATAAATGGGTGTTGAATTTTGTCGAAAGCTTTCTCTGCATCTATTGAGATGATCATATGGTTTTTCTCCTTCAATTTGTTAATATGGTGTATCACGTTGATTGATTTGCGTATATTGAAGAATTCTTGCATTCCTGGGATAAACCCCACTTGATCATGGTGTATGATCCGTTTAATGTGCTGTTGGATTCTGTCTGCTAGTATTTTGTTGAGGATTTTTGCATCTATGTTCATCAGTGATATTGGCCTGCAGTTTTCTTTCTTTGTGACATCTTTGTCTGGTATTGGTATCAGGGTGATGGTGGCCTCGTAGAATGAGTTTGGGAGTGTTCTTCCCTCTGCTATATTTTGGAAGAGTTTGGAAGGATAGGTGTTAGCTGTTCTCTAAATTTTGATAGAATTCACCTGTGAAGCCATGTGGTTCTGGGCTTTTGTTTTTTGCAAGATTTTTAATCACAGTTTCAATTTCAGTGCTTGTGATTGGTCTGTTCATGTTTTCTATTTCTTCCTGGTTCAGACTCGGAAGGTTGTGCATTTCTAAGAATTTGTCCATTTCTTCCAGGTTGTCCATTTTACTGGCATATAGTTGCTTGTAGTAATCTCTCATGATCCTTTGTATTTCTGCAGTGTCAGTTGTTACTTCTCCTTTTTCATTTCTAATTCTATTGATTTGAGTCTTCTCCCTTTTTTTTTAAAATTAATTAATTAATTTATTTTTATTTTTTTGGCTGTGTTGGGTCTTCGTTTCTGTGCAAGGGCTTTCTCTAGTTGCAGCAAGCGGGGGCCACTCTTCATCACGGTGCGCGGGCCTCTCACTATCGTGGCCTCTCTTGTTGCGGAGCACAAGCTCCAGAAGTGCAGGCTCAGTAGTTGTGGCTCACGGGCCTAGTTGCTCCACGGCATGTGGGATCTTCCCAGACCAGGGCTCGAACCCGTGTCCCCTGCATTAGTAGGCAGATTCTCAACCACTGTGCCACCAGGGAATCCCTTCTCCCTTCTTTTCTTGATGAGTCTTGCTAATGCTTTATCAATTTTGTTTATCTTCTCAAAGAACCAGTTTTTAGTTTTATTGATCTTTGCTATCGTTTCCTTCATTTCTTTTTCATTTATTTCTGACTTGATCTTTATGATTTCTTTCCTTCTGCTAACTTTGGGGGTTTTTTGTTCTCTTTCTCTAATTGCTTTAGGTGTAAGGTTAGGTTGTTTATTTGAGATGTTTTTTGTTTCTTAAGGTAGGATTGTATTGCTATAAACTTCCCTCTTAGAACTGCTTTTGCTGCATCCCATAGGTTTTGGGTAGTCGTGTTTTCATTGTCATTTGTTTCTAGGTATTTTTAGACTTCCTCTTTGATTTCTTCAGTGATCTCTTGGTTATTAAGTAGTGTATTGTTTAGCACTATATTATCTTTTTAAAAGACACTATTTTTAAAACATTAAAACAACATAACAATCACTAAATTTGGAGAGAAACTTACCAGTACTTCCAAGTATCTGGCTGAAATCATAATTCACAGCAAATCTAATTCTTTCCAATAATAATCATTAGCCACATTTATGTAGCAAATATTTATACTATTTAGAAACCAAAATTTTTTTAATGCCTTTATTTTATTTTATTAAATGTGTTTTTTTTAACATCTGTATTGGAGTATAATTGCTTTACAATGGTGTGTTAGTTTGTGCTTTATAACAAAATGAATTAGAAACCAAAATTTTTCATGAATCTGCAAAGTAAAGAAGTAGAGTCACAGATGTAGAAAACAAACTTAAGGTTAGCAGGGGATACGGGGAGGGAGGGATAAATTGGGAGATTGGGATTGACATATGCACACTACTATATATAAAATAGATAACTAATAAGAACCTGTTGTATAGCACAGGGAACTCTATTCAATACTCTGTAAAGGCCTATATGGGAAAAGAATCTAAAAAAAAGAGTGGATACATGTATATATATAACTGAATCACTTTGCTG